>NC_051095.1:27239455-27605705 GCF_901709675.1 Syngnathus acus
GAGGAAGACTTCGATGGTTTCAGTGCACAGGAGGAAGATGAAGACGATGAAGCTCTTTTTTTACTTTTACTGGTATGTTTTTTAACGAGCCCTGTTGGTGCTGTACTACCGTGTTGCTGCTGTGTTACCGCCGCGTCTCAGTGACTTTTACCGGGTATGTTTTTTTTAATCCAGCCCTATTAGTCTTGTGTTACTTCCGTGTTGCTGCGGTATTACTGCCGCGTCACGGGCAGTGTTTGGAAAGAAATGTTAAGGTATGTTATTAAAACTTTAAAAAAGCTTTCTGTGTCCAGTCTTTCTTTGTTAATAACTCGCGTGCACACTTCCGTGTTGCTGCGGTACTACTGCTGCGTCACAGGCAATGTTTAGAAAGACATGTTAAAGTATGTTATTAAAACTTTAAAAAGGCTTTCTGTGAACGGTCTTTCTTTGTAAAACACGCGTGTGCACGTGCGGCTTATAGTCCGGTGCGGCTTATAGTCCGGAATTTACGGTATATATTTGCCTTTAAGATAGTGCTCACGAGCTGCCTTAAAAAAAATATTGGTGCTAAAAATATATGGAATTGAGCAGTTTTTGACCTCAAAATACCGTGCGGTGAATGTTTGCGTGTGTTTGCGCACATAGCAAATTTTGGTTTATGTCAAGGTTTGTTAAAAGTTGCATAAACATTCGCCATATATTCACAAACAGTTTCAACGGTCACAGTTTTTCTCATCACCTTACAATAAAACGTTTGTTACATTCCCAAACCCTCTCAAGCCTTTGCCGTGTGCTGAGATACCACCACCTTAACTCGTCTTTTGTAAAATGTAAACAAGTACAGGTGGCGTTTGTTTGTATGTTTGATTGAGCCAGCCATAATTTGCATCTCATGCATTGGTGATGACGGCAGTTTGGGTTGCTAGAATTCATGTGAATTGCATGCCATGTGACCATCGACACTTCATGTGTACGTTGCGGTAATATTCTTCAGTTGTGCAGAGACATTACCCAGCATTGAGGCTCCTTTCCTCAATCTGTTCTGAGAGCAAACAGCAACTGTCTGCTCGTAGCGGTGACAGTGATTACATGGCATGAGTATTCACTCACGTTGCAGCTTTTTGTCGCAACACTCCGTTAAACATATGCCAAACAAACTTTTCAATATTTTTATATGACAATATGAAAAAGTGCTAATACAACTTCTGTTCGGATTTTTTTTATCCGCTGCACACATTAGGTGAAAAATCAGGTGAAAAATGTTTTATAGTGGAATGCTGCATTCTTCTGAAATTTCCTTCTTGGTGGCATTGCTCTTTGTTTTGCCATTCTGCGGTTGTTCAGGATCTTTAGTTCCTGTTTTGCTTGAATAGAAGTGCAAGCTTCCATTCTTTGTTACAAATGCAGTCTTTTAAAACAAACAAAAAATCCATGTAGCCTAATGTATAGATTTATATTTTAATTTAAATATGGTATATTTGTATTTTTTTTTTAACGGGTTCAGGTTCAGCCAGGTTCATGAGCTTCATGAATATTTAGTCTCCCGTAAACATTTCTTTTGACTCATCATATGTTTTCCTTGTTTTGGCCTTTAACTGCAGCAATAAGTGCTCAGTACCAAAACATTACTTTCAGTCCTGTAGAGCAGTTACGTCCAAAGTCCGGCCCGCGGGCCAAAGGCTAAACTTAAACTGGCCCGAAGCATTCTGTCATAAAATCAATAATAAATGGCCCGCTGGCACTGTTGCGGGGACCTGCGCGCCCCGGAGCGAACCACAGAAATAAAACTCGTCCTAACGGGAACGCGCACATGAGCCAGTGCTCATGATCGGTTGCGAGCGTGTCTCCTCCGTCCCTTCCCAGTTCAAGCGCACACAAGTGTCCGTTTGCAAGATAATCAGTGACACAGACACTTCCTCATTCAAATGTCCACACACCAAGGACTAAGGGGACGCTAAAATCAGAGACTGCAAATGACGCTGCACAGGAAAAGGCAAAAAACAAAACAAAAACACAGACTGCTGGTGAGAGCTGTCTACTTTGTACTAACTCTACACACTACTACGCGTCCGCGCCGCCCACTCACAGTGATCGCAAACAATAAAAAGACGATGGATTAGGTGAGAACTGTCTACTTCATACTAACTCTACATACTTCTACGCGTCCGCGCCGCCCACTCACAGTGATCGCAAACAACAAAAAGACTATGGATTATTATTTTGTGATTATGAAGTAATTTGTTGCGTATGAAGTTGAAATCAAAAAGATAAATGGAGAATTTTAGTTTTTTAGTTTAGTTTAGAATAGAATATAGAATAGAATAGATCTTTATTTGTCATTGTCACATGTACAACGAAATTTAAAAAGTGCCAACCGATCCGCGCATGCGATAAAAAATAAATAGAATAAATAGAATAAAAAGATAAAAAAACAAGATAAAAACCCACAGAAGAACATACACAGACATAATCATTTACGTTTAGCTGCATTCAATGTGACTACCGCTGTAGGGTAAAAACTGTTGGCGAATCTGCTAGTCCTCGACCTAATTAATCTGTAGCGTCTGCCTGATGGCAACAGTTCGAAAAGGGAGTGGCCAGGGTGGGAAGTGTCCTTCAGAATGTTCTGTGTTTTTTTGAGACGGCGGGTTCTGTGTAGGTCTTCCAGTGTGGGGAGAGGGCAGCCAATGATCTTCTGTGCTGTGTTGATGACCCCTTGGAGCTTTTTCCTCTGAGCAGCAGTGCAGCTGGAGTACCAAACACATATACAGTACGTTAAAGTGCTTTCTATGGAGCAGCGATAGAAGGACACCAGCAGTCTCTGTGTAATGCTGTGCCTCCTCAGCACCCTTAAAAAGTAGAGTCTCTGCTGGGCCTTTTTAAGCAGCTCAGAGGTGTTCACGCCCCAGGTGAAGTCCTCCTCGATGTGGACTCCCAGGTAGCGGAAGGAGGACACCCTCTTCACACAGACCCCGTCGATGATAAGTGGTGGAATGTCCGTTTTATTTTTCCTCCTAAAATCAATGACCAGTTCTTGGGTTTTAGCCGTGTTTAGGAGCAGATTGTTCTCTCCGCACCACTCCGATAGCTGGACCACTTCGTCCCTGTAGGCAGACTCATCCCCCTTTGAGATGAGCCCCACCACGGTTGTGTCATCCGCAAATTTCACGATGGTGTTGCTGCGGTGGGCGGGGGTGCATGCATGTGTGTAGAGCGTGTAAAGCAGTGGGCTCAGTACGCAGCCCTGTGGGGAGCCGGTACCAAGACTGAGAGGTGTGGATGTATGACGGCCCACTTTCACCCTCTGGCTGCGACCCGTCAGGAAGCTCTTAATCCACCTGCAAGTATTATGTGGAAGTCCCAGGCCCTCCAGTATGTCCACCAGTCTGTGGGGGAGGATGGTGTTAAAAGCAGAGCTAAAGTCCACGAAGAGCATCCGCACATAGCTCCCCGGCTGCTCCAGGTGGGACAGTGCAGCGTGGAGGGCTTAGTTTATTTCGATCAGCAAAATATATGCATCATATTCAGTACAAAGGTGTCCACAGAAGGCGAATAAAACAAAACAAAACAATAATATAGAAACAAAACAAAACAAAATGAAAAGATCCCTAAGGTTCAAAGTTCAGAAAGCTGACCGAAAGGGTTAAGGCTGAAGCTAAATAGCTTGTAAATGCCCTAACCTGTTTGACTTTAAGTCTTACATGTAGGCATATGCAGTACACATGCATACATTTAAATACACAAATGTATATATTTACAACACCTAGTGTTCATATATATACATACGTACATGCCCATATACACGCCACCTACCACCTATACATTTAAATACACATACACAAATAGAAATACAAAATGTCCCATAGGTCCTGATTCACCTCCCATCATATTTGTACTTCTCCAGAATAAAGTTTTTGTACTTTCTTTTAAACTGGACAAGATTTTTACATTCCTTGATCTCTTCCGGCAATTTGTTCCACATTTTCACCCCACAGACAGACAGACACATGCTCTTCAAAGTGCTATGAGCAATTGGTTGTTTGAGGTTCAATCTGCCTCTCAGCTCATATCCCCCTTCTCGCTCACTAAACAATATTTAAATATTTCCAGGGAGTGAATTTTGACGTGCTTTAAACAAAAATTGAGCAGTTTTTAATTCTACCAGATCCCAAAATTTGAATGACTGTTTTTAGAAACAGTGCATTTGTGTGTTCAAAGAATGATTTAATTTGGATTAAAAATCTGACATGATCCAACCTGGCCCGTTTACTGCCATCACAAACACCAATATCACCCTTCTTATTAATACAACAATAACAATAATAAAACAAACTTAATACATCTAATAAAAAAATGCATTCAACTTTCATAAAATTGTTCATTTGTACTTAATTTATTATTATTTTAATGTTATCTTTTCTGGTAGTGGAATTGACAACCGATTCTCATTTGCAATATCAACCTATCTGCAGACAGCAAAGGATATAGTAGTAGTTACATATTTACAAGTTCATTTACAATGGTAATGGTTCGAGGAATGTCGGTGCGAATGGTCGGCCCCTATACATTTTCCTCTAACCAAATCTGGCCCGCTTTGCAAAAGGTTTGGACACCCCTGCTGTAGAGGGTATGTCTAGTGCGACATCTTTATCTCTAGATACTGGAAGAAGCAAAAGTGTTTGGCTTATACTGGCACCCCGGTCTGTTCATTTGCATCAAATGTCACCATCCCACTGCTAACTTCTTTGTTTATTTTTGGTCCCTGATTTCAAAGTTGGGTTGTACTGTCTAAAGACCTGAGACAACAACTGGGATTTCTTTTTTTAAATACTAAGTATAGTACGAGTAATATGTAATTTAGTAATATGATGGGGCAGGGCATCAAATTTTGTGTTTCTATAATTTCTTTAACAGACAATAGGAACATCTTAACTCCCCTGAACATGATCCAAAAAATAAAAAGCTTCACATCTATGTAAATTGTCACTACCTGAAGACATCTAGCTAATAATCTTCTCTAATACCTATAGTGTCACCTAGTGGTGGCAAGAGATCAAATTTTTAATAATTTAATGGACTGCACCGAGCCTGTTGAACAAATCCAACCGGAAATTTGTCATAACCATCTCACGACGTTGGTCATGCTCTATGTAGAATTTTATGACTTTTCAGCAAAGAGCATGGCTATTACTGTAGCGCAAAGTGCGATGATGCCCCGTATCAATAAAAACTGTGGTAACCTGATGTTCTTGTCTTTTCCATATTTTACACATTTGGGAATATTCCTCGAGTACAAGAGTACAAAACTATGACCACTAATGTGCAAAAATGGGCCAAAATTGAACATTAAAAAATTCAAAACTCTCTTTCGGTCCTTTTTAGAACAATGGATGGCATGGACTTTTTTTGTATGTCTCGGGGTGCTACACGTGCCTGCCAATTTTCATAGTTTTCGGTCATATGGATTGGGAATTGGTTTTATTTTTCCACTTTAAGTAGTTCTACAAAGCCATATTGTTTTCATTGTTTGAGACAACGTTAACATATCAATTTTTTTCACTCGGCCCAATGAGTGTGCAACATTTGGTGAGTTTTTGTACATGTTTAACATGTCAAAATGCGATCATTTGCAGAGAAAGATTTGAAAAGAAATCCTACAATAACAGGGAAATGACAGTGGTCACTGCATGGGCCCTAACTAGAGATGCAAGCAGCTATAAAAGACTCTTGCAGGCCTGGCAAAGTCCGCCTGTCTAGTCTGAACTTTTCTGCCTCACACACCAACTTGGGCTCCTTTCTTGCCTGAGAGATGACATTCCACTTCCCTTGATCCAGCTTCTGTAGCCAGGGATCTGACTGCCAAGGTCCCGACCTTTGTCCGCTGCCCAGTTTTTTTTTTTTTTTTTTTTTTTAAAACGTTTATTTCGAACATTAAAGAAATACAGGAAAAAATAAAAATACAGAAAAATGATAACTCCATAGTACAATAGAACATAAAAGAAAAAAAGATATTGCATTATAATTTTCCTTTATCGTAAAATCATATTTGTTCAAAAAGGGAGTAGAAGGAAGCCTAAGCTTATCTGACTCTACCCCATGTAACTACATGTTTCTATTTGATTCTGTCAAGAATTTGTCCATAGTCAATATATTAAAGGAAAAAAACATATATACATTTTATATATATATATATATATATATATATACTATATATTTTCTCATTAAAATACAAAAGCAACTTAAACAACTTCACAGCATGTCCCGTCAATATTTTGTCCTTATACATTTTTTTAAACTTAGGTAAGGTACTACAGTTCTTTAATTCTTCACTGCTGGTGTTCCATAATTCCACACCTCTAACTGTTATACAATGTAACTTTAAGTTTGTTCTCACCAAATCTCTTTTAAACATACGTGTTCCTCTTAAATAATGGGTACTTTCCCTCCACTCAAACAACCTCTGGATACTGTTTGGTAATTGATTATTTTTTATTTTGTACATGAGTTGGATGGTTTTAAAGTCGACTAGGTCGTTGTATTTCAGTGAGTTCAATTTAATAAAGAGAGGGTTAGATGGTTCTCTATAATCAGCATTATTTACAAGTCGTATTGCTTTTTTTTGAAGAATGAAGATTGGATCTGTGTTTGTTTTGTATGTATTGCCCCACACCTCCACACAGTACATAATGTATGGGAGTATGAAGGAGCAGTACAAGGAATATAATGATGACTGATTTATAAGGTCTTTTACTTTATATAATACTGCTAGTGATTTTGAAATTTTTGATTTGATATACATTATATGTGGTTTCCAACTTAATTTATTATCTATAAGCACTCCAAGAAATTTTACTTCATTTACTCTTTCTATTTCTATATTATTTATTGTAAGAATTTTGTCTGTGTTGGTCGGACGGTTTCCAAATATAATATACTTTGTTTTACTTAAATTTAGTGTTAGTTTATTTGTGTCAAACCAACTCTGTAATTTTTCCATTTCAATTCCCACAGTATCCAATAGTTGATCCAGGTCCTCCCCACTGCAAAGCAGGTTTGTGTCATCTGCAAAAACTACGGCCTTGAGTAACCTGGAGACCTTGCATATATCATTGACATACAAAATAAATAACAAGGGGCCTAATATTGAGCCCTGAGGAACCCCACACTTTACCTGCTTTAGTTTTGATTTACAGTCCATAAGTTGCACATATTGAATCCTGTTTGATAAATAACTGTTTAACCAAGTGAGTGACATACCTTGTATCCCATATCTTTCAAGTTTTGTTAACAGTATTTCATAATTTACAGTATCAAAAGCTTTTTTAAGATCCAAGAAAACACCTCCAACATATCGTCTATTTTCAATAGCTGTTGTTATTTCAGCTACGAAATCTAACAAAGCTAGTGTGGTGGTCCTATTTTTCCGAAATCCATACTGTTGGTAACACAGAATATTTTGTTTTGTAATAAAATCATCAAGCCTTTTATAGAATATTTTTTCTAATATTTTGGAGAATTGTGGGAGTAGAGATATTGGCCTGTAATTTGAGAATATGTGTTTGTCCCCAGCTTTATATATCGGAATAATTTTAGCAGTTTTCATTTCACTCGGAAAAACACCATTTGTCAGAGATTGGTTGCAGATATGTGTAAAGGGTTTCACCACACATTCAATAATATTTTTAACAAGTGACATATCTATCCCGTTACAGTCGGTTGACTTTTTACCTTTAAATTCTCTAACAATTTCTATTATTTCCTTCTCATTCGTTCCCCTTAGAACCATACTTTCGGCTATGGGTACATCCTTAAGTAGGTCACTTGTACTCCCTTTTTTTGCTACTTCCTCTGCCAAAGTAGGCCCAATACCAACATAGTAATCATTAAACTCCTCTGCAATCATAGTAAGATCATTTATAGTTATGTTATTACTGTTTACAAAGTAAGAAGGATATCCTGGCTTTCCAGTTCTGTTTTTAATAATCTCATTTAACACTTTCCATGTTATTGTATTACTCTTGTTTTCCTCCAGTATCTTGCTATAGTAGTCCCTTTTACTGTTTCTCATTATTTTAATCAATTTGTTTTTGTAGATCTTATATTTTAATTCAGCTTCCTTTGTTCTTATCTTTAAGAAATCTTTGTATAATAGGTTTTTCTTCTTGCAAGCACTTAAGATTCCCTTTGTCAGCCATGGTTTTTCCACTGAATTTAGTTTAACTGCTTTCTTTACAAGAGGACAGTTTTTTTCATTAAGTTCGGATATAATGGCCATGAATGTGTTGTAGGCTTCATTTACATCACCCACATATACCGTTTTCCAGTCTTGTTTTAAAAGATCATTTTTGAATGAGTTAAATGAATTACCAGAGTTCATTCTACACATTTTAAAAGTTATAGCATCGTTTTTTTTCTTTGTACAGTCCTGGATCACTGCAAACACTGGCAGGTGGTCGCTTGAATCATTTATTATCAGTCCAGTTTTGACTTTCTTTTCAATTACATTTGTAAATATATTATCAATTATTGTGGCACTGTGAGATGTAATTCTAGTCGGACGGGTTATTGCAGGGTAGAGACTCATACTGTACATTAAGTTAATAAATTCTGTTACTGGAGTCAGCTGAAGTGGGTTCAATAGATCTATATTATAATCGCCACAGACGTACACCATTTTCGTATTGATTTTTCTTTCATACATTCCTGATAATAGTTCACTAAATGTCTCAATACATGAACCTGGACATCTGTATACACAGTTTACCAGAATGTTTTTAGATGATTCCATTTCTATTTCAACTGTAATACATTCCATGATATTATCTATTGCTTGAGACATACTTCTTACTATCTTACACTTATAGTTTTTATCTATGAATAGAGCAACTCCTCCACATCTTTTTACCTTCCTATTTAATGTATAACTCTCATACCCCTCTATGTCAATCTTTTCAGACTGATCTTCCTTTAACCAGGTTTCAGATATTGCAATTACAGTAAACGGATTATTCATATATTTTAAACATTGTTTGATCTTAGAGATGTTTGCTTTCAAGCTCCTACTATTAAAATGTATAATTGATATTGCTCTATTTGTTGTTACATTCTTGTTAAATTGCTCTACAGTATAGTATTTGCTGTTCCTTTGAGTGTAGTTGATGAAGAAGTTATTCTCAGGATCAATATTGTTCTCTATGTCAAATCCCTTATGGTCAGTGAAGTCAAATGTTTTCAAATCAAGTTCTTCATTTTCAGTTATCAGTGCTTGTTTGTTAAACACACCAGTTGGAAAAGAAAGGCATTTGTCAGTACTGTTCATGGTGGGTTGATAATTTCACCAGGTTTTTACATTCCATGATCTAAAGGTACCACAACTTGAGGTTCAACAGAATGATGTACAGGTTACTAGTCTCCTTCGTACCTCTTAATTTGCTCTATGGCACTGATGCAGAAACCATGAGAACTTTCTGCTGCCCCAACAGGTTTGATGAACACCTTACAACCAGCAGTCCAAGTGGACTGTATTTTACCGCTTTTCTTAAGAGCTCTTGCTTTCTTAGCTATTTCACCATTTTTCTTGGCGAGGTGTTCATTAATGTACACATTCGTGCCTTTTAGTTTTCTACCTTGTTTGAGCAGATTTATCTTACTTTTCCTGTTTGTAAATCGGACAATTATAGATGGTATGACAGGCTTACCATTTAGAATCTTAGTTGGCAGAGTGTGGCATGCCTCAATATTGACAATGTCAATGGCGATGTCTTTACTCTGGAGGAAAGTTTTTATCTGCTCCTCTGTTGTCTCCTCATGTTCAGGATTATCCTCTGAAGCAAGGCCTTTCACAGCCTGCTGGTAGCTCCGTGGTTTGATCCTTAAACCTGTGATGATGACATCGCTCATTCTTGAGTACTGCTCCAAATTGTCTAATCTAATTTCCAGGCTGACAATTTTCTTATTTTGTTCAATGTTTAATTGTTTGAGCTGCTTCACCTCTCCCATCAGCTCTGTAATAATGGCCTGTTGCTTCATTATGGTTTCCACATTTGAAGACATCACTTGCATTGATAACTTCAGCTCCTCCATATCCTTCTGAAGCACTTTCATGGCCATCCTGGCTATCAATCAATACCTGATGGTAGCTCTCCTCCTGGGCTGGTGGTGTTAGCCTACTAGGCCTGGTGGTGGGTGTCCTCTTGGGGCTGATGGCGTTTGCCTACTGGGCCTGGTGGTAGCTGGCCTCCTGGTACCTGGTGTTGGCTAGGCTTCTGGAGGGATGATCGCTGGTCCGGCGCAGGTGGCTAGAGGTCCGGTGAAGGCCGCGGGTCCGGCGTTGCTGGCACGCAGTCCGCCGACGGCCGCAGGTCCGGCGTTGCTGGGACGAAGTCCGGCAACGGCCGCGGGTCCAGCGTTTCTGGCTCGAGGTCCGGCGACGGCCGCGAATCCGGCAACGCTGGAGTGGGACCCTAATGCGGCCGCGAGTCTGATGGCGCCGGGAGGAACCCCAGTGACGGCCACGGGTCTGGAGTCGCTGGAGCGAAATCCGACGCCGGCCGCGGAGCCGATGGCGCTGGAAGGCTCCGACGTTTGGTGGCTCGGCGACTTCCCGACAGGGAAGAAGCCTCGGCGTGATCGCTCCTCGACGAGATCGCTCTTCAATCAAAGTTTTTGAACAATGAAAATAAACCGAAAAGAAAATCTTGTTGTAAGAACAATGGTTTGCTGTTGAGATCCCAAGCGAGGTTCCTGCAAAGTCTGATGCGCAACGGTTACTTCCGGGTTTGAGACTCTCTTCAGTATTACTATATCATGTAACATATCAAACATTGTATCAATCCAAAAAAATGTTTACCATGATCAAAAGAATGCCGGAGCATATCTCATCAAACTTTAGGAATAAAGTCAGGGTGCACCCTGTCACCAGAAAACTGTCGCTCGAGGAAACATTCTCAAGCACGGGAAGTATTCAAACAAATAACCTGAGGCAGATCAGTTCACTCAGCATCCGACCCTTTGGCCCTTCCCATAGGTGGTAAGCCCATGGGAAGGGAGACCCACGCCTTTTCAGGCTGTGCCCGACCAGCCCCCATTGGTGAAGGCCCGGCCACCTTTGAGCCCTGGGTCCAGTCTGGCTCCAGAGGAGGGCCCCGGTGACCTGCGTCCGGGCAAGGGAAAACTGAGTCCGTTTTTCTTGATTATCATAAGGGTATTTGAACCGTGCTTTGTCTGGCCCCTCACCTAGGACCCTTTTGCCATGGGTGACCCTGCCAGGGGCATAAATCCCAAGACAACTTGGCTCCTATGATCATTAGGACACGCAAACCCCTCCACCACGATTAGTTGATGGCTCATGGAGCGGAGGGCAGTGTTTATCAGTGTTTATGTTTTCAGAAAACATTCATATGCTCTCTTTACATCTGTTTCATTACAAACATCCCATTGTTGTTTCAGCATTTCTTGTTATAAATCTTTGAGTCTTTTTTCATTTATAATTCTTGTGTGAGTTTCTGCCGTTGTTTTTTGTTACGATTGTTTTTTCCACAGATGCAGAAGAATGGCAGACAATAATAATAATAATAATATATAATAATAGTAATACATCAGGTGGTCCGAGATGTCGCTTATCAAGATGCCACTAGTTATTGTGGTGGGGTGAGGGCTTTCTTTATTAATAATACGTCAAGACACTCTTGCACCTGCTGTCTGGGGCTGTTTAACAAATACTTTGTGAACAAATATTTGGACAACTATTTATTTGATAATAAAAGCCTTAAATAGAATGCTGGTGATGTAATCTCATTTTCCTCATAAAAGGTAGGTATTCAACTCGAGTTACGCTAAACTTGTAAAACAGACAAAAAAAGCCCTCCTTTATTTCTGTGCTGTACAGTGTATTATTTAGGATAAATGAACACCCTATAAAATGGCTTTATTTATGAATGAGAAATTCATGAATGAGAAATATGTTTTAAATATAAATGATTATTTTACTTACTTTATATTTGACTTCATCAACAGATTCTGGTGGTGTGTTTAGTTGTCCTGGATGCAATTTTTGTACTGGCAGAGCTGCTTATAGATTTAACCATTATCCAGTTGGAACATGGCCATGTTGCACCTGAGGTGAGACTTCTTTTGTCTGACTGATGATGGAAAAATATTTATTTGATCCGGTGCAGATATGGTTTGTTCACAAACATCTTATGCCCTGTAATTGGCTGCTTCAAAGTAAAATGTGATAGGCTCAAGCTCACCTGCGAAGCTAATGAGACCAATAATGTCATATATTTTTTTAATGGCGGATTTGTTGTACAATGTTATATACAATGTATATATCACTGACAGGGCAGCACGGTGGAGCACTGGTTAGCACGTCAACTCACAATTCAGAAGTGCTGGGCGTGATTCCGGCTCCTGCCTTCCTGTGTGAAGTTTGCATGTTTTTCCCGTGCCTGCGTGGGTTTCCTCCGGGTTCTCCAGTTTCTTCTCACATTCCAAAAAACGGCATCGTAGGCCGATTGAGCACTCCAAATTGCCCAAAGGTGTATGTGTGAGTGCGAATGGTTGTTTGTCTCTGTGTACCCTGTTATTGGCTGGCAACCAACTCAGGGTGTCCCCCGCCTACTGCCCAAAGTCAGCTGGGATAGTCTTCAGTGTGCTTGCGACACTCATGAGGAGAAATGATTCAGAAAATGGATGGAAATATATGTACCGTAAATTTCGGGCTATAAGCCGCACCGGACTATAAGCCGCACCAGCTAAATTTCGTGATTTTTTTTAGTTTCATACTTATATAAGCCGCACCAGACTATAAGCCGCACGTGCGCACGAGTTATCTACAAAGAAAGACAGTACACAGAAAGCCTTTTTAGAGTTTTAATCACATTAACATTTCGTTGTAAACACGGAAATAACAGCACTAGCTGGGCTAAAGTTTTAATAGCATTAACATTTCGTTGTAAACACGGAAGTAACAGCACTAGCTGGGCTAAAGTTTTGATAACATTAACATTTTGTTGTAAACACGGAAGTAACAGCACTAACTAGGTGGGTAAAAAAAAAACATACCAGTCAACAGTCACTGAGAGCGGTCTTTGTCTTCCTCCTTTCCACTGAGACCAGCAAAATCTTCCTCCTCAGTGTCCGATTGGAATAGCGCCAGATGTACATCGCAACACTCTTTCTCATTCTCTGTTTTGTTGTCGCTTTCATCGTCACTCTCGTCCTGAGGCAAATTCACTCCTGAGCTTGTGCTCTCCTCTCCGTCACACAGTAGAACGGCTTTTATTCCAAGTTTACGTGCAACCGCTCTGTTCCCTTCTTTATCAGCCAGCTCAATGGCTTTTAACTTGAAAGCTGCGTCATACGCACACCTTCCAGTGTCTTCCATCATTGGGGTCTGTTTACGCTAACTTTCCTCGTGCACAACGCGCCACTACTGTCTTCCTCGACGCATATATTCCACCTCTCTCAATCTTACCTTTTCTGCTCGAGCCCCCCCGATGGCCGTTAGAAAAATGCATGTAAAGTCGCCACATGATTGCATAAGGTTTTTAATGTTTAATTACCATTTGTAAGAGAATATACACAAAGATGATTGTCAGGAAAGAGATTATTATTTAGGGACGCATAACTTTTATTAACACAACAGCGGTCCACAGCCTTTTTATGAGTGAATAAGTGTATTAGTCATGAGAAAAATCACGGAAAAAACCCATATAAGCCACACCGGACTATAAGCCGCAGGGTTCAAAATTTGAGAAAAAAGTAGCGGCTTATAGTCCGAAATTTACGATATACCACTGACATATGTTTGGGTTTGATTGAGATAACCCCCTACAAAGCGCCAAGAATTATGAATCCTCGCAGGATTCATAATTTGTAGGGGGTTATCAAAAATTAATCCGGGAGCTGGTGCTTGATGGCAAGCATCTTCTGGCCCCCATTAGGCCTGAATGGGCCCAAGAGACAATGTGGGTGTCCCTTCCTATGGGCTCATCACATATGGGAAAGGTGGTCATATGCAAAAAAGAGTTGGGTGGCAGCCAAAGGCTTGGCAGTCCGATCTCTGGTGACAGAAGCTGACTCAGGGAATAGGACGCCCATGCCATGCCACCCTGAGATGTCTGCCAACATGGAGACTTTCATAGCTAATTGGTCTTGGGACGCAAGCTCAGGTCTGATCACCCTGCAGATGGCCGCCTCTGTGTTGAGGGCTAAAACACCCTATGACCTAGAGCAGGGGTGTCAAACTCATTTTTTTCGCGGGCCGCATTGTAGTCATAGCTTCTTTCTGAGGGCCATTATGACTGTCAACCCAAATCAATGTATGAGCACCTCATATTATAAACAGTAAAAGCTACAAAACAAACTGACAAATAACTCGTTTTCAAATCAGACAAGTAAAAACTGGTCAAATTAAAAAAAAAAAGATATTAATAAAAATGAAGACAATTTGCAATTTTAGTAATGACACAAATTTTATGCACAATTTGTCTTCGGGGCCCACACAAAATGAATTGGCAGGCCCCCGGGCCTTGAATTTGACACCTGTGATTTAAACCCTAGTTTGAAACCCTAACTCTAGGATGAACCGTAGTTTAAAACCCTAGCCCGAGCTTTAAACCCTACTTTGAAACTCTAACCCTAGCTTTAAACCCTACTTTGAAACCGTAACCCTAGCTTTAAACCCTATTTTGAAACCCTAACCCTAGTCTGAAATTCTACTTTTAAACCCTAACCCTAGTATAAAACCCTGCTTTGAAACCCTAACCCTAGTTTGAAACCCTAGTTTGAAATCCTAACCATAGCTTTAAACCCATGTTTGAAACCCTAACCCTAGCTTTGAACCCTACTTTGAAACCCTAACTCTAGTATGAAACCCTACGTTGTAACCCTAACCCTAGATTTAAACCAATGGTGTCAAACTCTTTTTTTTTCGCAGGCCACATTGTAGTCATAGCTTCTTTCGGAGGGTTATTATGACTGTCTACCCAAATAAATGTATGAGCACCTCAAATTATATACAGTAAAAGCTTCAAAACAAATTAACAAATAACTCGTTTTCAAATCAGACGAGTAAAAACTGGTCAAATATAAAAAAACAAAAACAAAGATATTATTAAAAGTGAAGACAATTGGCATTTCTAATAATGACACACGAATTTGATGCACAATTTGTCTTTGCGGGCCACATAAAATGATGTGGCGGGCCAAATCTGGCCCTCGGGCCTTGAGTTTGACACTGGTGACCTAGAGGAACACTACTGATGATGCGTACTCGTCAATTCAATTCCCCTTCAGATCCACCATCTACTATTTACCTACAAGTCCACCAAGCATATGTGCTCGCACAAGAATATTAACTTTTTCTGTGTTTATGGAATCTGCACAACAAACATTGTGACATTGTAGAGGCTCTTTACGTGACCATTAAAAGTACAAAAATAAAATACATGTCGGATTCGTTCCCAGTGAGGGTTGGACTCCGCCAAGGCTGCCCTTTGTCACCGATTCTGTTCATAAATTTTATGGACAGAATTTCTAGGCGCAGCCAAGGCGTTGAGGGTGTCCGGTTTGGGGACCTCAGCATCGCGTCTCTGCTTTTTGCAGACGACGTGGTGCCGTTGGCTTCTTAAAGCCGTGATCTCCAGCTTTCACTGGAGCGGTTCGCAGCTGAGTGTGAAGCGGTTGGGATGAGGGTCAGCACGTCTCCGGATCGGGGATGAGATCCCGCCCCAAGTGGAGGAGTTCAAGTATCTTGGCGTCTTGTTCACGAGTGAGGGCAGGTTGGAATGCGAGATCGACAGGCGGATTGGTGCAGCGTCGGCAGTAATGCGGACTCTGTACCGGTCTGTTGTGGTGAAGAGAGCTGAGCCAAAAGGCAAAGCTCTCGATTTACCGGTCGATCTATGCTCCTACCCTCACCTATGGTCGCGAGCTATGGGTCGTGACCGAAAGAACGAGATCCAGGATACAAGCGACCGAAATGAGTTTCCTCCGCAGGGTGTCCGGGCTCTCCCTTCGAGATAAGGTGAGAAGCTCGGTCATCCGGGAGAGACTCGGAGTAGAGCCGCTGCTCCTCCATGTTGAGAGGAGCCAGATGAGGTGGCTCGGGTATCTCATCAGGATGCCTCCTGGACGCCTCCCTGGGGAGGTGTTCCGGGCATGTCCCGCCGGTAGGAGACCCCGGGGACGACCCAGGACGCTGGAGAGACTATGTTTCTCAGCTGGCCTGAGCTGGATGAAGTGGCTGGGGAGAGGGAAGTCTGGGAGTCCCTCCTAAAGCTGCTGCCCCCGCGACCCGACCCCGGTAAATCAAATTTTTTTAAATTTGGAACAAAACGAAATATACGGGTTCAGACGAAATATACGTGTTCAGGAGGTTCACTTTTGGGGTTAAAATGTTGAAACGGGTTGAATTAGACAAAAATGGTAAAAGTTAGAGCAAATTTAGCTATTTAGGGCACTTCTTGTTGAAGTAAAGTCACTTCCAGTTTATTTGGGGCATATCTGGTTAAATTCAGGGCACTTCCGGTTTATTTTAGGGCACTTCTGGTTTGAAAAGGTCACTTCCGGTTCATTTGGGTCATTTCTGGTTTGATTGGGGCACTTCCGGTTTGCATTTGGTCACTTCCGGTTTAATTTAGGTAACTTCCGGTTTATTTTAGAGCACTTTCGGTTCAGCTGAGGTCACTTCTAGTTTATTTGGGGTCACTTCCGGTTTGATTTGGGGCACTTCTGGTTCATTCGGGGGCACTTCAGGGTCAATCCAAGATGGCTGCCACACTGGAAATCTGGGTCAAGGGGTGAATTGTGTAAGCATAGTGTAAGTGGGGGTGAAGGGGGTGAATATGATAAGCTTAAGGTGAACAATGTGAATAAAGTTGGAATGGGTTGAATCGGTTGAAAAATGTCGAAATTAGAAGGGAAAAACTACATTTTGCAAAATTTGGTGTGATTTTCAAAAGTGGGAAGGTGTGGAATAGGTAGGCAAAAGATGAACAATGGAAAGTTGGAATGGGTTGAATTGGTTGAAAAATGTAGAAATTGGAAGGGAAAAAACTAATTTTGGACAATTTGGCATGAATTTCAAAATTGAAAATTTAGAATTTTTGGTAAGTTGGACGTTGTGGAATAGCTAGGCAAAATATAAACAGTTGAGAGTTGGAACGGGTTGAATCGATTGCAAAATGTAGAAATTAGAAGTGAAAAATGAAATTTTGTGAAATTTTGCGCAACTTTTAAACGTGAAAACGTGAATCTTATTAATTAGGCAATGTTGGGAATGTACCCAATGTGATTTGAATGTGCTAAATCAGTGGTCCCCAACCACCGGGCTGCGGACCGGTACCGGTCCGTGGGTCACTTGGTACCGGGCCGCGGAGCCGCACAGGAAAAAAAAAAATAAATGTTTTTTTTTTTTTTTCATTGACGATCAATTCTTTCAGGTTAAGACGCTCGTCCCGGTCACATGACATGTTTCCCCAGTCGAGCCCGCAAAGCTAGCAAAAATGAGTAAGAATTTATTTTGAAAAATATAAAAAATTTGGCGAATCTCTCCCAATTACATCTGTCGGTGCATCTGAAAAATAAGGACTCTTGACACAGGGCGCTCGTCTCGGTCACGTGACATGTCACCACAGTCAAGCCCGCGAGGCAAGCAAAAATGAGCAAGAAACAGAGAAGTTTGGAAAGCTTCTTCGGAAAGGGAAAAACGTCCAATGAGGACACTGAAGAAGAAGAGGCTACGACTTCTAAGAAAAGGAAAGCTGCATTTAAAAGAACATTTCTGGAGTCCTACTTAAAATATGGATTTATCGCCACAGGTGACTCTGACGCGCCAAGTGCACTCCGCATATGTGGCGAAAGGCTAGCTAACGAGGCAATGAAGCCTTCAAACCTGCTTCGGCACATGGAGACCAAGCATCCTGCATTTCAAGACAAACCTTAACCACTTCGGGTGTCATTGTCTCCGATTACGCCTAGATGGGAACGGCTCATTTCTGAGAAAAGAGCTCGGTGCTCCCACTAATTCAACGTTTTATTTTTATGTGGTTTATATTTGTTTTTATGCCAGTCGTATCATTTTATTTCATCATATTTATATATATAAATATTTAAATAATAAATATATAAATATATTTATTTATATAAAGGCCGGTCCGCGAAAATATTTCTGACACGTAACCGGTCCGTGGTGCAAAAAAGGTTGGGGACCACTGTGCTAAATGATGTGAATTTCAAAAGACATTGAAGAACTAAATGGGGAATGCTGCAGAATGATGTTTAAAGTTGGAACGGGTTGAATTGGTTGAAAAATGTAGAAATTACCGTAAATTTCGGACTATAAACCGCGACTTTTTTCTCAAATTTTGAACCCTGCGGCTTATAGTCCGGTGCGGCTTATGTAGGATTTTTTCCGTGATTTTTGTGATGACTTGATCACTTTTATACACTCGTAAAAAGGCTTTGGACCGCTGTTGTGCGGCACCGCTTTGCTGGGCGGAGGGATGTATGACACGGTCACTGGGGAGAAAAGTGGTGTGTTGATCGCATGTCCATCCGCCAGGCAAATAGTGCAGTAAAATTTACACAAAGATGAGACAGAACGAGATCAAGACGGACAATACTGAAAGGAAGCTTTTATACACAAACCGTCATTATGGGGGGCTTATATATGATTTTCTCCGTGATTTTTGTGACGACTTGATCACTTTTATACACTCGTAAAAAGGCTGTGGACTGCTGTTGTGCAGCACCGCTTTGCTGGGCGGAGGGATATATGGACACGGTCACTGGGGAGAAAAGTGGTGTGTTGATCGCATGTCCATCCGCCAGGCAAATAGTGCCGTAAAATTTACACAAAGATGAGACAGAACGAGATCAAGACGGACATTACTGAAAGGAAGCTTTTATACACAAACCATCATTATGGGGGGCATATATATGATTATTTCCGTGATTTTTGTGATGACTTGATCACTTTTATACACTCGTAAAAAGGCTGTGGACCGCTGTTGTGCGGTACCGCTTTGCTGAGCGGAGGGATATATGACATGGTCACTGGGGAGAAAAGTGGTGTGTTGATCGCATGTCCATCCGCCAGGCAAATAGTGCCGTAAGATTTACACAAAGATGAGACAGAACGAGATCAAGACGGACATTACTGAAAGGAAGCTTTTATACACAAACCATCATTATGGGGGGGCTTATATATGATTATTTCCGTGATTTTTGTGATGACTTGATCACTTTTATACACTCGTAAAAAGGCTGTGGACCGCTGTTGTGCGGCACCGCTTTGCTGGGCGGAGGGATATATGGACACGGTCACTGGGGAGAAAAGTGGTGTGTTGATCGTATGTCCATCCGCCAGGCAAATAGTGCCGTATAATTCACACAAAAGAAGAGACAGAACGAGATCAAGACGGACATTACTGAAAGGAAGCTTTTATACACAAACCGTCATTATGGGGGACAAAAGAAATGCATATGATGCCGCTTTTAAGCTAAAGGCAGTCGATGTTGATGACATTGCGTCACCCTTTTCTTTATTTCGTGGTCCCGTCTACTCTGGAGCTATACGTGTCGCTCGCTAGTTTAATGTAATTTAGCGCTTCGTGCATGAATAAAATTAGCATGAACAGACCCTCATCATGGAAAATGCTAGAAGAAATGCATAAAACCGACGACGAAAGAGATACTGAGAAAGTTTGTGGCAAAGGATAACTAACGCTATTCCAATCGGAAGACTTCGATGGTTTCAATGCACAGGAGGAAGATGAAGACGATGAAGCTCTTTTTTTTACTTTTACTTGTATGCTTTTTTAATCAGCCCTGTTAGTGCTGTGCTACCGTGTTGCTGCTGTGTTACCGCCGCGTCTCAGTGACTTTTACCAGTATGTTTTATTTAATCAAACCCTATTAGTGCTGTGTTACTTCCGTGTTGCTGCGGTATTACTGCCGCGTCACAGGCAGTGTTTGGAAAGAAATGTTAAGGGATGTTATTAAAACTTTAAAAGGCTTTCTGTGTACTGTCTTTCTTTGTAAAAAACTCGTGTGCACGTGCGGCTTATAGTCCGGTGCGGCTTATATAAGAAAAAAAACTAAAATATCCCCGGATTTTAGCTGGTGCGGCTTATAGTCCGGTGCGGCTTATAGTCCGGAAATTACGGTAGAAGGAAAATTTGGTGTGAATTTCAAAATTGAAATTGCTCCCCATGAGAGCAGCATTAGAGCGGCGTGGGGACAAAGGAGTTTTTAACCCTTTAAACGGAGAGCTGGTCGCTTACATTTGATAAGTGCGGATTTGACAACACGTATAATATTTATATTTTCAATATTTATACAATATTTTCTGTGTTATTTATACTATTATTGTTTTATTTACATGTTTGACGCTATTATTTAATGTTCTAATAATAACATGCACTTAAATGGTTGCATATACATTTATTGACACAAAAAATGTACAGATGAGAGGGTGACCCTACTTCGCGTATTTCACTTATCGCGGGGTGGTTTTGGAACCAATTCTCCGCGATAAACGAGGGTTTACTGTATATATGTACTTTGAATTTTGTGGTCAAGGACCTTCCATATGACATAACACTGAAGTTCTGTCCACTGGTTTTTGATTTGGCTTTCAGTGTCATAGGTATGGAGTAAATATTGGGGTAACAAGTTTTGTACTTGATAAATACTGTTAAGCTTGAATATTGAAAAATATAACAAAGTATTTAAATGAAAATAATTGTATAAAACGTTTTTTGAAAATAATTTTGAATAAACTATTTTCACTTTTCACTTACATTTATATTTTGAGGTCTTATTTTTATCAGTTGCATGTTTTATATTTCCTGATTCACTTTTATTTTCCAATTTCAAATATTTTATCTCAGTTCGGATTTTTTTTCCAGTTTCAAATCTTTTTTGAGTTTCACACTTTTGACCACAATGTGTCGTGGGGGGTGTGATACTAACTGAGCGGGGAATGGATTCACGACTGACAGCTCGACAAAAAGTCTTGGAACCTCCTCTAGTGACAGTGCCTTCTGGGAATGCAAAAAGTAAAACAAATGTAACTCAACACGTGCTAACATGAAAAGTTAACGTTTGTTAATATGTAATGTCTACCTTGGTAGATATGCTCGCAATGATAACGTAATTTGTCGGCCATGACTCCATATGCTGAAAAATAAAAGGATAGTTGCTGCAGGCACTTTTGACAGCTTCTGCTCATCGAGCTACCTCATCGAGGTTCTCGTGAGCATCGAGCTGTCAAAAATGCGCCCGTAGCTTTCATGGCCAATCTAGGAAACCTGCTGGATCCTATGCTTGCAACACACAGGTAAAACATGCGAGGATCCAAGCGGGGTTACCCTGATTAGCCGGTTGCCATGGTAGGCCAAATGACACACTACCGCTACCTTCAAAATGCTATGTGAAAAGCAGACAAAATAGCACTTGAAATGTCGCTGTTTAACTGCAAAACGGAGTATAATTTATCACTCTCATACCACAATTGGTGCGCAGCTTAAAACTGCTTAAAAATGGGATTTAAAGTATAAGTTTATCACAGGTACGAATTCTAAAGCTGCCAATGTCATAAATATGGCATATATCATCAATGTTGAGTTACATTTGTTTTACTTCCTGCGATCCCTGAAGGCACCGTTACGAGACGAGGTTCCAAGCCTTTTTGCTCAGCTGTCACTCGTGATTCCACGCCCCCCACGCCACCATCCATTCATTTTCTGTCCACAGTAGCACTCATACCTACGGGCAATTTGGAGTGCTCAATCGGCCTACCATGCATGTTTTTGGAATGTGGGAGGAAACCGGAATTCCCGGAGAAAAGAGCTGTAAAAGCAGTTCTATCCACGCTTTATCTCAGCCTCCCGCAGTCAGGCTATGTATCCACTCTTCCACTTCGCGTCAGCAGAATCAGCAGCATCTCTGATTTGCGCTTCCTTTTGTCATGAACGAGGCAGGACAACCAAATGCAACAGGGACTCTTTATTTGGGGAAAGATTAAAGGAGACAAGGAGGGCTGGAATGCCAGCAGAGCAGGACGACGAGGCAAGCTGACGAGCCGCTCAGCGAGCGCGTATCGTGCATCATCGAAGCAGACGGGCATGGCAAGCTCGTGGTCGGGGACAGGCAGAAGGTCGAGCCAAACAGAGTCCAGAGCAGATCTAGAAACAGGTTTTTGCTACACAGCGAATTAGGGAAGAGGCATCACGCTACACAATGGATCAGGCAAACGGGAATCAGGTAGCATAACAGAACCAGGTGGCAGGCATACGTGTATCGAGGCAGACAAACCAATGCAGGCTTGTAGGGATTTAAATACACCTCCTAATCAGCCGGTAACAAGGGCACAGGTGCCAACGATCAGCACTAGGTGGGTAGGTAGGTAGGTAGGTAGGTAGGGAGGGAGGGAGAGAGAGAGCACGAGACTTTATTGAGGGGGGGGAGGGAATTCAGGAGCCAGCAGTTGGATACAGAAACACACAGATAGATAAACAGATAGACAACTTAGTATTAAATAAATAGATTAATAATTGATGGATACACAATAAACAGCTCCACGCACAGACGCAAGATCAGGTAGCTTCGTGCCCACGACAGAAATCGCTTTCCTCACTAGTTTGTCCAGGCGGGAGGCATTCCTCTTCTTGTCCCCCCCTCCCCCCAGCACGCCACAAAGAATAGAGCGCTCGCCACAACAGAGCGATAAAACATCCGCAGCATCACCCTGCAGACATCGAAGGATGCCAACAGCCTGAGGAAGTACAGCCGGGATTTTCCTTTTTTACATATAGCGTCCACATGAGCAGACCTGTCGAGTTTGTCGTCCAACAACACTCCAAGATATTTACAGGACTGCACTTCACACAGTCCCCCTTAATAGTCACAGGCTCAGGACCAGGCCTGGGCCTCCTTGGACTTGACGGTGTTGAGGTGCAGGTGGTTGGAGCCACACCAATCAGCAAAGCGCCGGACTAGGCCTCTGTACTCCTCCTCTCGTCCATCTCTGATACAGCCAACAATAGCAGTATCGTCCGCAAATGTCTGCACATGGCAGAACTCAGAGCTGTATTGGAAGTCAGAGGTGTACAGGGGGAACAGGAAGGGAGAGGCACCACTCCCTACGGTCCTCCCACGCTGCTCCTCATCATGCCTGACTCAGTCTCCCAAGCGCACATACTGAGGCCTGGCAGCTCTGCATTGGATATGCGCGCCCTCGCGCTTATCCACGGAGGCGTGTCACCCGGCCAGCACGGCGATAGCAGAGCGGAGCCGTGACACGTTTACGGTCGTATTTTTTGTGACTTTGGGAGTTTTAGTGAAGCCCTAAAGAATGTTTATTAAAGTCAGTTTAACTTTAAAATGTTTAAAAAGTGTTTAAAAATACAATAAAGGGTTAAAAATACAAATACAAAATACAATAAAATGTTTAGAAAACTGAAATATAATGAATAAGAAATTATAAAAGTCTTGACTTTTATAATTCTTTATAGAAATATTGAGTCCACATCGTGGATTTTCACCTATTGCGGGGGGAGGGGGGCTCTCTGAACCAATTATCACCAATAAATGAGGGATCAATGTACTTTGTTAGATTTTTCAATATTCAAGCCCAACACATTTATTTTCAATGTCAAGTTTTATTAATTCAAGTACAAAACTTTTGACCCCAATCCAACTCCATAGATAGGAAAAATAAATGGCCAAGGCAACGGAGGAGTGGGTCAAGAAGAATCAAATGCAAAACAGTGACTTACCCAGACCTTAATCCAATAAAACTGAGCTGAACCTTTGAGTTGTCATGCAAGAGCCTTAAATTATAAAGAAAATAGATAAGATCTTTAAAGTTGAATACATCCCTACTGACTCTAATTTGTAACTTCCCTAAAGCCCCCCCAAGTTTATATTTCAGAATCTGACTCCCTATTAAGATATATAGGTATCATACAGGACCATAAAAGTATAAATGTTTCATTGATTTCAAAGTTGGCACACTTACAAGATTCACAGATCAAATAATTATTTTTCTCACTGTACCTAAACTCTACTAGTATCCAGACAATAATTAATTGTTATCAATAACTCACTTTGGCAGGTGTTTCACTACCTCAGCCTGGCACTTCTTACATTCTTCATGGTGGAGATAGCCGGCAAACTGTTCGCATATCGCCTTGAGTTCTTCCAACATAAGTTCGAGGTGTTTGATGCGTTGGTGGTGATGCTGTCTTTTGTGCTGGACATAGTCTTCATCTTCCATGATGATGTATTTGATGGAATGGGTCTACTTATCCTGCTGCGTCTCTGGAGGGTGGCTAGAATCATCAATGGTGAGTAAAACAGCGATGTAGAAATATTGAATGTAAGATGATTGGAAGAACTTCAGTAGCATGACAGGTACAGCAACACAAACTACTAAACAAATATTTGAAAGGTGCTGTATATAATATTGCTTTCTTTTCCCTTATTGCAATCATAATCTCAGGGATGAGAACGGCAAATGAAAAAAAACCACTGAAAAGTAGCCGGGGTCTGGGGGCCGCATGCCTCACTGGGGGGGCCAAAGGCCACAGGCCCCTATCAGGGGCCACAGGGCACACAGGCCCGCAGGGGGCCAGGGGCAACGCCCCGGAGGGGGCTCAGGGGGACAAGCTCCCTGGAAACTCCTGGATTTTGGCAGTATAGCAACCCCAAAACCATTAATTTCATCACTCAATTTCAACAGTTTTGTTGAAAAAATATTCCTGCTTGGTGGGCTACCAAGGTGAATATAATACAGTCAAGCCTCGGTTTTCGACCACAATCCATTCCAGAAGGCGGTTCGAGAAGCGAATCGGTCGAATTCCGAATCTATTTTTCCCATTACAAATAATGGAAAATCTTTTAATCCGTTCCAAGACTTTTTTAAGCATTTTTTCATTTGCGCAATTTTGTCCGATTGCGCAATCGCAGCGCACCGCCGAACGCGCAACCGTAGCGTGTCGCCGACCGCGCAACTGCACCACGCTGGTTGCATTATTGTGACAGAGCGTCGCTGAAATTTCGAAAATATTTTTTAACTCCTGATGTACTTTCCAAAATTCAAGTGGATCTAAGTGCGCAGGGATCTTAATTTTGTCCGATCGCGCGACTGCAGCGCACCGCCGAACGCGCAAACGTAGCGCGTCGCCGACCGCGCAACTGCACCGCGCTGATCGCATTATTGTAACAGAGCCGTCGCTGAAATTTCGAAAATATTTTTAAAGTCCTGATGTACTTTCCAAAATTGAAGTGGACCTCAGTGCGCAGGGAGCTTAATTTTGTCCGATCGCGCAACCGCAGCGCGCCGGGCGTTCACTGTCCCATTGCTTTAAGAGCGTCTTTGTGTTCCGAGTTGTAAAATGACGCTGTTCGCGAGCCATGCCCATCTGAAGCAGTTCCTGATCCCGTTCGACTTGTCCCCCCCCCCACACACACACATATGAAAAAAAAATTCTCAACGGATCTACACAATTCACATAAATGATACTCCCAACCAGGGCCGGTTCTAGGAATGCACATAAGAGGGGGCAGTCAGAAATGTGAAGGGGGCATGTTTTTTTTTGTTTTTGTTTTTTTTTTGTTACACATTTTTATCACAGTTTGTGTTTTCATCACGGCAGTTGTTAGCTGTCTGCCCAGATCTCAACCTGGAGAAGTGGATTGCACTCTGTCAGGCCTCTACACTAAGACCTGTCCAGCTTAGGTGTCCCACCTGAAGACTAAAGCTTCTGCTGGTATAGCTCTTAGGGTCACTGAGGCAAGCAAACCCCCTGACCACAATAAGGTGGCAATCCCTCAGGGGGGGGAACTGAAAAATAAATGAAATAAATAAATGAAAAGTAAAATAAAAATACCATTCATCCAGATTTCAACAGCATTACTGCTACTGCTTTCAGTACATGCAAGAGGAGCAACACTTGTTTTAAATGCTCTGAAAAAAGGATGCATCTCGTAGCATTAACTCTCTCTTTGTGAGCAGCTGAATGGTGGAGTGCAAAGTGACGTTTTGAGAAAAACATCTTCTTTATTTATCTACTGAATTCTTTTTTAAAAATTATTTCCCTGAGCAGTTTGAAACAAAACTGTGCAGAGGGGCGGGGCTACACGTAGGGGTCCGCCAGACACCGCTCATTTGTCCTCAGTCTGTTAGATGCAGTGTACAGATGTGCTTGTGACTTGAGAAACGCTCCCAGTGGGTAAAAAAACAGCAGACTATTTCCCATTTGACTGCACAAATATATATATATGAATGTTATATTAACTATTATTTGAGTTGTTGTTAATCATTAGTTATATCACGGGTCGCTACGACGAGTTTAGTGGCGTTTTTACTGCCTCTTCCAACTCCTACCGCGCTGACTGTAACTTGACACTCTCTGGCTGAGTCTTGCCTCATTTGCATACTCACAGTGATTGGATGTTTACGGAGGGGCGCGGACTCCTGACAGCAGGCTGTGTGAGGGAGGACACACACTGCACCGACATGAGAGAAGAGAGGGGGCGGATTAACGTGTGTTTCTATCAGCGGATTTTTCACTTCTAAAAGTTTGATTCGAGGGGGCAGGACATCTGTTTGAGGGGGCGTTGCCCCCTCTTGCCCCAGCGTAGAGCCGGCCCTGCTCCCAACGGAAAAAAACACGGCAATCCGCGGAAGATTCTCATCCCTGTAATCTAGAAGATTATTAGCGTCAATTGTACCATAACTGCTGTACTTCCTGCAGATGAAGTACCTAATTCCTGGTACTTTTGCTAGTTACTTAAATCTGCAGTATCTCACAAAAGTGAGTACACTCCTCTCATTTCTGCAATGTTTTAATTATATCTTGTCATGGGACAACACTGAAGAAATTACACTTTGAGACAATATTAAGTAGTCACTGTAGAGCTTGGATAGCAAAGTAAATGTATTGTTACTTCAAAGTAGCTCAAAATACAACAATGAATGTGTAAAATGCTGGAAACAAAAGTGAGTACACCCCAACTGAAAATGTCAGAATTGTACCCAAACCTGCCCATTCTTTAAGACCAATTTTAAATCTGGGCAGTGGTTATTTTGCACTGACCGACAACTTTATTGCTTGTGTCATTTTGCCATGAACAGCTCTGGGTCCGGATTCCAGCTATGTATTACCTGGCTCCGGATTCCAGCTATGGCCATTAGGGCAATGTCAGTCTAATAATTTGGTGTTCCTGTCTGCAGATTCGTCACAAGCTATAAACACGTGAAACAAAACAGGTTGTTTAATTTCTGATTAGTTGCAAAAAATTGGGGGGCTGAACCAAGTCATTGAGTTGCAAGCACATGACTGACTTCAACATTAGAGCCTACTATTAGGTTTAAATTGTTATGGTAATATTAAGTTAAAATCAAAACAAAACTCACTGCAACCTTCTGATTGTTTGTTTTCATTTATTTTGTTAGTATTGTATATATAGAATTCGTCAGCCTTCTTGGTGAATAGTGTACTATTCTCACACTATATATATATATATATATATATATACAGTGCCTTGCGAAAGTATTCGGCCCCCTTGAACCTTTCAACATTTCGCCACATTTCAGGCTTCAAACATAAAGATATAAAATTTTAATTTTTTGTCAAGAATCAACAACAAGTGGGACACAATCGTGAAGTGGAACGAAATTTATTGGATAATTTAAACTTTTTTAACAAATAAAAAACTGAAAAGTGGGGCGTGCAATATTATTCGGCCCCTTTACTTTCAGTGCAGCAAACTCACTCCAGAAGTTCAGTGAGGATCTTTGAATGATCCAATGTTGTCCTAAATGACTGATGATGATAAATAGAATGCACCTGTGTGTAATCAAGTCTCCGTATAAATGCACCTGCTCTTTGATAGTCTCAGGGTTCTGTTTAAAGCGCAGAGAGAACCATGAAGACAAAGGAACACACCAGGCAGGTCTGAGATACTGTTGTGGAGAGGTTTAAAGCCGGATTTGGATCCAAAAAGATTTCCCAAGCTTTAAACATCTCAAGGAGCACTGTGCAAGCAATTACCGTATTTTCCGGACTATAAGGCGCACCTAAAAACCTAAAATTTTCTCAAAAGCCGACAGTGCGCCTTATAGTCCAGTGCGCCTTATATATGGATCAATTGATGAATTTGTTGATCCATACTGGTTGTACACAGTGCTCTGCCAAAATGTTTCAGTACGTTTTAGTACGACTAGTAAATTACAAGGTCGCATCGCTTCCCAACATTACGGCAACTGTAGTCAGGGGGCGTCACCGAATAGCTGTTGTACCCGCGAGGCTATTTCATTTAAAAATAGGCTGCTCCGTTAATGTTTCGAGTAAATTTACGGATTGATATGGAAGGGAAACATAGGTAAGCAGTACCAATGTGTTAGATCGAACTTTAGTCAGTTCCGATCATTTTATAGGAGATGGTTTGAGAAACGCGATTGTTTACAGAGGGCTCATTGGTTATTGGCTAGACCCTAGTCAACCTTTGTTGATCCATACTGGTTGTACACAGTGCTCTGCCAAAATGTTTCAGTACGTTTTAGTACGACCAGTAAATTACAAGGTCGCATCGCTTCCCAACATTACGGCAACTGTAGTCAGGGGGCGTCACCGAATAGCTGTTGTACCCGCGAGGCTATTTCATTTAAAAATAGGCTGCTCCGTTAATGTTTCGAGTAAATTTACGGATTGATATGGAAGGGAAACATAGGTAAGCAGTACCAATGTGTTAGATCGAACTTTAGTCAGTTCCGATCATTTTATAGGAGATGGT
The DNA here is from genome assembly GCF_901709675.1 of Syngnathus acus. Lineage (NCBI taxonomy): Eukaryota > Metazoa > Chordata > Actinopteri > Syngnathiformes > Syngnathidae > Syngnathus > Syngnathus acus. The sequence goes on from NC_051095.1 coordinate 27,268,250, forward strand.
TTGAGAAACGCGATTGTTTACAGAGGGCTCATTGGTTATTGGCTAGACCAGGGGTGGGCAAACTACGGCCCGCGGGCCACATCCGGCCCACGGGACCGTTTAATCCGGCCCGCCAACCCTGAATTAATTGTATTAAACTTTTTTTTGTCATTTTGCCTGCAATGACTGCGTTTCTCCAGTAGATGGGGAACCGCTCGCCTGCGCATTTACTACCGGAAGCCGTGTCAGAAAGCTCGGTGCACACTCACAAGTGCGTGTACGTACGTACTCAGTAGTACGGACATGGCGCACTCGCGCTCTATTTGTATCAGTCCCGAATTTAGAGCGTGGGCTGTGACGACAGCATTCTTGTAATTCGCTCGCTGAGCTTTCAGATACAGTTTTACGCTAAAGCCACCCACAAACCTTCCCCTGGAATCCTTCCATTAAAATGAGTGGCCCGAAGAAAAGAAGTGAGTGCCGAATGTTAAAAGAGTGGCCGATTTGGCTCGACGTACGCGACGTGACGTTCAGCCACATCAACCCGTCACAGATCGAGGTAAACGGATCTCTCCTAAGAATTGCCACAACAAATTTTACTCCAGACTATGATGCACTAGCAAAAAAGGGAGACCAACAATACTGTTCCCACTGAAAATGAAGGGGAGGCTCTCAAGTTTGTTGTAAAATAATGCATTTTGAATATGATTTGTACACATAGCAGGGATTGAAACTAGCGACCATTCTCATTTTCAAACAATGCAGGATGCTCAAGGACATTGATGCACCACCTGTTTGCGACTAATCTTAACCTGTAAAGTTCTTAAGGCTTACTTTAAGGAAGTGTTTCCCGTTTCCTCACCTCTGTTATCAGGTGTTTGTGAGTTAAAACTCTGCTCTGATTTTCAGATACCCCTCCCCGTGTTGCCGTTTTGATTACTTTATTTGGATGTATGCTTTCACCGATTCTTCAAGATGATATATTTGGTCAGAATGTTTACCGTTTGATGTGATCTCATAAGATAAACATCTTTCATTAATCTGACCTGCAGGCACTGAAGTGATGGAGACTGTTATTCATAATAACAGTGTCGTATTTTATGAGAATCACTGATAAGTTTTTTAGTGAATTATTATTTTTTTTAATGCTGTTAATAAATGCATTTGTTTTCAAAAAACTTGTTTGGAATATCCATGCTTTACTACCTACTAAAGGCCAAAATCTTTTATGCAATGACCTTTACAGGTCGCTTATATTACTTCACACAAACATTACGTCCATCTGCTCCTGGTTCGGCCCTCCGGTCCAAATTTAGAACCCAGTTCGGCCCGCGAGTCAAAAAGTTTGCCCACCCCTGGGCTAGACCCTAGTCAACCTTTGTTGCAGTATAGCTTCTATTTTACGCGCCTTTTAATCCGGTGCGCCCTATATATGAAATAATTTCTAAAATAAAAAATTCAATGAGGGTGCGCCTTATAATCCAGTGCGCCTTATGGTGCGAAAAATACGGTAATGACTGTCTGGGTCAATAGCTTCATTTGCGTCATTTGATAATTTATTCCCAGGTTGATGTCATAACGCGCAGTCAATTTGATCATAGCCATTGTATTCCTTTATTCAGACAAATTGAGCAGGTTTTACCTTAAAAAAACTTATAATCCAGTGCGCCTTTTGGTGCCAAAAATACGGTCCACTTGCGTTTTGGTCCATTTTTGTTTTTGTTTTGACCTTTTAACTATTTATGCCCTCATAATTCAAATAAAATATTCCTAAAGGGAATGTTGAACTATTTCAGATTGATACATTAATAAGGGTAAAACTTCTATAGAAAAGCGGTGATATCATTCTACTGCATTAATAATAATAATAATAATAACTAGAATTTGCAATTTCTGGAGAAATTGCGTGTGAAGGCGAAATGTATGAATAACTTCTTCGGGGAATGCTGCCGAATGATGTAGAAACGTGTTGAATTACTTGAGAAATGTAGAAATTAGAGTAGAAAAACGAAATTTTGGAGAATTTGGTTGAATTTCAAATTTGGAATTTTTGGTAAGTGGGAAGTTGTGGAATAGGTAGGCAAAAGGTTGAAAGTTGGAATGGGTTGAATCGGTTGGAAAATGTAGAAATTAGAGTAGAAAAACGAAATTTTGGAGAATTTGGTTGAATTTCAAATTTGGAATTTTTGGTAAGTGGGAAGTTGTGGAATAGGTAGGCAAAAGGTTGAAAGTTGGAATGGGTTGAATCGGTTGAAAAATGTAGAAATTAGAGTAGAAAAACGAAATTTTGGAGAATTTGGTTGAATTTCAAATTTTGAATTTTTGGTAAGTGGGAAGTTGTGGAATAGGTAGGCAAAAGGTTGAAAGTTGGAATGGGTTGAATCGGTTGAAAAATGTAGAAATTAGAGTAGAAAAACGAAATTTTGGAGAATTTGGTTGAATTTCAAATTTGGAATTTTTGGTAAGTGGGAAGTTGTGGAATAGGTAGGCAAAAGGTTGGAAGTTGGAATGGGTTGAATCGGTTGAAAAATGTAGAAATTAGAGTAGAAAAACGAAATTTTGGAGAATTTGGTTGAATTTCAAATTTGGAATTTTTGGTAAGTGGGAAGTTGTGGAATAGGTAGGCAAAAGGTTGAAAGTTGGAATGGGTTGAATCGGTTGAAAAATGTAGAAATTAGAGGTGAAAAACGGAATTTTGTGAAAATTTGTCGAAATTTTTGAATTTGGGAATGTTGGGAATGTCGAGAATCTTTCCGAATGTGATTAGAATGTGCTGAATGATGTGAATTTCAAATTGGAACGACGTAAATGTGAAATGTCGAACGTGCCATTAAGAATGAATGGGGAAAGATTTGTCGGAATTTGGGGAATTTTGCGAAAACGGAAAGTTTTCGGAACGAGAAAAATGGAAGCGCTCATGTCGTGAATATTTGGAATACGTGAAAAGTGGAATGGAGTGAATCGGATGAATTATGTGGAAGAAGAAGCGTGTCAAAAAAGTGTGGAGAATAAAATATAATAACTAGAATGTGCAATTTCTGGAGAAATTGCGTGTGAAGGCGAAATGTATGAATAACTTCTTCGGGGAATGCTGCCGAATGACGTTGAAACGTGTTGAATTACTTGAGAAATGTAGAAATTTTGGAGAATTTGGTTGAATTTCAAATTTTGAATTTTTGGTAAGTGGGAAGTTGTGGAATAGGTAGGCAAAAGGTTGAAAGTTGGAATGGGTTGAATCGGTTGAAAAATGTAGAAATTAGAGTAGAAAAACGAAATTTTGGAGAATTTGGTTGAATTTCAAATTTGGAATTTTTGGTAAGTGGGAAGTTGTGGAATAGGTAGGCAAAAGGTTGAAAGTTGGAATGGGTTGAATCGGTTGAAAAATGTAGAAATTAGAGTAGAAAAACGAAATTTTGGAGAATTTGGTTGAATTTCAAATTTGGAATTTTTGGTAAGTGGGAAGTTGTGGAATAGGTAGGCAAAAGGTTGAAAGTTGGAATGGGTTGAATCGGTTGAAAAATGTAGAAATTAGAGTAGAAAAACGAAATTTTGGAGAATTTGGTTGAATTTCAAATTCGGAATTTTTGGTAAGTGGGAAGTTGTGGAATAGGTAGGCAAAAGGTTGAAAGTTGGAATGGGTTGAATCGGTTGAAAAATGTAGAAATGAGAGGTGAAAAACGAAATCTTGTGAAATTTTGTCGAAATTTTGTCGAAACTTTTGAATTTGGGAATTTTGGGAATGTCGAGAATCTTTCCGAATGTGATTAGAATGTGCCGAATGATGTGAATTTCAAATTGGAACGACGTAAATGTGAAATGTTGAATGTGCCATTAAGAATGAATGGGGAAAAATTCGTCGGAATTTTGGGAATTTTGCGAAAACGGAAAAGTTTCGGAACGAGAAAAATGGAAGCGCTCATGTCGTGAATATTTGGAATACGTGAAAAGTGGAATGGAGTGAATCGGATGAATTATGTGGAAGAAGAAGCGGGACAAAAAAGTGTGGAGAATAAAAGAGAATAATAATAATAAAGTGAAAGGAGTAGAATAACATATGTGTGAAGGCCTTCGCCTTCACACAATAAAGTGAATGGAGTAGAATAACATAATAATTCGCCTTCACACAATAATATAAAATCCTTGAAACTCAAGGGCTGAAAAAGAGTCCCAGTGTGCCCTGCCGGGGCAACACAAATGTATTTTAGTTAACCTTGCAGCTGCAACATTATGTTGAAGAACTGTAATGACCTATCCTCATTTTAATAACAACAAAATACTATATAATAATACAGTATATCTTATTGTGTGAAGGCGATGGCCTTCACACATATGTTATTCTACTCCATTTACTTTATTATTATTATTCTATTTTATTCTCCTCACTTTTTTGTCCCGCTTCTTCTTCCACAAAATTCATCCGATTCACTCCATTCCACTTTTCACGTATTCCAAATATTCAGGAAAGGGTGGCTTCCATTTTTCTCGTTCCGAAAATCTTCCGTTTTCGCAGAATTCCCAAAATTCCGACAAATTTTCCCCATTCATTCTTAATGGGACATTCGACATTTCACATTTTTCACCTCTCATTTCTACATTTTTCAACCGATTCAACCCATTCCAACTTTCAACTGTTCATCTTTTGCCTACCTATTCCACAACTTCCCACTTACCAAAAACTTCACATCTTTTATTTTGAAATTCACACCCAATTCTCCAATATTTCCTTTTTCCCTTCTCATTTCTACATTTTTCAACCGATTCAACCCATTCCAACTTTCAACTGTTCATCATTTTTCTACCTATTCCACAACTTCCCAAAAACTTCACATCTTTTATTTTGAAATTCACACCCAATTCCTTTTTCCCTTCTCATTTCTACATTTTTCAACCGATTCAACCCATTCCAACTTTCAACTGTTCATCATTTTTCTACCTATTCCACAACTTCCCACTTACCAAAAACTTCACATCTTTTATTTTGAAATTCACACCCAATTCCTTTTCCCCATCTCATTTCTACATTTTTCAACCGATTCAACCCATTCCAACTTTCAACTGTTCATCTTTTGCCTACCTATTCCACAACTTCCCACTTACCAAAAACTTCACATCTTTTATTTTGAAATTCAACCAAAATTCTCTAAAATTCCGTTTTTCTACTCTAATGTCTACATTTTTCAACCGATTCAACCCATTCCAACTTTCAACTGTTCATCATTTTTCTACCTATTCCACAACTTACCAAAAACTTCACATCTTTTATTTTGAAATTCACACCCAATTCCTTTTTCCCTTCTCATTTCTACATTTTTCAACCGATTCAACCCATTCCAACTTTCAACTGTTCATCATTTTTCTACCTATTCCACAACTTCCCAAAAACTTCACATCTTTTATTTTGAAATTCACACCCAATTCCTTTTTCCCTTCTCATTTCTACATTTTTCAACCGATTCAACCCATTCCAACTTTCAACTGTTCATCATTTTTCTACCTATTCCACAACTTCCCACTTACCAAAAACTTCACATCTTTTATTTTGAAATTCACACCCAATTCCTTTTTCCCTTCTCATTTCTACATTTTTCAACCGATTCAACCCATTCCAACTTTCAACTGTTCATCATTTTTCTACCTATTCCACAACTTCCCACTTACATTCCCCGAAGAAGTTATTCATACATTTCGCCTTCACACGCAATTTCTCCAGAAATTGCACATTCTAGTTATTTATGTGATGATTAAATCTATTGCAGGGATCCTAGTGTCAGTAAAAACCCGTGCAGACCAGAAGATGCATAAGCTGAAGGGGAGCTATGACCGTCTCGTAGAAAGAATCACCGAACTACAACAGCACATTGATAAACTAGTAAGTATTCACTGCTTACTCTTAAATCCCGAATAAGAGTCCAAATAGTGGGCACCAAAATGCATGTAATGCATGGTTGTGTGGGCTCTTGGTGGGCAAGTTGTGCATGATGTAAGATTGTCATTGTTCACTAAAATCCTAAATACCATTGCTAATTTGTGTGTTTCGTTGTGAGACTCTAAGTATGAAATAACTAAAACTAAAAGTTCTCACTTCAAGGGACCATCAACCAAAGTCTTAATCAGACACTGTCAGCTCTTCTCCCCAACAAACCTGTGTGTGTGTGTGTGTGTGTGTGTGTGTGTGTGTGTGTGTGCGTGCGTGTGTGCGTGCGCGTGAGTGCGCATATGCATATGCATGCATGTGTGTGTGCGTGTGTGTTATAAGTCCTTGCTTCCTTTTGCATTTGATAAGTGAATTTATTAGAAACTGTGTGGGAGGCTGGGGGAGGGTTGTAATGGTGTAGATAGAGGTGTTATCCTTCCCCAAAACAAAAATTATATATTAATAAAAAAGTCAATATCTACTTTGCGAAGTTCACTTATTGCGGACAATTTAGGAATGTAACCCCCGTGATAAACGAGGGAACACTGTATGCACGCACGCAGGACCATAAATATTCGTGAATGCGACACAATTCTGCATCTTTAATTTCTAGGCCATTAGCCAAATGTGGATAGAAAAAAGGATTTCATTCCACTTAAGGGGGTGAGGCAGCTGGTTTATGTATTTTCTTAATGGCAACAACCCCAAGTAACCCCCAAGTGCTAAAGGGTCTCTCCTTGAATCCTTGCATTTTTTTTACAAGCCATCTTAAAGGGTCAAATTTCAGATTTGAGAGTCTCTTACCAAGTCTAACCCCTTAAGCAATTGATCTGGTCATTGGTAAACCTTGAAACATTGATACACAATAATACTGTCCACAAAAAAATTGTAATATGGCCTCTGCCCCATAACAGGTTACATGGCAGCTCAAAAAAAATAGCTGTTCATGTTGTGTACGATGGAATTTCAGTTTAGGATTAAAGTATGAGTCAACAATAAGCACACAAATAAATGTATTTATCGTACAAAATGACTCAACTTTATTGACATATAAAATATTAGTCAAGCAGCAGCCAATGCTTGAGGGTACATGGACTTAGCCTGTCATACCATCTATAATTGTCCGATTTACAAACAGGAAAAATAAGATAAATCTGCTCAAACAAGGTAGAAAACTAAAAGGCACGAACGTATACATTAATGAACACCTCACCAAGAAAAATGGTGAAATAGCTAAGAAAGCAAGAGCTCTTAAGAAAAATGGTAAAATACAGTCCACTTGGACTGCTGGTTGTAAGGTGTTCATCAAACCTGTTGGGGCAGCAGAAAGTTCTCATGGTTTCTGCATCAGTGCCATAGAGCAACTTAAGAGGTACGAAGGAGACCAGTAATCTGTACATCATTCTGTTGAACCTTAGGTTGTGGTACTCTTAAATCATGGAAGGTAAAAACTTGGTGAAATTTTCAACCTACCGTGAACAGTATTGACAAATGCCTTTCTTCTCCAACTGGTGTGTTTAACAAACAAGCACTGATAACTGAAAATGAAGAACTTGATTTCAAAACGTTTGATTTCACTGAACATAAGGGCCCCTCCGTGAGTCGTCACCTTATCGTGGTGGAGGGGTTTGCGTGCCCCTATGATCCTAGGAGCCATGTTGTCTGGGGCTTCATGCCCCTGGTAGGGTCACCCATGGCAAACGGGTCCTAGGTGAGGGGCCAGACAAAGCACGGCTCATCAGCCCCTTATGATGATAAAAATTAATGGATCACGTTTTCCCTCGCCCGGACGCGGGTCACCGGGGCCCCCCTCTGGAGCCAGGCCTGGAGGCGGGGCTCGAAGGCGAGCGTCTGGTGGCCGGGCCTTCGCCCATGGGGCCCGGCCGGGCTCAGCCCGAAAAGGAAACGTGGGTCCCCCTTCCCATGGGCTCACCACCTGTGGGAGGGGCCAAAGGGGTCGGGTGCATTGCAAGCTGGGCGGCGGCCAAAGGCAGGGACCTTGGCGGTCTGATCCCCGGCTGCAGAAGCTGGCTCTTGGGACATGGAATGTCACCTCTCTGGCTGGAAAGGAGCCCGAGCTGGTGTGCGAGGCAGAAAAGTTCCGACTAGATATAGTCGGACTTGCCTCCACGCACAGTTTGGGTTCCGGTACAAGCCCTCTCGAGAGGGGCTGGACTCTCTTCCACTCTGGAGTTGCCCACGGTGAGAGGCGTCGGGCAGGTGTGGGTATACTTATTGCCCCCCGGCTGGGCGCCTGCACATTGGGGTTCACCCCGGTGAACGAGAGGATAGCCTCCCTCCGCCTTCGGGTGGGGGGACGGGTCCTGACTGTTGTTTGTGTCTATGCACCAAACGGCAGCTCAGAGTACCCACCCTTCTTGGAGTCCCTGGAGGAAGTGCTGGAGAGCGCTCCTTCTGGGGACTCCGTCGTTCTACTGGGTGACTTCAATGCTCACGTGGGCAATGACAGTGAGACCTGGAAGGGCGTGATTGGGAGGAACGGCCCCCCCGATCTGAACCCGAGCGGTGTTCTATTGTTGGACTTCTGTGCTCGACACGGATTTTCAATAATGAACACCATGTTCAAACATAAGGGTGTCCATGTGTGCACTTGGCACCAGGACACCCTAGGCCGCAGTTCGATGATCGACTTTGTAGTCGTGTCATCGGATTTGCGGCCGCATGTTTTGGACACTCGGGCGAAGAGAGGGGCGGAGCTGTCAACTGATCACCACCTGGTGGTGGGTTGGCTCCGATGGTGGGGGAAGATGCCGGTCCGACCTGGCAGACCCAAACGTTCTGTGAGGGTCTGCTGGGAACGTCTGGCGGAATCCCCTGTCAGGAAGAGCTTCAACTCCCACCTCCGGCAGAGCTTTTCCCACGTCCCGGGGGAGGCGGGGGACATTGAGTCCGAGTGGACCTTGTTCCGCGCCTCCATTGTTGAGGCGGCCGACCGGAGCTGTGGCCGTAAGGTCATTGGTGCCTGTCGTGGCGGCAATCCCCGAACCCGCTGGTGGACACCGGCGGTAAGGGATGCCGTCAAGCTGAAGAAGGAGTCCTATCGGGCCGTTTTGGCCTGCGGGACTCCGGAGGCAGCTGACAGGTACCGGATGGCCAAGCGGAACGCGGCTTCGGCGGTTGCTGAGGCAAAAACCCGGGCGTGGGAGGAGTTCGGCGAGGCCATGGAGAATGACTTCCGGACGGCTTCGAGGAAATTCTGGTCCACCATCCGGCGTCTCAGGAGGGGGAAGCAGTGCAACGTCAACACTGTTTACAGTGGAGATGGCGTGCTGCTGACCTCGACTCGGGACGTCGTGTGTCGGTGGGGAGAATACTTCGAAGACCTCCTCAATTCCACCGACACGCCTTCCATTGTGGAAGCAGGGCCTGAGGACTCTGAGGCGGACTCTCCAATCTCTGGGGTTGAAGTCACTGAGGTAGTTAAAAAACTCCTCGGTGGCAAGGCCCCGGGGGTGGATGAGATCCGCCCGGATTTCTTAAGGGCTCTGGATGTTGTGGGGCTGTCATGGCTGACACGTCTCTACAGCATCGCGTGGACATCGGGGACAGTGCCTCTGGATTGGCAGACTGGGGTGGTGGTTCCCCTCTTTAAGAAGGGGGACCGGAGGGTGTGTTCCAATTACAGGGGAATTACACTCCTCAGCCTCCCTGGTAAGGTCTATTCAGGGGTGCTGGAGAGGAGGGTCCGTCGGGAGGTCGAACCTCGGATTCAGGAGGAACAGTGTGGCTTTCGTCCTGGCCGTGGAACAGTGGACCAGCTCTTCACCCTCAACAGGATCCTCGAGGGTGCATGGGAGTTCGCCCAACCAGTCCACATGTGTTTTGTGGACTTGGAGAAGGCGTTCGACCGTGTCCCTCGGGAGGTTCTGTGGGGGGTGCTTCGGGAGTACGGGGTACCGAGCCAACTGATAAGGGCGGTTCGGTCCCTGTATCACCGATGCCAGAGTGTGGTCCGCATTTCCGGCAGTAAGTCGGATTCGTTCCCAGTGAGGGTTGGACTCCGCCAAGGCTGCCCTTTGTCACCGATTCTGTTCATAATTTTTATGGACAGAATTTCTAGGTGCAGCCGAGGCGTTGAGGGTGTCCGGTTTGGGGACCTCAGCATCGCGTCTCTGCTTTTTGCAGACGACGTTGTGCTGTTGGCTTCTTCAGGCCGTGATCTCCAGCTCTCACTGGAGCGGTTCGCAGCCGAGTGTGAAGCGGTCGGGATGAGGGTCAGCACCTCCAAATCCGAGTCCATGGTCCTCGATCGGAAAAGGGTGGAATGCCCTCTCCGGATCGGGGATGAGATCCTGCCCCAAGTGGAGGAGTTTAAGTATCTTGGGGTCTTGTTCACGAGTGAGGGGAGGATGGAGCGCGAGATCGACAGGCGGATCGGTGCAGCGTCGGCAGTAATGCGGACTCTGTACCGGTCCGTCGTGGTAAAGAGAGAGCTGAGCCAAAAGGCAAAGCTCTCAATTTACCGGTCGATTTACGCTCCTACCCTCACCTATGGTCACGAGCTATGGGTCGTGACCGAAAGAACGAGATCCCGGATACAAGCGGCCGAAATGAGTTTTCTCCGCAGGATGTCCGGGCTCTCCCTTAGAGATAGGGTGAGGAGTTCGGTCATCCGGGAGAGACTCGGAGTAGAGTCGCTACTCCTCCACGTTGAGAGGAGCCAGATGAGGTGGCTCGGGCATCTCATCAGGATGCCTCCTGGACGCCTCCCTGGGGAGGTGTTCCGGGCATGTCCCACCGGTAGGAGACCCCGGGGACGACCCAGGACGCGCTGGAGAGACTATGTCTCTCGGCTGGCCTGGGAACGCCTTGGGATCCCCCGGGATGAGCTAGATGAAGTGGCTGGGGAGAGGGAAGTCTGGGAGTCCCTCCTGAAGCTGCTGCCCCCGCGACCCGACCCCGGATAAGCGGAAGAAGATGGATGGATGGATGGATGGATGGATGGATGAACATAAGGGATATGACATAGAGAACAATATTGATCCTGTGAATAACTTCTTTATCAACTACACTCAAAGGAATTGTAAATACTATACTGTAGAGTAGGGGTGTCCAAACTACGGTTGGCCCGCGGTCCAGTTGTTATTGGCCCGCAGCAAATTCTGAAAACATAATTGAATGTGGCCCGCACAACAGCTTGAGCACTTCTCAGTTCCCACAGTAGATGGAGCCCGCCACACAAAGCGCTTGACATCCGATTAGTCCGATTATACTAGATCTGTGGAATAACGACGAGGCTGACGTCAGGGCGCACGCGCGGCGTTGTTGACAAAGGACGAGGAATTTGATCGATGGATTTAATGATTTAGAGTGCACAGATGGTTTGATAATATAGTATATAACTATCTTGTAGCGTTAACAAAGTACAAGGAAAGATGTGGGTTTGGTAAACGGTTCTTTATTTAACAAAACAAACTTCCAGGCGTGTGGCGCCGTGGACTTCCAGCCACGGAGGTGGAAGAGAGATCCATAGAATAGGACCGGGCGTGCGTAAAAGCCGTGACCGAGCCCCATCCACCGTCCCCGGACAGCCACCCGGCCGAGCGCCGGCCCCCAGACTTCTATCCACGGAGGTGAAAGAGAGCTCGTAGAGTAGGACCGGGCGTGCGTAAAAGCCATAATAGTTTTTCAAACCTTCTGTGTCACTCCAAATCCTTAAATCCTTCAAACTCTTCGTCCTCCGTGTCACTTAGAAACAAAGGCGCTAATGATGCCGGTAGTACGTGGGGCTCTTCATCATCTTTGTCATCCTGTGATCAACCTTTGTCCTTTTTGTAAACAACCGCCGCGCCACGCTGCGCCGCGCTGCTGACGTCACTTGAAATTCAAATTGCAGTAATCCCTTGCTACATCGCGGTTCGTTTATCGCGGTTTCACTTTTTTTTTTTTTTGAAAATTTTTGAAAAAATTCACATATAAGTCGCTCCTTATTATAAGTCGCCCCCCCACCCAAACTATGGAAAAAAAACGCGACTTATAGTCCGAAAATTACGGTACTATGGAGTTATCATTTTCTGTATTTTTTACTTTTTTCTTGTATTTCTTTTAATGTTCGAAATAAATAAACAAACAAACAAGCCTTTAATATGAAAGATCAAACGACCAAGAGGCAGTTCTGATTTATAAGTAAGTGTCATCATCATTATTTGACTCAACTGATGGTGGCATTGTAGTATGCAACATGTCATTTTGCAATTTGATGCACTATTCTCCTTCAGTTTTGGGGCTTCCAGATGTACACAAAATACTGTCTGACATTTGTTTTGATGAAAAGGTGTGTCTTCTTAGAGCCTTCTCCTGCTTTGTGAGCATCAACTATTTTCAACCATCAACCATGTTGATGATTGTTGGGGTAATGTCATTTGAGTCTAGGCATGTAACACCTTTGCGACTGACATCACCTGGTCTTTCCAGACGATGATTGTGAACAATCCATGACACTGTCAGATCTCATATTCCCAAAGGGAGCAGTACAAGATATTAAGTCTGCAGGGTGTCCAAACTTTTGCAGATGCCATTATTTTGTTTTTATCGTACTTATTTCCATCATTTACACTTTCAAAACAACAGACAACAAAGTAATGGTGTCTGTAAAATTTTATTACGGTCGGGTGTCCCACTGGTTTAAAACCTGCTAAAAAAACAACTCCAACTAACATCGGTTTCCGAGGCTTAGTCCAAGAACCGAGTCATAGATTTCCCGACGTTTTGCGTCCTAAATCGAATATGTCGAGTACTGAGGCGGTCAACTTTTGGGTTTCCACTCTATGTCCATGTCGGTAAGTGCAACAATGTTAACTTAAGCAGTGTAGTTGCTGGTTGCCTGCAGTATACAGTCTAACAATACAGTCTGTGGTTATTAGCAAAAATAAAATTAATTTAAAAAAAGATACATCCAGCGCATGTCATAATTAAGTCATTTATAGATATGAATTGCTACATGAATTGATTGGTACCTGATGACTGAAACATGAAATTAACTTTGCTGTCTCATCTGTCCTAGCAACAAGACAACGAAAAGCTTCAGACACTTCTCAAGAGGCATGGCATAGACTTCTGATTGATAATGAATTTAAATGAGTTCATATCATGCAACATTTTTTTTTTTTGCATAAATCCATGTATCATTTCTAAATTGAATCTTCTCAGTTCATGATTTCAATAATCCAAATATTTTACTTTACTACTTAAACACTTTATTGCTTCATCCAATCGATTCTTTGCTCTCTGTGTTAATCATAATTACAATTTTGGTGGATGTTCACAGTCTGTTAGTTGCTGAATCAAACAAATGGAAAAAAGAAGTCAATAGGCAGCTTGGCATTGATAGTCGGTGTAGCTCTGTATCCAGAAAGGGCAGCAGCAGAAATTTCTTTGAAGCTCACCGAACTTTGAATTGAGAGTGCATCGCTAGCCTATGAAAGATACAGAAGAGTTCATTAGGAATGCATATTTTGTTTCTTGATGAAGTGTAAAACTTAAATGATATGTCCCCAAAATCACAGAATAAGTCTAGATTTTGATAATCCAAACTATTATCTATTATCAAACTATTAATTATGTTCGCAATCCAATTAGTGCCAAGTAGGAGGATGCTGACAGATTTAATTCTTTCAATTAACGAGTCTTTTCTTGGTGTTTATGGTTTGTCAATGAATGCAAATCCCCTTTAAGTGTATATTAACCTACATGTTCACTGTATTACATACCAAGATGGTGGCATTGGTTTGGATAACTTCCTCGACACTCACAATCTGAGTTTGGGGATTCCACAAGAATCCATATTTGGTCCATTCAATCTGTAAATGAAGTGATAACGGGATACTACAAATCTGTGAATCCTGCAAATAAAAATGCACGTAGTATTCAGAAAGTAGTGTGTAATACACACATGCACGCACACACACACACACACAGTAAGTGGAACCTTGCTTTATATATGTAAATGAATGTGTTCAGACTGTCCGCGATTATAAAATCAATGGAAATAAAATTATTTTGTTCCAGCCCCAGAATCCAGTCCCTTTTGTATCCAGTCGGTGTTATAGAAATGTCTGTGATGTGTCAAAATGTACGACTCTTGGGCTCCATATTGTATGAGCTGCTATTAACTCTGCATATCTGCATTGATAAATTACATGTGGAAATAAATGTCTATTCCCTTTATGAAAGGTGCATATGAATTGACAGTTTGCTATACAAGATCCCTTCACTCATTTCCCTGAATTATAATTTGAATTTTTGCCATTTAGCATCATTTTAGTGTCGTGCAGCACAAATGCAATGTTTTGACAGTGATGTTTTGGGAAAAAATGTGACTTTACTGTTTATTGGTTATAGTGTTCATGACGTTCATCTAGAGCAGTGGTTCTTAACCTTATTGGAGGTACCGAACCCCACCAGCTTCATGTGCACATTCACCGAACCCCTCTTTAATGAAATGTTTTCAAATTCAAGACATCAATGTTTATTACTGGTGCACAAAATGAGCCATGCATGAACATCACCTTGTTCAAAGAACATAACCAACATAATGCATGAACTCAAAACAAATTACATACCTGCAAATATGTGTGACTTCTGCTGTTGCCTTTGCGAGACCAGTTCAGATATGCGTCGTCACGAATTTACACAATAAATCAGGTGTGTTCGGACCTTCGCAGTGGCCGAACCCCTGAGACCGACTCACCGAACCCCTAGGGTTCAATCGAACCCAGGTTAAGAACCACTGATCTAGAACCACAATGAGTTCATCTGCTTTAAACACGGGGCTGGAGTTCCATTGGTACGCATCCTAGAGGAAATTTGTAAGAGTGCTGTGGCCAAAGTTGGAGTGGATTGAGAAGACCAGGAAATTTCAATTGTTCTTCCCATTAAGCAGAAAGAGTGGTTAAATATCTCCGCCTCAATAGTTAAACTACAGCTCCGTTGCTACTGTCCTCTGCTTTGGGGTAAACCTCCAAATATTCCACCAATCCATGCTGGTCATCCCAACAAAATATCCTGCCTTCTTTCGCCATGACAGTTGCCGCAGAGAAATCATATGGACTATTATCAGGATTTGTCTCCTCTGGCTCATGACATGTGTTGTGAAGAATATAAGCTCTCTTTACCATTGATTAGCATTCACAAGTTATATGAAACCTACAGATTTGCACAGTTTCACAAATTAGTCTATCACAGTAGGACAAGGCAATATGGCCTTAAAAAATAAATCTGATTTTCGCCCACCCCAATTTCTGTTTTTGATTGATTTTTGCCGTTTCAGTACAAATAAATTTCAAATTAGACTAATAATATTACAAACTGACATGGTTCTGTGAAAAAAAACCTTAATACATGTTGATAAAACATTACAACTGCTCAACCATGCAACATTAAAAATAATCATTTTGGGATGAATATGGGGCGGCATGGTGAAGCACTGGTGCCTCACAGTTTAGAACTGCGGGGTTTGAGAGAGGAGATGTGAACTTAACCAACAGTACAAATTGATGAGTTCTAGTGACATCCTGGACAAGATAGCGCGACCAACAGTATCAACATGGATTGTTGGTAACGTATACAAAAGGCTACGGGCTAACTGGCTCAGCTAAAAGCTAGACATGGAAGCTTCCTCTGTCGAGCCTCTCCATTGCCAAATCCATAACATATAAAGTAGGTGATCTGGAACTACCGTATTTTCCGGACTATAAGTCGCTCCGGAGTAAAAGTTGCACCAGCCATAAAATGCATAATAAAGAAAAAAACATATAAGTCACGCTGGAGTATAAGTCGCATTTTCAGGGGAACTTTATTTGACAAAATCCAACACCATGAACAGACATGAATAGGCAACCACAGGCTAAACCAGGCATGTTTTAAGTCCAGCCCGCGAGCCAAATCCGGCCCCCGGTCAGATTTCATACGACCCGCAGCTTCGGTCTAATAATGCAGTGTTTCCCAACCAGTGTGCCGCGGCACATTGGTGTGCCGTGAGAGATGTTCAGCTGTCCCATGGGAAATTGTCCAACATTAATTACGGAGCGCATTGTAAACAGGATCGCCAAACCACTGGTCAGTTAGCGCAAGGCCTGGTCAGCCACTTGCTAATCGTGCATGCGTGGCAAATCGGAGAATCTTGAGATTTCATGTTATGGCATCGGCACATACTCAGTTCATGTGTGTGTTGCTGTGTGCTTTTACTAACAGTGACACTATGACGGCTGTGGTGCGTTTTCGGTCTGATGGAAATCAGAGCATGTAGTTCAATGGGAGAACCTGGATTGTTCATTTTTCACCAGCATAAAATACAGTCAAGTCGAGACACCTCGACTGTGATAGCACTCAGCCGCTGTCAGAACAGCAGAGTGTCTTTAAAAGTGACTTTGTTCTTATTGTCGCAATATTTATAGAGCTAGTCTAAAACAGTAAACAAAGTAATATTTTTCAAAAACTCTCACTTTTATTTACAAAAGAAATACAACTTAAAGAATATTTAGTATTTATTTTTATTCAATTATTCGACTCTCCATACATATATAGGAATAGAACTTTACGTCTTTTGTTGTAATATAACTGATTTTAATATAGAAGCTGGTGTAACACTTAACAGATTTTTGTTGGTGGTGTGCCTCGAGATTTTTTCCAATGAAAAGGTGTGCCGTGAAGGAAAAAAGGTTGGGAAACCCTGTTATAATGTATTATTTATGGCCCGCCTGCACTGTCAAAGTGAATCAAAAAATCATGAAACTTGAAACTGTAATTCGTCCTATTACCAAAAGGTGGCAGAACCACACCTCTCCGCTCATTTCTGCCATGGCGACTGCAAAGAAAACGAGGAAAGTTGACATGGAGGGCCGTCGTTTTCAAGAGAAATAGGAATTACAATACTTCTTCACTGAAAATCAAGGCAATTGTGTTTGTCTAATTTGTAAAGAGACGGTTGCCTTGTTTAAGGATTTCAACCTAAAGAGACACTATCAGACTAAACATGCTAAAACATACGACAAGCTAACAGGGAGTGACCGCGCTGATAAAGTGAAGCAGCTCCAAGCTGAACTGGCATCACAACAGCGATTCTTCACGTGGGGCTGCGAGTCAAAATTAAATCAAAAGTAAATATTACTTAATATTAAATATTACAAAGTGGCCATGTTAATACTGTTGAAGTTATGAACCTGTAGATGAGACACAAACTATTACTTTCTGAAAGATATTGTAAATGACAAGAGCAAAATTCACTTGTTAGTTTTAATAATAACAGACAACTTTGCATTACTTATAACTCCTGTTTAAAATGTTCAGGAGGCAAAAATAAGTTTAAACTCATGTAAATTTAAGATATTTCATACAGCTTGTTCAATGTTATCTGACTCTTCGGATATGAATTAAAGGCAGAATTTGTTTTTAGAGTTGTTCACATCTGGCTAAGTGGCATATATTTGTTTATTTTGTCATTTAAAAGAATAAAGACAATTGGGACAATGAAATTTGTTTTATAACAGTGTGTATTTGCATGAAATTTTTGTAGTTAAAAATTGTCCGGAAAAACTATTGGCCCCCGGGCCCCTTCACTTTATCAAATTTGGCCCTCCTTGCAACACCCCTGGTGTAAGAGGAAGGGATGGGGTGATGTTCATGTGTGCTCATGTTTATGATGTTGCTCTTTGCGGTAACACAGACAAATATGTGGCTCTTAGTCTCTGACTGGTTGGCCACCCCTGCCCTAAAGAATGTTTCGAAAAGTCAGTTTAACTTTAAAATGTACTGCACCATTTTAGAATTTGATCATGAATAGCAAATACAGGTACAACAGAGACAGAAGCAGGAGCATCTTCACTACTCACGAGTTGCAACACGATAACTGACAGACTGACGGACTGGTACAATTTACTGATGTCCTAAAATAGTGGCAGATTATTCAGCCACTGTCATCGCTCCACATGTTGCAAGGGATTTGTTTGTTTGAACAAGTCATTTGTGAATGAGGCAAAAAAAATTGAGCTCCATCAAACTCCCTGCCCAAAAAAAAAAAAAAAAATGCAATATGCTTGGTGCACTGAGTAGCTGAGTCTTATTTGAGCAAAGCTGTGCTCTCCTCCCTTTTCTCATGCTAAATGAATGTTTCGACCAGGTATGGGCAAACTACGGCCCGCGGGCCACATCCGGCCCACGGGACCGTTTAATCCGGCCCGCCAACCCTGAATAAATTGTATTATTAAACTTTTTTTTTTGTCATTTTGCCTGCAATGACTGCGTTTCCCCAGTAGATGGGGAACCGCTCGCCTGCGCATTTACTACCAGAAGCCGTGTCAGAAAGCTCGGTGCACACTCACAAGTGCGTGTACGTACTCAGTAGTACGGACATGGCGCACTCGCGCTCTATTTGTATCAGTGCCGAATTTAGAGCGTGGGCTGTGACGACAGCATTCTTGTAATTCGCGCGCTGAGCTTTCAGATACAGTTTTACGCTAAAGCCACCCACAAACCTTCCCCTGGAATCCTTCCATTAAAATGAGTCGCCCAAGGAAAAGCAAGGTGGACACTGAGTGCCGAGTGTTTAAAAAAGAGTGGCCAATTTGGCTCGACGTACGCGACGTGACGTTCAGCCACATGAACATCAACATCAACCCGTCACAGATCTAGGTAAACGGACCAACACCTCGGATCTCTCCTAAGAATTGCCACAACAAATTTTACTCCAGACTATGACGCACTAGCAAAAAAAGGGAGACCAACAACACTGTTCCCACTGAAAATGGGAACACATACTGACACACATTTCTGACACATACGACAAGCTAACAGGGAGTGACCGTGCTGGTAAAGTGAAGCAGCTCCAAGTTGAACTGGCATCACAACAGTGATTCTTCACGCGGGGCTGTGAGTCAAAGTGGCCATGTTAAAACTGTTGATGTTATGAACCTGTAGACGTGACACAAACTATTACTTTCTGAAAGATATTGTAAATGACAAGAGCAAAATTCACTTGTTTTAAGTTTTAATAATAACAGCCAACTTTGCATGACTTATAACTCCTGTTTAAAATGTTCATGAGGCAAACATTTTAAAATCATGTAAATTTAAGGTATTTCATTCAAGTTGTTCACATCTGCCTGAGTGGCTTGTACAGTCAAACCTCGGTTTTCGAACGTCCCGGTTCTCGAACAAATCGGAATTCGAACGAAAACTTCGAGATTTTTTTGCTTTGGTTGTCGAACAAAATTCGGAAGTCGAACCCCGCAAGATGAAAGGACCCGAGAAAACCCGACCGCGCGGTCCGGATGCCGACTGACTCCGTTCGTTATTGTATTTTCGTTACTTTGAGGATTGTATTAACCCCTAATCAGGCCTCCAAAGAAAGCAAGTGGGAGCAGTAAAGCCATCCTAAAACATGTTTTTTCTTTGTGCACAAAGACGCTCTTAAAGCAATGCGACAGTGAGCGCCCGGCGCACTGTGGTTGCGCGATCGGACCAAATTAAGCTCCCTGCGCATTGAGGTCCACTTAAATTTTGGAAAGTACATCAGGACTTTAAAAATATTTTCTAAATTTCAGCGACGGCTCTGTCACAATAATGCGACCACCGCGGTGCAGTTGCGCGTTCGGCGGTGCGCTGCAGTTGCGCGATCGGACAAAAATGCGCAAATGAAGAAATGCTTAAAAAAAGGCGGTTTTTTTTTTGTCTTGGAACGGATTCAATTTTCTTCCATTATTTGTAATGGGAAAAATATATTCGGAATTCGACCGATTCACTTCTCGAACCGCCTTCTGGAACAGATTGTGGTCGAAAACCGAGGTTTGACTGTATTTGGTTATTTTGCCATTTAAAAATAAAGACAATTGGGACAATGACATTTGTTTTATAACAGTGTGTATTTGCATGAAATTTTTGTAGTTAAAACATGTCCGAAAAAACGATTGGCCCCCGGGCCACTTCACTTCATCAAATCTGTCCCTCCTTGCAAAACGTTTGGACACCCCTGGGCTAAACGATACGGTAGTCAAATTCCTTATTTGGCACGCTCAAAGATGGCGAATAAAAACTCTTGAATCTTGAATGCTAATGTTACATAAACACAAACGAGGAACTGAGAACGTGCCTGACGCAACATATTAACAATTATTCATATAACTATTACATAAATAACAAGTTGTCGAGTGGCATGGTGGTACAGATGGTGTAAAATTAGGTATTGAATTTGGCCCAGGCACATTGGCTATCCCAAAACATGTCGTAGTTCAAAATTTCACCAGGAGATGGTGTTAAAGCTTGACATAGGGGTGACCAGATGGAAATTAACAAATCTAATCAATTAAATTGTTAGCAATTGGGAAGACACGACCTGTTCAAACACGTAGCAACGCACAATTTTGGAATAAGAGTTTGCTATGCCATAATTTTAAGATGTAACAGCTTAAGCAATATCCATATATGTGTTTAAGTTGGAGGAACCCATTATTGTGTTAAGTACTATTATGTGACAAGATATATGTGATTCATGTTGCAATGTTTTGTCCAACCTGTATTTAACATTGGTGTTCCATCCATACCTGAATGTATTAAGTTGAAGAGGAGACATTAAGGGCTATATACTAAATGCCAGAACGAGCAAAACAGGAAACACCTATTAAGGGTGATTGCTGCTTGAAGCAAGGTTGCCAAGACAACCGAGGGGCACCCACGTATTCCGGTGGGGTAATTCCGGTGAGGTAATTCTGATGAGGTAATGCCGGAACGAGCAAAACAGGAAACACCAATTAAGGGTGATTGCTGCTTGAAGCAAGGTTGCCAGGACAACCGAGGTACACCCACGTATTCCGGTGAGGTAATTCCGATGAGGTAATGCCGGAACGAGCAAAACAGGAAACACCTATTAAGGGTGATTGCTGCTTGAAGTAAGGTTGCCAGGACAACCGAGGTGCACCCACGTATTCCGGTGGGGTAATTCCGATGAGGTAATTCCGATGAGGTAATGCCAGAAGCATATAAATATGAGGCCCGGACACAGAACGGCGCGCTCCTCCTCCCCAGTCGGGGCGGCGCTTCTCCGAAAACACGGCGATGGCCGTGTCGCTGCCCGGACTAAAAGAACGAAGATGGACTTTGCATTCTTTTTCAGATTGAACCAAAATCTACTAAGATGAATTTCCAGAGTCTTCGAATTGGACTTTGTCAAATTTTAAGCTTCGAGGAAGGCAGAAGAGACAGCCGCGGGGGCAGAAAGGAGAAGTCGCCAATTTTACTTTTTAGGCTAGGCTCCTCACGGCCAGACCTTTCCTCTTTTTTAAACAGAATTCGGATTTTGGAACAAAGGAGAGCCGATCACTCGACTTGTTCAACCAAATAGGATTTTAGACCTTTAGTCTCCTCTTTTGTTCTGTGTGGGTGAGTCTTGTTTTTTGTTTTTTCGACTTGTAAGTCTTTTTCTGGCTTATTCATTAAATCTCTTCTTAAGCCTTAATTCGGTTATCGATTATTTCGTATTAACTATGTCGAGCATGGTTTTATATGCGGTAATTACAACTTTAAATTGTCTTTATTTCCCTATCATAGTCATTCTTTAAATCCGTTCAATTCTTTTTAAAGTGAAGACAGCTTTAATCCTTAACATCAGGAATTGTCAGATCTGGTTCGAAGTAGTTATCTTGAGTTCAGCTAGAGCGAGGGCGCTCTAGTAAATTAACGAATCCTTGAGGTCTTAACAAAGACATCTAAAAAATATCCGTAACGTAATACCAGCATCAAACAACCGAAGGGAGCCATCATTACGGCGCGGTCATATCGACGACTCGCCTCGAATAGAGTTACTCGGCTCGCGCGTCGGATGACTTAAAAAGGATTGGCGTCGTAAAGAAATTAGATTGATTCTAGTAGAATTAATTTAACTCGGGTGGTCAGCTACGGACGAGTCCCTTCACCCCCGGCTTATTGAACCCGTTACTGGGGAGCCGGTGCCACTATAATAAAGTGCGCGTTTGACAAAGTTTATCAAACCATTCGTGTCACTCCAAATCATTCACATCTTCGTCCTCTGTGTTACTTTTAAGCAATGCCGCTGCTGACTCCAGAAGTACATGCGGCGCTGACGTCAGACTCATTGTCAGTTGCAGTTCCAATCATTCCACAGGCCTATACAACCATATATAAACTATATATCAAATAACTATAACATAAATAACAAGTTTATCGAACCATCCGTGTCACTCCAAATCATTAAATCCATCGAAATCTTCGTCCTCTGTGTCACTTATAAACAACTCCGCTGACTCCGGAAGTACGTATATGCGGCGCTGATGTCAGACTCATCGTCAATTGCAGTTCCAATTATTCCACGGGCCTTGAGTGCGGTTTAGTGTGAAAATATGTGACGTGATCCATCCATCCATCCATCTTCTTCCGCTTATCCGGGGTCGGGTCGCGGGGGCAGCAGCTTCAGGAGGGACTCCCAGACTTCCCTCTCCCCAGCCACTTCATCTAGCTCATCCCGGGGGATCCCAAGGCGTTCCCAGGCCAGCCGAGAGACATAGTCTCTCCAGCGCGTCCTGGGTCGTCCCCGGGGTCTCCTACCGGTGGGACATGCCCGGAACACCTCCCCAGGGAGGCGTCCAGGAGGCATCCTGATGAGATGCCCGAGCCACCTCATCTGGCTCCTCTCAACGTGGAGGAGTAGCGACTCTACTCCGAGTCTCTCCCGGATGACCGAACTCCTCACCCTATCTCTAAGGGAGAGCCCGGACATCCTGCGGAGAAAACTCATTTCGGCCGCTTGTATCCGGGATCTCGTTCTTTCGGTCACGACCCATAGCTCGTGACCATAGGTGAGGGTAGGAGCGTAAATCGACCGGTAAATTGAGAGCTTTGCCTTTTGGCTCAGCTCTCTCTTTACCACGACGGACCAGTACAGAGTCCGCATTACTGCCGACGCTGCACCGATCCGCCTGTCGATCTCGCTCTCCATCCTCCCCTCAATCGTGAACAAGACCCCAAGATACTTAAACTCCTCCACTTGGGGCAGGATCTCATCCCCGATCCGGAGAGGGCATTCCACCCTTTTCCGATCGAGGACCATGGACTCGGATTTGGAGGTGTTGACCCTCATCCCGACCGCGTCACACTCGGCTGCGAACCGCTCCAGTGAGAGCTGGAGATCACGGCCTGAAGAAGCCAACAGCACCACGTCGTCTGCAAAAAGCAGAGACGCGATGCTGAGGTCCCCAAACCGGACACCCTCAACGCCTCGGCTGTGACTAGAAATTCTGTCCATAAAAATTATGAACAGAATCGGTGACAACGGGCAGCCTTGGTGGAGTCCAACCCTCACTGGGAACGAATCCGACTTACTGCCGGAAATGCGGACCAAACTCTGGCATCGGTGATACAGGGACCGAACCGCCCTTATCAGTTGGCTCGGTACCCCGTACTCCCGAAGCACCCCCCACAGAACCTCCCGAGGGACACGGTCGAACGCCTTCTCCAAGTCCACAAAACACATGTGGACTGGTTGGGCGAACTCCCATGCACCCTCGAGGATCCTGCTGAGGGTGAAGAGCTGGTCCACTGTTCCACGGCCAGGACGAAAGCCACACTGTTCCTCCTGAATCTGAGGTTCGACCTCCCGACGGACCCTCCTCTCCAGCACCCCTGAATAGACCTTACCAGGGAGGCTGAGGAGTGTAATTCCCCTGTAATTGGAACACACCCTCCGGTCCCCCTTCTTAAAGAGGGGAACCACCACCCCAGTCTGCCAATCCAGAGGCACTGTCCCCGATGTCCACGCGATGTTGTAGAGACGTGTCAGCCATGACAGCCCCACAACATCCAGAGCCCTTAAGAAATCCGGGCGGATCTCATCCACCCCCGGGGCCTTGCCACCGAGGAGTTTTTTAACTACCTCAGTGACTTCGACCCCAGAGATTGGAGAGTCCGCCTCAGAGTCCCCAGGCCCTGCTTCCACAATGGAAGGCGTGTAGGTGGAATTGAGGAGGTCTTCGAAGTATTCTCCCCACCGACACACGACGTCCCGAGTCGAGGTCAGCAGCACGCCATCTCCACTGTAAACAGTGTTGACGTTGCACTGCTTCCCCCTCCTGAGACGCCGGATGGTAGACCAGAATTTCCTCGAAGCCGTCCGGAAGTCATTCTCCATGGCCTCGCCGAACTCCTCCCACGCCCGGGTTTTTGCCTCAGCAACCGCCGAAGCCGCGTTCCGCTTGGCCACCCGGTACCTGTCAGCTGCTTCCGGAGTCCCGCAGGCCAAAACGGCCCGATAGGACTCCTTCTTCAGCTTGACGGCATCCCTTACCGCCGGTGTCCACCAGCGGGTTTGGGGATCGCCGCCACGACAGGCACCAATGACCTTACGGCCACAGCTCCGGTCGGCCGCCTCAACAATGGAGGCGCGGAACAAGGTCCACTCGGACTCAATGTCCCCCGCCTCCCCCGGGACGTGGGAAAAGCTCTGCCGGAGGTGGGAGTTGAAGCTCTTCCTGACAGGGGATTCCGCCAGACATTCCCAGCAGACCCTCAGAGCGTTTGGGTCTGCCAGGTCGGACCGGCATCTTCCCCCACCTTTGGAGCCAACCCACCACCAGGTGGTGATCAGTTGACAGCTCCGCCCCTCTCTTCGCCCAAGTGTCCAAAACATGCGGCCGCAAATCCGATGACACGACTACAAAGTCGATCATCGAACTGCGGCCTAGGGTGTCCTGGTGCCAAGTGCACACATGGACACCCTTATGTTTGAACATGGTGTTCATTATAGAAAATCCGTGTCGAGCACAGAAGTCCAATAATAGAACACCGCTCGGGTTCAGATCGGGGGGGCCGTTCCTCCCAATCACGCCCTTCCAGGTCTCACTGTCATTGCCCACGTGAGCATTGAAGTCACCCAGTAGAACGATGGAGTCCCCGGAAGGAGCGCTCTCCAGCACTTCCTCCAGGGACTCCAAGAAGGGTGGGTACTCTGAGCTGCCGTTTGGTGCATAGACACAAACAACAGTCAGGACCCGTCCCCCCACCCGAAGGCGGAGGGAGGCTACCCTCTCGTTCACCGGGGTGAACCCCAATGTGCAGGCGCCCAGCCGGGGGGCAATAAGTATACCTACACCTGCTCGACGCCTCTCACCGTGGGCAACTCCAGAGTGGAAGAGAGTCCAGCCCCTCTCGAGAGGGCTTGTACCGGAACCCAAACTGTGCGTGGAGGCTAGTCCGACTATATCTAGTCGGAACTTTTCTGCCTCGCACACCAGCTTGGGCTCCTTTCCAGCCAGAGAGGTGACATTCCATGTCCCAAGAGCCAGCTTCTGCAGCCGGGGATCAGACCGGCAAGGTCCCTGCCTTTGGCCGCCGCCCAGCTTGCACTGCACCCGACCCCTTTGGTGGTGAGCCCATGGGAAGGGGGACCCACGTTTCCTTTTCGGGCTGTGCCCGGCCGGGCCCCATGGGCGAAGGCCCGGCCACCAGACGCTCGCCTTCGGGCCCCGCCTCCAGGCCTGGCTCCAGAGGGGGGCCCCGGTGACCTGCGTCCGGGCGAGGGAAAACGAGATCCATTTATTTTATTCGTCATAAGGGGCTCGTGTGAGCCGTGCTTTGTCTGGCCCCTCACCTAGGACCCGTTTGCCATGGGTGACCCTACCAGGGGCATGAAGCCCCAGATAACATGGCTCCTAGGATCATAGGGGCACGCAAACCCCTCCACCACGATAAGGTGACGACTCACGGAGGGGATGTGACGTGATATACTAGTAAATAAGTAATGTGTTAATGATCAAGTAATAATGTGTTAATGTCACATATAAATCACTCCTGAGTATAAGTCGCACCCCGAGCCAAACTTTGAAAAAAACTGCGATTTATAGTCCAGAAAATACGGTACAACTAGTGGGGAATCACTGTTTTGAGTTTCAAAATATGGCTCCACAACGCCCCTATTTTTTATGAAGCATTCCCAGTTCTGTTTCATCTACACCACCGTTCAAAGGTTCGGGGTCATGTCCTTAAATGAAAGAAATGTCTTTATTTTTATAATAAAATAGATATTTTTCAATGAGGATAACATTAAACTAATCAGGAATACACTACCCTTCCCATGGGCTCACCACCTGTGGGAGGGGCCAAAGGGGTCGGGTGCAAAGTGAGCTGGGCGGCGGCCAAAGGCGGGGACCTTGGCGGTCCGATCCCTGGCTGCACAAGTTGGCTCTTGGGACATGAAGAAGGAGTCCTATTAGGCCATTTTGGCCTGTGGGACTCTGGAGGCAGCCGACAGGTGTCGGATGGCCAAGCGGAACTCGGCTTCGGCGGTTGCTGAGGCAAAAACCCGGGCGTGGGAGGAGTTTGGCGAGGCCATGGAGAATGACCTCCGGATGGCTTCGAGGAAATTCTGGTCCACCATCCGGTGTCTCAGGAGGGGGAAGCAGTTCACGGTCAACACTGTTTACAGTGGAGATGGCGTGCTGCTGACCTCAACCCGGGATGTCGTGAGTCAGTGGGGAGAATACTTCGAAGACCTCCTCAATTCTACCGACATGCCTTCAATTGTGGAAACAGGGACTGGAGACTCTGAGGTTGACTCTCCAATCTCTGGTGTCGAAGTCGCTGAGGTAGTTAAAAAACTCCTCGGAGGCAAGGTGGATGAGATCCGCCCGGAGTTCTTAAAGGCTCTGGATGTTGTGGGGCTGTCCTGGCTGACACGCCTCTTCAGCATTGCGTGGACATCGGGGACAGTGCCTCTGGATTGGCAGACTGGGGTGGTGGTTCCCCTCTTTAAGAAGGGGGACCGGAGGGTGTGTTCCAACTACAGAGGAATCACACTCCTCAGCCTTTCTGGTAAGGTCTATTCAGGGGTGCTGGAGAGGAGGGTCCGTCGGCAGGTCGAATCTCAGATTCAGGAGGAGCAGTGTGGTTTTCGTCCTGGCCGTGGAACAGTGGACCAGCTCTATACCCTCGGCAGAATCCTCGAAGGTGCATGGGAGTTCGCTCAACCAGTCCACATGTGTTTTGTGGACTTGGAGAAGGCACTCGACCGTGTCCCTAGGGAAGTTCTGTGGAGGGTGCTTCGGGAGTACGGGGTGCCGAACCAACTGATAAGGGCGGTTCGGTCCCTGTTCATAACTTTTATGGACAAAATTTCTAGGCGCAGTCGAGGTGTTGCGGGTGTCCGGTTTGGGGACCTCAGCATCGCATCTCTGCTTTTTGCAGACGACGTGGTGCTGTTGGCTCCTTCAAGCTATGATCTGCAGCTCTCACTGGAGCGGTTCGCAGCCGAGTGTGAAGTGGTCGGGATGAGGATCAGCACCTCTAAATCTGAGTCCATGGTACTCAGTCAGAAAAGGGTGGAATGCCCTCGCCGGATCCGGGATGAGATCCTACCCCAAGTGGAGGAGTTCAAGTATCTTGGGGTCTTGTTCACGAGCGAGGCCAGGATGGAGCGTGAGATCGACAGGCGGATCGGTGCAGCGTCGGCTGTAATGCAGACTGTACAGGTCTGTCGTGGTGAAGAGAGAGCTGAGCCAAAAGGCAAAGCTCTCAATTTACCGGTCGATCTACCCTCCTACCCTCACCTATGATCATGAGGTATGGGTCGTGACCGAAAGAACAAGATACCGGATACAAGTGGCCGAAATGAGTTCCCTTCGCAGGGTGTCCAGGCTCTCCCTTAGAGATAGGGTGAGAAGCTCGGTCATCCGGGAGAGACTCGGAGTAGAGCCGCTGCTCCTCCACGTTGAGAGGAGCCAGATGAGGTGGCTCGGGCATCTCACCAGGATGCCTCCTCGACGCCTCCTTGGGGAGGTGTTCCGGGCATATCCCACCGACAGGAGAGACCGTGGATGACCCAGGACGCGCTGGAGAGACTATGTCCCTCAGCTGGCCTGGAAATGCCTTGGGATCTCCGGGATGAGCTGGACGAAGTGGCTGGGGAGAGGGAAGTCTGGGAGTCCCTTGTCAAGTGACATGGTGGCTAGGATGGTACGGATGGTGCGTAAATGTTTATTGGATTGGCCTAGACGAATTGGCTCAAATTCACTTCCAAACCAGAAAATGGTGCCAAATCTTGACGTGACAGAGATCTATTGGGGGCATAGTCGGGGTTATTTAGAAGTTAGTTCCTCAAAATTAAGTTTTGTTAAACTGGTAAAGGGAGGGTATCTGGTTGAACCAAGGCCACCCTATCTTCTTAAACAAAATTTGGATCTTTGGAACAAGAAGAACTGATCCCTCAACTTTTTCTACCAAATAGCATGTTATACCTTCTGTCTTTTACCCTCTTTTTACTATTTTTGAGAGTTACAATCGAGAAAACTTCGAGACTGAATAATTTTGCTTATTGAGATTGGTGTGTGGAATTTTTGTTGACTGTTTGAACAATTGAGACTTGTAATTCTTTTTGGTACTTATTCATTAAATTCTTATTTATAATAATTTAACTTCGAGTAATTATTATTTAGATTTTTAGAGTTCTAAATCTCTTTTGTTCCTCTATCATAGTCATACTGTAAACCGTTCAGTTCTTTTTAAAGTGAAGACAGCTTTTACCTTAACATCAGGGATTTGTCAGACCTGGTTTGAAGTAGTTAACTTAAGACTCAGCTAGTACGGGAGCGCGCTAGTGTTAATTAACGAATCACCGCGGTCTTAACAAAGACAGTTTAATTTATCCAAGATTTTACAAGTGCAATTAATCCACAGGAAGATAGCCGCCAGGAGAAAGGGCGCGGTCGTTCTGACGCAGTGTCTCAACAGTTACTCTACACGAGCCTCAAATGACTTTAGAGGAATTGGCGTCCGAAAAGATTAAATTGATTCCTTCAGAACCCTTCGGCTTATTTCACTCTCGTCTCCCCATGAGAGCAGCGTTAGAGTTTTAACCCTTTAAACGGAGAGCTGGTCGCTTACATTTGATAAGTGTGGATTTGACACCCTCCTAAAGCTGCTGCCCCCGCGATCCGACCCCGGAAGAAGATGGATGGATGGATGGATGGATGGATGGATGGATGGATGGATGGAAGGATGGAGGGATGGATATAGATGGATGGAATACACTATACATTGTTAATGTGGTAAAAGACCATCTTAGCTGCAAATGTCTGTTTTTTAACGCAATATCTACATAGGTGTATAAAGGCCCATTTCCAGCAACCATCCCTCCAGTGTTCTAATGCAGTGTTTTCCAACCTTTTTTCATTTACGGCACATTTACTGTTTTAGATTAGCTCTACAAATATTGCGACAATAGAACAAAGTCACTTTTAAAGACGCTCTGCTGTTCTGACTGTGGCTATCACAGTCGAAGTGTCTCGACTTGACTATATCCAAGTTCTTCTGTTGAACTGCATACTCTGATTTCCATTGGACCACAAACGCACCACAGCTGTAATAGTGTCACTGTTAGCAAAAGCACACAGCAGAACACACATAAACTGAATATTCCAGATTCAAGAGATTCAAGAGATTCAAGAGTTTTTTATTCGCCATGTTTGAGCGTGCCAAACAAGTAATTTGACTTCGGTAAATCACAGCCTCTGTTCAACATTTAGGTGACTAACAACACTCAGGACATGTGAAAAATGGCAAATATTCTCAAACATCCCCTGATCTTAAACTCCCAAGAGGGCAAGGAAGAACTCAAAACTCCAGCTAGGGGAACTGAGAAACCTTGAGAAGAGACCACAGATGGGAAGGTCCCTTATCCAGGATGACCAGGCTGCAATGGATGCAGAGAGGACACAAAGTACAAACAGTGTAGACAAATTCAAAAAAGGTGTGGAGAGCAGGATGTTATTGCACAGTAATGACTCTGAGACTCTAAGAGAGGTGTGAGTTCATCAGAGCAACAGCCTGGGGGAAGAAGCTGTCTCTGTGTCTGCTGGTTTTGGCGTACCGAGCTCTATAACGCCGTCCGGAGGGGAGTAGTTCAAACAGACTGCAACCTGGGTGAGAAGGGTCTGTAGAGATGTTCCTTGCACGTTTCCTGGTCCTGGAGAGCAACTTGGATAGATGGGAGGTTGATTCCAATTATCTTTTCTGCAGTCCTGATTGTCCGTTGCAGTCTGTGCATGTCTTGTTTGGAGGCCGATCCAAACCAGACAGTGATGGAGGTGCAGAGGACAGACTGGATGATGGCAGTGTAGAAGGTCTTCAGAAGCTCTCGCGGCAGGTTGAACTTCTTGAGCTGTCTCAGGAAGTACAGCCTCTGCCGGGCCTTCTTCCGGACAGAGTCTATGTGGCCGGTCCATTTCAGGTCCCGAGAGATTGTGGTTCCCAGGAACTTGACGGTGTCCGTGGAGAGAATAGTATTACTGCGGATAGTGAGGGGTAAAGGTGGTGAAGGGTCTCGCCTGAAGTCCACTGTCATCTCCACGGTCTTGAGCGGGTTCAGCTCCAGGTGGTTTTGGCTGCACCAGTGGACCAGCCGCTCCACCTCCTGTCTGTACGCAGTCTCATCACCGTCCTGGATCAGTCCGATGAGAGTGGTGTCGTCAGCATACTTCAGGAGCTTCACAGGAGAGTCACCTGAGGAGAAATCGTTGGTGTAGAGAGAGAAGAGCAGTGGGGAGAGAACGCACCCCTGAGGGGCTCCAGTATTGGTGGTCTGGGTGTCAGATGTGATGCCCCCCAGCCTCACACGCTGTCTCCTGTTGGTCAGGAAGCTGGTGATCCACTGACAGGTGGAGGCAGGCACCGCAAGCTGGATGAGCTTCTGTTGGAGGATGTCAGGAGCGATGGTGTTGAACGCCGAGCTGAAGTCCACAAACAGGATCCTGGCGTACGTTCCTGGGGAGTCCAGGTGGTGCAGGATGTAGTGCAGTCCCATGTTGACCGCATCATCCACCGACCTGTTTGCCCGGTAGGCAAACTGGAAGGGGTCAAGCAGGGGGCCCGTGACATCCTTCAGGTGGTTCAGCACTAACCTCTCGAAAGATTTCATGACCACAGATGTCAGTGCGACAGGTCTATTCATTCAAACCTGTGATGGCGGGCTTCTTGGCCACTGGAACGATGGTGGAGCTCTTGAAGCACGTGGGCACCTCACACAGCTCCAGAGAACGGTTGAAGATCCGTGCAAAGGTGGGCGCCAGCTGCTCAGCGCAGACTTTCAAGCAGGAAGGTGACACACCGTCTGGGCCTGGTCTTTTGTCTCCGGATCATCTGGCGCACTTCCTCCTCGCGGATCTGGAGTGCGTATGTAGATTGTGCTGCAGGAAGTCCCGTTGTGTGGGAGGACCAATCAAACCTGCAGTAGAACCTGTTTAGCTGGTTAGCAAGCCTTGGGCTCTCCACAGGACGGGGGGGTTCGTTTCTTGAAGCCCGTGATGCTCTGCAGACCTTTCCACACTGTTGAGGGATCAGGATTGGCAGAGAGGTGTCTCTTCATGTTCTCCCCGTAACACCTCCTGGCTTTCCTGACCTCTCGGTTCAGTGTGTTTCTGGTCTGCTTGAACAGGTCGCGGTCGCCGCTCCTGTAGGCCTCCTCCTTGACTTTGCGCAGCCTCCTGAGGTTCGGTGTAAACCAAGGTTTGTTGTTGTACGTGCAGAAGGTCTTAGTCTGCACACACAGATCCTCACAAATATGTGCCGATGCAATGCATTCAGACCGACACAACATGAAATGCACGATTAGCAAGTGGCTGACCAGGCCTTGCGCTAACTGACCAGTGGTTTGGCGATCCTGTTTACAATGCGCTCCGTAATTAATATTGGACAATTTCCCACGGCACAGCTGAACATCTCTCACGGCACACCAGTGTGCCGCGGCATAGTGGTTGGGAAGCACTGTTCTAATGGTCCGTTGTGTTTGCTAATTGTGTTAGAAGGCTAATGGATGATTAGAAAACCCTTGAAAACCCTTGTGCAATTATGTTAGTTTTCATGGAAAACACGAAATTGTCTGGGAGACCCTAAAATGTTGAATGATACTGTCCATCTGTAAAGGTTGGGAGACATACATATATAACATACCTACAGAAAACACTTTCAAAGCCACATGCTAGTCCTTACAGGAAGTCGCTCTACGCAAGTACCGTTTTTTTCCATGTATAATGCGCAAAATTTAACTAATTTATTGTCCTAAAATCTGGGGTGCGCATTATACATGGGTACAATTTTTTTTTTTTGAAGAAAATCATGGTACAACAATTTTTGAAAAAAATCTTGTCACGGATGAAGTGTGGAAAGGAGCGGGGCGACCAAGTGCAGCTTGGACCAGGGCTTATTGGAGGAACTCAAAACACAGACTTGGTAAACTAATTGTGATAAATAACTGGAACATCACTCAAATATTGGTGATCCCGTTGAGAGTCTCACATATTTTTTCGCTATCGAGTTTGCGACTGCATGCGCAGTGATACTGACCGGCAGAATAACATCCGGTTGTTCCCAAAGATGATCTTTTTTCTAAAATAATTTTACGTTTACGGACTTAAGTAACCCGGCCGGGTCATACCAAAGACTATAAAAATGGGACCCATTGCCTCCCTGTTTGGCACTCAGCATTAAGGGTTGGAATTGGGGGGTTAGATCACCAAATGATTCCCGAGCGCGGCGCCGCTGCTGCTCACTGCTCCCCTCTCCCCCAAGGGATGGATCAAAATCACACGGGGATGGGTCAAATGCAGAGGACAAATTTCACCACACCCAGATGCGTGTGTGACGATCATTGGGACTTTAAAAAAAAAAAAAAAAGTCAAAATTTGGGTGCGTATTATACATGGGTACAGGCTTTTTTCCAGCATCGACATGCCATTTTTAGGGTGCGTATTATACATGGGGGCGCATTATACATGGAAAAAACGGTACCCCAAACATGCACGTGCCCCAACGTGCGAGTATCCCAACATGGCCAGGGTTGTGAGAGCCCTTTACAGCTGCTCGCAGTTGTAGTTGTTAGTATTCTCCATAAAGACTTGCATTTTTGAGCAACTAAATGTGAACCAAAACATACCAAATTTAGCACAAGCCCAGTGAGATTTTAAGGTCACCTTAAACCAGTTAAATTAAAAAAAAAAAAGTGTCCGTAGCGTCCCATAGAGTGGAGCACTGTCCCGCTACGTTCGACCTATGGCTAAAAAACGGAGGCCTGTGGGGCACCCTCAGAAGTACAAAATGGACTTTGGTAATGACTGTAAACCGTAACATGTGCTACAGGAAGTGAGTTATGAGTATTTGAAAGTACAATTTTGGCTTATTTTTGCACATTTACAGTCAATCAATTTACAATCATAATTTTACTCCTTCCTCCTAGATTCTAGGACCTAGAAGGTGGTTTTGCGAATGCGCTTTTTCGCGGGTTTATAAGTGATGGGAGAACGTTTAAATACACGCTGATATCGCGGGGCGTGCCTCTGAACAATGTGCGTCTGAACACTGCGGACAAGCGTGGAAAGCTGGCTGCCGCGCTTGCAACACGGATTGTTTATTTAGGGAATGCGAAAAGGGGAAAAGGGAGGCTTAAACACCAGCAAAGCAGGCGCACGAGGTGACTGATGAACCGGTCGTGGTGGCATCTCGTTATACAGCGGATCAGGCAAACGGGAATCAAGTGGTAGGCATGCATGTGTCAAGGCAGACAACCAGCCAGGCGTACCGTTACACAGCGGATCAGGCAAGCGGGAATCAGGTGGCATGTGTGCATGTGTCAAAGCAGACGATACGGCAAGGACTGACCCGCGAATAGCGTCTATACATACACACCCTAATCAGCGGGTAACACGGGACAGTTGGTGGCGATCAGCCGTATTGGTGACGTGCGCCCCGGAGGTCTAACACGGAGGGCGCATCAGCCAGGCAGCAGGGGCGAAAATGGAGACATGACAGCTGCGCACAAAGGAAAAATTCACCGCCGTGTAGAAAGAGTCGAGACAACGACTATGAGCACTCATAGCAGGGCGTGCCTTTCAGCAATGTGCAAAGTTTTGGAGGGGATACTGAACTTCCCGAAGGACATGACATAATAACTGAATGACATTAAAAGCAAGCTGGCTAATGTTAACCCCGGAATTACAGAAGCGGAAAGTCATGTTGGCGTTTTGGAATAAGGGGCCCAGATCGTGTAATCAACACTTATTAAGATGCTAAAAATAATTGCCCAGAACAAAAAAATAAACTGCTTGTCCAAGAAGGACGGTCCAGAAGAGAAAACCTCAGAATTTCTAACATCCCTGAAGGTGACGAAGAGAAAATGCTTGGTGATACTCTGGGGATACCCCAGACATCAGCGCTGGCCATTGAGAGTGCACTGCACACTCATCCCGTCAGCTCCAGCTTCTGCGATCCATAGTCATCAAATTTCTTTGATACAAGATCAAGGACGAGACGTTACGCAGGACTTGCGAAAAGGAAAATGTGTGTTGGAACAGAAGGCCCATCTATACCTCCTTCGCCTCACAATGTTTAGTTTCGTAAAATTATACCTCACAGTGACGAGTCCTCAGCCTTTAAAATAGGTCGACTAAGAGGTTTATGATGGAAGCCACAGGCGATGCTAATTAGACAACACATTGTCTGAACATGTCCCTATAGTTAAAAACAGTATTTCTAAGCTTAACATTGTTTTTGTCCAGGACTGTTGCATGACTGTGATTTTGTTTTATATAATTCTGTAGAACCACAATTTAAACGTGATGTTTGCCTATAATTGGTTAATTTTCTTCCATTGTTAAATATATTGCTATCATCATTTGTGGTGAATTTCAAAATTGAAAATTTTAAATTTTTGGTAAGTGGGAAGTTGAGGAATAGGTAGGAAAATGATGAACAGTTGAATGTTGGAACAGGTTGAATCGGTTGAAAAATGTAGAAATTAGAGTGAATTTCAAAATTGAAAATTTGGAATTCTTGGTAAGTGGAAAGTTGTGGAATAGGTAGGAAAAAGATGAACAGTTGAAAGTTGAAACGGGTTGAATCGTTTAAAAAACGTAGAAGTTAGAGCAAATGGTGAATGCCTCATAGTGAATGAATGGGAATTAAAAAAAATAATTGCGCCAAACATTTTTGTAATTTGGAATGAAACGAAATATATGGGTTCAGACAAAATGTACGGGTTCAGGAGGTTCACTTTTGGGGTTCAATTGTTGAAACGGGTTGAATCGGTCAAAAAATGGTAAAAGTTAGAGCAAATTTAGCCATTGAGGGCACTTCTTGTTGAAATAAGGTCACTTCCAGTTCATTTGGGGAACTTCTGGTTTAATTTAGGGCACTTCCGGTTTATTTGGGGTCACTTCCGGTATTAAGAGGTCACTTCCAGTTTCATTTAGGTCACTTCCGGTTTGATTTGGGGGACTTCTGGTTTGATTTGGGGCACTCCCGGTTTGATTTTGGTCACTTCCGGTTTAATTTAGGGCACTTCTGGTTTAGCTGAGGTCACTTCCGGTTCATTTTGGGTCACTTCCGGTTTAAAAAGGTCACTTCCGGTTTATTTGGGTCACTTCCGGTTTGATGTAGGTCACTTCCGGTTTGATTTGGGTCTTCCGGTTCACTTCCTGTTCATTTTTGGGCACTTCCGATTCACTTCCTGTTCATATTGGGTCACTTCCTGTTCATTTTGGGGCCCTTCCTGTTAGTTTTGGGGCACTTCCGGTTCACTTCGTGTTCATTTTGGGGCACTTCTGGGTCAAGCCAAGATGGCCGCCACACTGTTGAAGTGGGGGTGAAGGGGTGACGTGGGTAAGCATAGAGGAATTGGGGGTGGAGGGGAAATTAGAAGGGATAAACCAAATTTTGGAGAATTTGTCAAGAATTTCAAAATTGAAAATTTTGAATTTTCGGTAAGTGGGAAGTTGTAGAATAGGTAAGCAAAAGATGAACAGTTGAAAGTTGGAATGGGTTGAATCGGTTGAAAAATTTTGAAATTAGAGTTGAAAAAAGAGATTTTGGAGAATTGGGTGTGAATTTCAAAATTGAAAATTTTGAATTTTTGGTAATTGGGAAGTTGTGGAATAGGTAGGCAAAAGATGAACAGTTGAAAGTTGGAACGAGTTGAATCGGTTGAAAAATGTATAATTTACAGGTGAAAAACGAAATTTTGTGAAATTTTGCGGATATTATAGACGTGAAAACGTGAAATGTTTGAATTTGGAATGTCGAGAATCTTTCCGAATGTGATTTGAATGTGCTAAATGTTGTGGCATAGGTAGGCAAAAGATGAACAGTTGAAAGTTGGAACGGGTTGAATCGGTGGAAAAATGCAGAAATTAGAAGGGAAAAACGGAATTTTGGAGAATTTAGCGTGAATTTAAAATTTGAAAATTTTGAATTTTTGGTAAGTGGGAAGTTGTGGAAAAGGTAGGGAAAAGATGAACAGTTGAAAGTTGGAATGGGTTGAATCGGTTAAAAAATGTAGAAATTAGAGTTGAAAAGCTAAGTTTTGGAGAATTTTTTTGAATTTCAAATTTGAAAATTTGGTATTTTTGGTAAGTGGGAAGTTGTGGAATAGGTAGGCAAAAGATGAACAGTTGAAAGTTGGAATGGGTTGAATCGGTAGAGAAATGTAGAAATTAGAGTAGAAAAACGAAATTTTGGAGAATTCGGTTGAATTTAAAATTTGAAAATTTTGAATTTTTGGTAAGTGGGAAGTTGTGGAATAGGTAGAAAAAAGATGAACAGTTGAAATTTGGTCGAATTTCAAATTTGAAAATTTGGAATTACAATTTATAGTTGGAATGGGTTGAATCGGTTGAAAAATGTAGAAATTAGAGTAGAAAAACTAAACTTTGGAGAATTTGGTCGAATTTCAAATTTGAAAATGTGGAATTACGATTGAAAGTTGGAATGGGTTGAATCGGTTGAAAAATGTAGAAATTAGAGTAGAAAAACGAAATTTTTGAGAATTTGGTCGAATTTCAAATTTGAAAATTTGGAATTACAATTGAAAGTTGGAATGGGTTGAATCGGTTGAAAAATGTAGAAATTAGAGTAGAAAAACGAAATTTTGGAGAATTTGGTCGAATTTCAAATTTGAAAATGTGGAATTACAATTGAAAGTTGGAATAGGTTGAAAAATGTAGAAATTAGAGTAGAAAAACGAAATTTTGGAGAATTTGGTCGAATTTCAAATTTGAAAATTTGGAAATACAATTGAACGTTGGAATGGGTTGAATCGGTTGAAAAATGTAGAAATTAGAGTAGAAAACGAAATTTGGGAGAATTTGGTCTAATTTCAAATTTGAAAATTTGGAATTACAATTGAAAGTTGGAATGGGTTGAATCGGTTGAAAAATGTAGAAAGAGTAGAAAAACGAAATTTTGGAGAATTTGGTCGAATTTCAAATTTGGAATTTCAATTGAAAGTTGGAATGGGTTGAATTGGTAGAAAAACGAAATTATTGTGTGAAGGCGAAGGCCTTCACACAATAATAAAGTAGAATAACAATAATAAAGTAGAATAACAATGTCAAGGTCTTCACCTTCACACTAATAAAGGACAGGAATAACAATAGTGTGAAGGTCTTCACCTTCACACTAATAATAATAAAGGACAGGAATAACAATAGTGTGAAGGTCTTCACCTTCACACTAATAATAATAAAGGACAGGAATAACATTAGTGTGAAGGTGAAGACCTTCACACTAATAATAATAAAGGACAGGAATAACAGTAGTGTGAAGGTCTTCACCTTCACACTAATAATAATAATAAAGTGAATGGTGTAGAATAACAATGGGAAGGGCATCACCTTCACACAATAATAATAAAGGACAGGAATAACAATAGTGTGAAGGTCTTCACCTTCACACTAATAAAGGACAGGAATAACAATAGTCTGAAGGTCTTCACCTTCACACTAATAATAATAATAAAGGACAGGAATAACAATAGTGTGAAGGTCTTCACCTTCACACTAATAATAAAGGACAGGAATAACAATAGTGTGAAGGTCTTCACCTTCACACTAATAAAGGACAGGAATAACAAGTGTGAAGGCCTTCACCATCAAACTAATAAAGGACAGGAATAACAATAGTGTGAAAGTCTTTACCTTCACACTAATAAAGTAAATGGTGTAGAATAACATGAGTGTGAAGGCCTTCGCCTTCACACTAATTAGTATATGTGCTCCATCAAAAAAGGTCCAGGTAATGCGTTTTTTACGTTGCAATGAGTTGTTTTATGTGTCCAAAAGTCAATGTACTGTAATACGCAGAAGTTACCAACTGTTTTTTTCCAGAGACTGACGAGATCAGTCCTGTTTAGCCATGTTGCTCGGTCTGCGGAAATCTGGAGGAATCAATGTTCAAACCGTGCTTACCCTGTGATTATAGTTGTGCTTGATGGGCACCCAGTCAAGGGGATTTTGTAATGCAGAGTTTCCAAAAGTAGCAACATATTGGCGGCTGGTTTGTCCTCGCAGAACATCAAGAATGATGTGGGAAACAAGAGAGCAGTTGGCTACATCTTCCAGTCTGCAAAAGACAGAATACATCCAATCACATACTGTATGCATCTTTTCAATAGAATTATTTTTTTGGGGTTTGTGCTGAGAAGGTCATGCCTTAATGTGCACCCAGATATTGAGTCCGCACCAAACAACACAGGAGAACGATTATGAAGACTGTTCATACAGTCGTGATTTGCAGAACTCTGGAGAAGAGACAGTGTGTCTTCAGGGTTGACGTTTAACACCATTCCTGTAAGAACAACTGTTAAGGACATCAGAATTCAAAGAAATTGAAAAAGTCATTGCTAATGATAATTATACCATTCGTAAATAAAGGATATTCAGCAATTTCTTGCCCGGACAAAATAGGAAGCCCGACGATATGACCTGGATTTCCACTGTTCTGGAATGGCGCATTCTTAATCTCCTATTAGATGACACAAAACAGTTGCAAATTTAAATCAATATCTGTAATATACCAGTACAAAATGCAGATAATGCTGGTGACCATTGCAAGGTTTTGTTCCTGCCACCGCAGTTCAAGTGGTGCAATAGTGTTTCTGTGCACCTCTTACTGTGAATCTCTACTTGAATGCCTGCATGAGATAATCTGCTTCTATTTGTGATGTGCAACACTAAGTATATGTCCAACTATGAGTTGAAGTTCCCCTTAACACGAATGGGTATAATAAATTTAAGAAAATCCATCCATCCATTTTCTGAAGCGCTTAGTCCCCACGAGGGTCGCGGGAGTGCTGGAGCCTCTCCCAGCCGTCATCAGGCAGTAGGCGGGGGACACCCTGCCAGCCAATCGCAGGGCACACAGAGACAAACAACCATTTGCACTCGCACTCACACCTAGGGACAATTTGGAGTCCTCAATCGGCCTACCAAGCATGTTTTTGGGATGTGGGAGGAAACCGGAGTGCCCGGAGAAAACCCACGTGGGCCCGGGGATAACATGCAAACTCCACACAGGGAGGGCCGGAGGTGGAATCGAACCCGCACCCTCCTAACTGTGAGGCGGACGTGCTACCCAGTGCACCACCGAGCCGCAAATTTAAGAAAATATCAATAATAATTGATAATAATGAAATTGATAATAATGAAAAAAGTTTAATGCATGCATACATGGAGTCCAGAAATGTTTTAACAATTTCAGATGAGGCGCTTTAGTCTCCCTTTGATTTAGGCTCTTATCAGTAGATTTAGTATTTTTGTGAATGTGCATTCTGTTTTCTTCGTATGACGTAAATATTGCCAGTGACTCAAGTAATATTTGCAAAATATTCTATTGCACAAACCGGATTTGGTTGAAGTTGGGAAATTGTGTAAAATGTAGTATATAAAAACAAAATACAATGATTTGAAAATCCTTTTCAACCTATATTCAATTGAATACACTACAAAGACAACATATTTAATGCTCAAACTCATAAACATTATTTTATTTTTCAAATAATAAACACATTTTCAATGGGAGACAGGTCTGGACTGCAAGCGGGCCAGGGGAGAACCTGGACTCTTTTACTTCGAAGCCGCGCTGTTGTAACACGTGCAGAATGTGGCTTGGCATTATCTTGCTGAAATAAGCAGCGGCATCCATGAAAAAGACGTCGCTTGGATGGCAGCATATGTCGCTCCAAAATCTGTATGTACTGTTCAGTATTTATGTTGCCTTCACAGAAATGTAAGTCACCCATGCAATGGGAACTAATGCACCCACATACCATCACAGATGCTGGCTTTTGAACTTTGCGTTGATAACAGTCCGGATAGTCCGCTTCTTCTTTGGTCCGGAGGACACGACGTCCAGTGTTTCCAAAAACGATTTGAAAAGTGGACTCATCAGACCACAAAACACTTTTCCATTGTGCATCAGTCCATTTTACATGAGCTCGCGCCCAGAGAACCCGGCGGCGTTTCTGGATGTTGTTCATAAACGGCTTTTGCTTTGCATGGTAGAGTTTTAACCCGCACTTACTGATGTAGTGACGAACTGTATTTACTGACAGTGGTTTTCTGAAGTTTTCCTGAGCCCATTTGGTGAGATCCTTTACACACGTCGGTTTTTAAGGCAGTGCCGTCTGAGGGATCGAAGGTCACAGTCATTCAGTCTTGGTTTCCGGCCGTGGCGCTTACGTGCAGTGATTTCACCAGATTCTCTGAACCTTTTGATGATATTATGGACCGTAGATGTTGAAATCTCTAAATTCCTTGCAATTTTCCTTTGAGAAATGTTGTTCTTAAACTGTTCAACCATTTTCTCACGCAGTTGTGAACAAAGTGGTGAACCTCGCCCCATCCTTGCTTGTGAATGACTGAGCATGTTTGGGGAGACTCCTTTTGTACCCAGTCATGGTACCCACCTGTTCCCAATTAGCCTGATCACATGTGGGATGTTCCAAATAGGTGTTTGATGAGCTTTTCTCAGCTTTCTCAGTATTTTTTGCCACCTTTCCCAACTTCTACTGGACGTGTTGCAGCCATGAAAGTTAATTATTATTTGGCAAAAAACAATTAAGTTTATCAGTTTGAACATTAAATATGTTGTCTTTGTAGTGTATTCAATTGAATATGGGTTGAGAAGGATTTTCAAAATGTTGTATTTTGTTTTTATTTACATTTTACACAATTTCCCAACTTCAACCGAATCCGGTTTGTAATAAGTGTGTCTGCGACAAGCAGTGGCAGATAAAACTGATAATTTGAAAAAAATAGAAGAAAAAAATAAAACAAAGGCTTTACTTTTCTGTGAACCTTATTTTGTTCAACTCAGACGGACTTTAAGAGTATAGGGAGAGTATCCACCAATCCATTTTTTAACTACTTTTCCTCACGAAGGTTACAGGCGTGTCCCAGCTGACTAGGCAGTAGGCGGGGGACTCCCCTGAACCGGCAGGGCACACAGACACTCACACCTACGGGCAATTGAAAGTGGCCAATCGATTTACCATTCAGGAAACCCACACAGGCATGGGGAGAACTCCGCACAGGAAGGCCAAACCCGGAATCAAACCCACAAGCTCTGCACTGTGAGGTGACACGTTAACCAGTCAACCACCGTGCCTCCTATGTGGAGAGTATTTGTCTCCAAATTATTCTCACAAATACGTCTACAATTTTCAGATGTTTTCAAGACCAACAAATATCAGCTGTTTACACATTTTTGGAACTCATCCACGCCTCCTCCCCCTCGTAGTCTTGTGTCACATTGTTTGTTGTCATGGTGTCAGTTTGCGTCTCTGCCCTGCGTCTGCGCACTAGCCCTTCCCCGCCCGTGTCTATCCGTAATCATTGTAATCGCCGTCACCTGCCCCTTGTTACCAGTCTTGTAATTAAGTTCTGTCTGTGTGTCACTCCCTGTCGGATCGTCCTGTTAGTCAGTTCTCCCTGGTTTCCTGTTTGCCAGTTTTTTCCTGCCTGTTTGCCTCCCTGTTAGTCCTGCTATGTCCTCCGGCCTGTTTGTTCCCCTCATCCTCTCCTCCACCACCCTTTTCCCTTCAATAAACCCTCGTCCAAGCTGCATTTAGTCGCCCAGCTCCATTCCGCAGGTGACAGACACTCTCGCTCCTGCATTCCTCCTCTGGAAACTTCTACCCTCAGTCACAAGCTGTCACAATACCTACTCTTTGGCACATGTGATTGTATCTTGAGCTATGCTGTTATCTTGCTGTGACCCTTCTCTTGCTTTCACTGGCTTTCCTTTCTGTCTGACACTCTTTGCACATAGGTAGGAGTTGATCTCGGTTAAGACTGCAAGGCCACACATAATCACACAAGCTAGGCAGAGGTGCCCCCTTG
The DNA here is from genome assembly GCF_901709675.1 of Syngnathus acus. NCBI lineage: Eukaryota > Metazoa > Chordata > Actinopteri > Syngnathiformes > Syngnathidae > Syngnathus > Syngnathus acus. Next base: position 27,310,319 of record NC_051095.1, read on the forward strand.
CAGGAGAGTGGCCAAGAGTAGTATAAGAATAGGAACCTTGGAGGTGGGGGCTAGACCTTCCTCCGCAATCTCGCAGAGAAGGCTCCACAGCTGTGTATCAATCTTTCTGGCATACATTAAATACTTAAACTAAGAAGGTAGCCTCCTGGTAATTACGATTAGCATAGCAAGCATTAAAGATAAAGAACTGGGACAATATCTAACATTGGGCTGACACCTTCCTCCTTGGATGTGTGTCAATCGTGATCTTGTAGGCGATGCTGTCCTTGGAGAAATGTCTCACGCGTCCCCCCGTCTTCAGTTAGGCGAATACAAGCAGAAACGGATAACTTTTTTCTGAGTTCATCCGAAAAATAGGATGCCCAGGGAAACTGATTGCCCACCTCTGTCTATTTGTGTCAAGGGGCTCTAAACTCGTCAGCAATACGGTACAAAACCAAAAATAAACGATTATTTTTTACATCAATACACAGTATTGTTTACACATTTCCCACCTCAGTGCTATTCATACTTCACACAGCCACTCATGGAAACAAAAAATTCAGTACAACTGCAGGTGAGCGAGAGCTCAGGATTTCATGACACTGCCTGGCACTCATGGGAAATGTGGTCAACTTCATGCAAAACCCTCCCGATCTTTGTCCATATGGCGCCACCATAAATCAACAAAAAATTTATCCTGTATAATATGCCTTTAACACAAATCAAGAAACAAAATTCAACAGTGATTTATTACCTTCAAGCCCTGTCTTGAAGCTGGTAGCCCTTCTACTCCTACTTCTGGTGCTCATACTACCACTTCAACTGTTTGTTGTTCTGCTGCTTCCTCTTCTGCTGCTACTACTTCTTAATTTTAATTCAAGATGATGCCACGGTAGGCAGCGTTACCACAGCTCCCAAGTTTTTCTTGTTTTCGTGCATTTCTCTTTGTTTTTAAGTTATTTTTTTCCCTGACTCTCTGGGTCGTGTTTCCATAGATATCTAACCCACCATGTATCTGTAAAGTTTCGTAAGCGTGGTGGCACTTTCTTCTACTCTTTCTGGGACTTTTCACTGCCTCACTTGGCGAACCCATGAGCCACAGCATTGTTTACACTGGAGATCAGCTGCTAACGCTGTGCAACAGGAGAGTACTCCAAGAGCAGCCTGAGATTCCGAAGGAAATATGGCATCAAAGAAGGTGATGCAGAGCTGGAGTGAAGCACCGAGCATTGTCATTGATAATATAAGATCTTTGCTCTACAAGATGGAAGAGCTGATGGTGCTAACCAGACTGCAGTGGGACTACCAGCAGAGCAGCATCCTGCGACTTGTCTCACAGACCACACCAGACTCCGTCATAAATTTGGATGGCTTTCAACTGGTGAGAGTGGATCAGAGCGCGAGGGAAACTGGTAAGTAGAAAGGTGAAGGACTGGCGATGTACATCAAAGAGAGATGGTGTCAACCAGGACACATCACTGTGAAGGAGCAGCGCTGTAACATAGACATTGAACTGCTAGAGGTTAGCGTTTGGCCATACCACCCGGCCCGGGAGTTTTCACGTCATTGTGCTAACTGTTTACATCCCACCCTTGGCCAACACTACGGCAGCCTGTGAGGACAATCACACTACCGTCTCCCAGTTACAGACAGTACATCCACAGGCCCTCATTATCATCTCTAGAGATTTCAACCATGCCTTACTTCCTACACTCTCCCTAACTTCACCCAGTATGTTGACTGTCACACAAGGGACAATAAAACTCTGGACTTGTTGCTTGCCATCATAAAGGAGGCTTGCAGCTCATCACCCCTCCAGCCGCTTGGCCACTCGGACCTGGTCTTCTTCACCCGATCTACACCCCCCTATGGTTAAGAGGAACCCCTCCCACACCAAAAAGGTGATAAGGCTGTAGTCTGAGGACTGCAGTGAGGTCTTGAAAATGGTCTGTTTTAAATGCATAGACTGGCAGGAACTCTGAAGGCCTCACGGTGAGGACATTGATGCCCTCACCTACTGCATCACGGACGATATCAACTTCTGTGCCAACTAAGAAGGTACGGTGCTTCTCCAACAACAAACCGTGGATGACCCCAGAACTCAAGGCCTTGCTGAATGAGAAGAGGGGTTTCTTATCTGGAGATATGGAGGAAGTGAGAAGAGTGCAGAAGAATCTGAAATACAAGCTCCAGAAAGGCAAAGAAAGCTTTAGGAGGAAGATGGAAGAACAGCTCCAACAAAACAAAGTCTGAGAAGTCTGGAGAAACATGAATAAAAGCTCTGGCCACCTTGAGGACAATTGATGAGCTCGCGCTCCTGCTGACCCGTTGTGGGTTAACAACCTGAATCTGTTTTTCAATAGATTTGACTCTGGTCGTTAACGACCCCCCCCCCCCCCCTTTCCTCCAGCTACCTTAAACTGCCTCCTCCCTCTCCTGGTGCAGTACCATAGCTACCTGCACTTTCCCGCCCCCATCTCCTGACGCAACTCAGCAACACGTCCACCTCAACACACTGCTAAAATGGTGAGGTGTCAGCTCAGAAAGACAAAGATCAAGAAGGCAGCAGGTCCAGGTGGAATCGGCACCAGATTGATCAGGGACTGTGCAGACCAGCTCTGTCAGGTCGTCCTGCATATCTTCAACCTGAGCCTTAATCTGGAGAGGGTCCTTGAACTGTGGAAGATTTTCTGTGTGGTTCCAGTGCCAAGGATTGCACACCCGAGGGAGCCCAATCACCACAGACCTGTGGGCCTGACCTCTTATCTGATGAAGAACATGTAGAGGCTCATCCTACGCCCACTGTTGAGCTCTGCAATTCGCCTACCAGCCCAGCATCAGAGTGGAAAACGCCATCATCCACTTGCTACAAAAATCCCTCTCTTATCTGAAGGAGGCGGGGAACACTGAGGGTCATGTTCTTTGACTTCTTCAGTGCCTTCAACACCATTTAGCCTGCACTGCACATACGCGAACAGGACACGTTCTGGTGGGCAAAAATTACCCTTTGTTTTAAACTCAAAAGAATAGAATACACTGTGATCAGGTTTTAATCAAGGAATGAAGCTGAGACCTTGAGGCCTCAAAGTTTTCATTAAGTGTGGACCAAAATAAAAAGAAAAGACACTACAAGAAAATGTACGGTTTCACAAGCTGAGTAATGTAAATTGTACTGTAATTAATGAATTAATTACATGAATTGACTAATAGATTAATAATTCAGAATCATAAAAAGATTGGCAGTGTATCATCTTCTTTGGCATTGTACAAGATGAAAGAAACTTTGTTTGCATAACACAAAATTAGATGTCAATTTAAAAAAGACAAAAAGCTTTCAGTACTTTTTGGGGGAAGTCAAAGATGAGTCATTCTGCCGTGCCTGCGAGAAACATCAGTGTACTGCATGAAAATCATCTATTCAAAAACAAGCCATTAGTGAGAATTCCACTGTACATTATATCTAAATATAAACGTGAAAACCCCATTTTTATGCAGCCAGAGCGCATTTTTCTGAAAGGAGCTCAAACAAAACTGGCATGACGCATTGACACAAAAATAGGATCATTATTAATGGTGACTTATATATATACCGTAATTCCCGGACTATAAGCCGCAACCTTTTGCACAAGCTTTGAACACTGCGGCTTGTCGTCCGGTGTGGCGTATTTTGTGATTTTTGTGATGACTAATACACTCATTTCTGAAGAAAGGAAGCTTTTACACACAAACCCTCATTATGGGGACAAAAGAAATGCATGTGATGTCGCTTTTAAGTTAAAGGCAGTCGATTTGGCTCTTAACGAAGGAACTAGAGTTGCTCATGCACTGTAGAGGTTTCCTTCGGTCACTAGAGGGCACTGGGCTATTGTTGATGACATCGTGTTGCATCACCCTGTTCTTTCTTTATTTCCTGGTCACGTCGACTCTGGAGCTATATGTGTAGCTTGTATCACATTGCCAACTTTACCCCTGTAAGTGGTCCTTTTTTATTTGTTATTTGTTGTGTGTTGCTAGTGTTCCCTGCAGTTTATTAAGGTTGTCGCTGAGATGTATACATGTTTGTATGTTTGCAGAGCTCCTTCATCTCTGTCAATAAAAATTATGTGAATAAAAGTTATGCGTCCCCAAAGAACCATCTCTTTCGTGACAATATTCCTTGTGCATATTCTCTTAAAAATGGTAATTAAACATTAAAAGACTTGCAGCTTATATATGAACAAAACAAGATTTGCCCCTAAATTCAGCTGGTGCGGTTTATAATCCGGAAATTACGGTATATAGTATATATAGACCTGCTGCACGTACAACAACTAACCGAGGTTTACGCCAAACTTCAGCATGCTGCGCAAAGCCAAGGAGGAGGCCTACAGGAGTGGGGACCGTGACCTGTTCATGCAGGCCAGGAACACAATGACATGCCTACCGGTGGGACATGCCCGGAACACCTCCCCAGGGAGGCGTCCAGGAGGCATCCTGATGAGATGCCCGAGCCACCTCATCTGGCTCCTCTCAACGTGGAGGAACAGCGACACTACTCCGAGTCTCTCCCGGATGACCGAGCTTCTCACCTTATCTCTAAGGGAGAGCCCGGACATCCTGCGGAGGAAACTCATTTCGGCCGCTTGTATCCGGGATCTCGTTCTTTCGGTCACGACCCATAGCTCGTGACCATAGGGTAGGAGAGTAAATCGACCGGTAAATTGAGAGCTTTGCCTTTTGGCTCAGCTCTCTCTTTACCACGACGGACCGGTACAGAGTCCGCATTATTGCCGACGCTGCACCGATCCGCCTGTCGATCTCGCGCTCCATCCCCCTTTCACTCGTGTATATATATATATATACGTATATATATATATATATACGTGTATATACATGCAGGCCAGGAACACAATGACATGCCTACCGGTGGGACATATATATCCGGGATATATATATACATATATATATATATATATACGTATATATATATATATGAATATACACGGCGGCTCGGTGACGCGCTGGGTAGCACGTCCGCCTCACAGTTAGGAGGGTGCGGGTTCGATTCCACCTCCGGCCCTCCCTGTGTGGAGTTTGCATGTTCTCCCCGGGCCCGCGTGGGTTTTCTCCGGGCACTCCGGTTTCCTCCCACGTCCCAAAAACATGTTTGATAGGCCGATTGAAGACTCCAAATTGTCCCTAGGTGTGAGTGCGGGTGCAGATGGTTGTTTGTCTCTGTGTGCCCTGCGATTGGCTGGCAACCGGTTCAGGGTGTCCCCCGCCTACTGCCCGATGACGGCTTGGATAGGCTCCAGCACACCCGCGACCCCCGTGGGGACGAAGCGGTTCAGAAGATGGATGGATGGATGGATGAATATACACTGCTCAAAAAAATTAAAGGAACAGTTTTTTATCAGGGTATGGCATGAATTCAATTACACTTTTCTGATAAGGTTTTGGTCAGGTACGTGGCAGAGGGCGTTGTTAATCAGTTTCAGCTACATTGGTGTTGATGGAATTAACAACAGGTGCACTAGAGGGGCAACAACGAGATGGTCCCCAAAACAGGACTGATTTTGCAGGTGGAGGCCATTTCAAGTTCCTCCCTCTTGATCTTTTTTAACCGTTTTTCCACGTGTTGGCTTTAGCTAGAGTCATTATCACGACTGGGAGCATGAGGCGATTTCTTAACCCTCCTGAAGTTGCGCAGATTGTCCAACTCCTCCAGGATGGCACATCCATGCGTATATACAGCTTTGTATATACAGTGCCTTGCGAAAGTATTCGGCCCCCTTGAACCTTTCAACATTTCGCCACATTTCAGGCTTCAAACATAAAGATATAAAATTTTAATTTTTTGTCAAGAATCAACAACAAGTGGGACACAATCGTGAAGTGGAACGAAATTTATTGGATAATTTAAACTTTTTTAATAAATAAAAAACTGAAAAGTGGGGCGTGCAATATTTTTCGGCCCCTTTACTTTCAGTGCAGCAAACTCACTCCAGAAGTTCAGTGAGGATCTTTGAATGATCCAATGTTGTCCTAAATGACTGATGATGATAAATAGAATGCACCTGTGTGTAATCAAGTCTCCGTAAAATGCACCTGCTCTTTGATAGTCTCAGGGTTCTGTTTAAAGCGCAGAGAGAACCATGAAGACAAAGGAACACACCAGGCAGGTCCGAGATACTGTTGTGGAGAAGTTTAAAGCCGGATTTGGATTCAAAAAGATTTCCCAAGCTTTTCAGTTTTTTATTTGTTAAAAAAGTTTAAATTATCCAATAAATTTCGTTCCACTTCATGATTGTGTCCCACTTGTTGTTGATTCTTGACAAAAAATTAAAATTTTATATCTTTATGTTTGAAGCCTGAAATGTGGCGAAATGTTGAAAAGTTCAAGGGGGCCGAATACTTTCACAAGGCACTGTATATTGAAATGGGCACAATGCAAAACGATATGTTTGGCGTAAAAGCAACACAGCTCATCACCCTGAACACACCATCCCCACTGTCAAACATGGTGGTGGCAGCATCATGGTTTGGGCCTGCTTTTCTTCAGCAGGGACAGGGAAGATGGCTAAAATTGATGGGAAGATGGATGGAGCCAAATACAGGACCATTCTGGAAGAAAACCTGTTGGAGTCTGCAAAAGACCTGAGACTGGGACGGAGATTTATCTTCCAACAGGACAATGATCCAAAACATAAAGCCAAATCTACAATGGAATGGTTAACAAATAGACGTATCCAGGTGTTAGAATGGCCAAGTCAAAGTCCAGACCTGAATCCAATCGAGAATCTGTGGAAAGAGCTGAAGACTGCTGTTCACAAACACTCTCCATCCAACCTCACTGAGCTCGAGCTGTTTTGCAAGGAAGAATGGGCAAGAATTCCAGTCTCTCGATGTGCAAAACTGATAGAGACATACCCCAAGCGACTTGCAGCTGTAATTGCAGCAAAAGGTGGCGCTACAAAGTATTAGCGCAAGGGGGCCGAATAATATTGCACGCCCCACTTTTCAGTTTTTTATTTGTTAAAAAAAAGTTTAAATTATCCAATACATTTTGTTCCACTTTTATATCTTTGTTTGAAGCCTGAAATGTCGCGAAATGTTGAAAGGTTCAAGGGGGCCGAATACTTTCGCAAGGCACTGTATATATACGTATATATATATTTCTCGGCAACCCAAAATGTTCAAACAGCCATATTGACCCTAAAAAAAAAACATACCTGTCTGGAGCCGCAAAAATCTAAAAGCTTTTTATAAGGCAACATAGACTGTCAATACATGAGCTGTATGCCTACTATTAAAATAATTAAGTAGGCTACAAATAAAAGTTTAAGATCATCGGATGTTTGAGAATATTTGTCAATTTTCACACATGTCCTGAGTGTTGTTAGTCACCTAAATGTTGAACAGTGGCTGTGATGAACCGAAGTTCGTTTGGCACGCTCAAACATGGCCAATAAAAATTCTTGAATCTTGAAATACAAAGCAACAAAGTGACGCAAAACGTCGCCCCTGGATAGCCAGCGGACTTTGTTGTGCAGCAGGACATCGACATATTCGCTGTCAACTTCATCTAGCAATTCACGGAACTGGCGGTGGTTTAATGCTTTTGCGATTATTTTGTTCAAAATATGGATGACAAGGTTCATTACCACCATATGCTCTGGTGGGAATGTTTACGCACACAGCGCCTCTTGGTGCAATATGCAATGGAATGCAAGCAAATTTCGATCCAATGCTTTCTGTCGTAAAGTCACAAACCTTTGCGAGCGACACTCTCATACTCGGTGCGCCGCCTGAAATCAGGTGGCCAGTGTATATCTCTGTCATATAAACACTGCAGCACAGCCTCGCAGATGTCCTCCCCCCATGTCTGGCCTTTTAGTGGTATCAATTTCTTCTTGATTTCTCCTCAGGTGACTCTCCTGTGAAGCTCCTGAAGTATGCTGACGACACCACTCTCATCGGACTGATCCAGGACGGTGATGAGACTGCGTACAGACAGGAGGTGGAGCGGCTGGTCCACTGGTGCAGCCAAAACCACCTGGAGCTGAACCCGCTCAAGACCGTGGAGATGACAGTGGACTTCAGGCGAGACCCTTCACCACCTTTACACCTCACTATCCGCAGTAATACTATTCTCTCCACAGACACCTTCAAGTTCCTGGGAACCACAATCTCTCGGGACCTGAAATGGACCGGCCACATAGACTCTGTCCGGAAGAAGGCCCAGCAGAGGCTGTACTTCCTGAGACAGCTCAAGAAGTTCAACCTGCCGCGAGAGCTTCCGAAGACCTTCTACACTGCCATCATCCAGTCTGTCCTCTGCACCTCCATCACTGTCTGGTTTGGATCGGCCTCCAAACAAGACGAGCACAGACTGCAACGGACAATCAGGACTGCAGAAAAGATAATTGGAATCAACCTCCCATCTATCCAAGACTTGTACCTGTCCAGGACCAGGAAACGTGCAAGGAACATCTCTACAAACCCTTCTCACCCAGGTTGCAGTCTGTTTGAACTACTCCCCTCCGGACGGCGTTATAGAGCTCGGTACGCCAAAACCAGCAGACACAGAGACAGCTTCTTCCCCCAGGCTGTTGCTCTGATGAACTCACACCACTCTTAGAGTCTCAGAGTCATTACTGTGCAATAACATCCTGCTCTCCACACCTTTTTTGAATTTGTCTACACTGTTTGTACTATGTGTCCTCTCTGCATCCATTGCAGCCTGGTCATCCTAGATAAGGGACCTTCCCATCTATGGTCTCTTCTCAAGGTTTCTCATTTCCCCTAGCTGGAGTTTTGAGTTTTTCCTTGCCCTCTTGGGAGTTTAAGATCAGGGGATGTTAGAGAATATTTGCCATTTTTCACATGTCCTGAGTGTTGTTAGTCACCTAAATGTTGAACAGAGGCTGTGATTTACCGAAGTCAAATTCCTTGTTTGGCACGCTCAAACATGGCGAATAAAAAACTCTTGAATCTTGACTCTTCTTGCGGTCCATTAGAGTTCACGTAACTGCATAGCAGAGCTGTCTGTTCGATATCGGTCACATCACACGACTCATCACAGGCAATTGAGAAAGCTGGAGCTGAATCGATGTCCTTGATTTGCTGATCGGTGATATTGTTTGCCATTCAAATTACCATTTCCTTCACTGTTTTTGCAGAGAGAGGCATGTCTTTAATTTTCTGAATGATCTCGGTTTTGTTTTTGAAGTCCCGAAATAGGCACTCTGATATTTTAACGAATGAATCCTTCATGTACTCGCCATCGGTGAATGGTTTTCCGCGCTTTATTATTTCCCGGGCTGCAACAAAACTTGCCGCAGTAGTAGAGTTTGGAGATGCAATTCACTTCTTGAAACAGTTTTTTCGTTCCTCATATTGCACCTTTCCTCTCAGTTCCAACTTGGTGATCGTTAGCAAATTTAGCATGCCTTAGCTGAAAATGTCGCTCCAAATTGCTCTTCTTGTTATATTTGACAACTTCTCAATGCAAATCGAACATTCAGGCAATCCTTCAGCATTGGCAATGAAAGCAAATAGTTGAGTCCACTCTTTCTTAAACCCTCTGTTCTCATCTGCAATCTTTCTCTTTTTGCCTTTTGAATCCATGGCCCGTCACTCACACACCTGTTTGTTTACAACTCGCCTGTGCAGTCGCTTGCTATGACGCAATTTTGCGCCATTCTGAAATTCGGTATTTTTAATATATTTACAACTACGTACATTTTCTACAGCATAAGAATGTTTGTGTCATGATTACCATCTAAAAAACATATTTAAAAAACAAAAAAACAACAACATATTTTTCCATTTTCATGCATTTTTGCAAGGGCTCCAGGGAGCCGCTAGGGGTGTGCTAAAGAGCCGCATGCGGCTCTGGAGCCGCGGGTTGCCGACCCCTGCCCTATACAGTCCTCAGGCTCCCTAACAGAAACAGTAGGTTTATTTACATTTCAAAAACCAGAAGCCATTCATTTACAAATCTGATTGCACTTTAGTTTACATATTTAAATGTTCAGATATTAAGATGTGATAGGCAGTTTTTGCATGATTTGGATGAGGCAAAATAACATACTTTTTCTCTCGAATATATTGTTATAATCATTTGTTTCAGATGTACTGTAATTATTTTCTGTACAAAAATTAAATTTGGTGTTCAAAAAGTCTTTTTTCAAACTTGAATCTTGAAAATGAGGGGTTCATCTTATAATCAAGGTCGTCTTATATTCGGGCCAATACGGTATTTGAGTGTATGCTTTAAGTTAAAGTTAAAAGTTAAAGTTAAAGTCCCAATGATCGTCACACACACATCTAGGTGTGGTGAAATTTGTCCTCTGCATTTAACCCATCCCCGTGTGATTTTAATCCATCCCCTGGGGGAGAGGGGAGCAGTGAGCAGCAGCGGTGCCGCGCTCGGGAATCATTTGGTGATCTAACCCCCCAATTCCAACCCTTAATGCTGAGTGCCAAGCAGGGAGGCAATGGGTCCCATTTTTATAGTCTTTGGTATGACCCAATCTAGCAATCACAATGGAGTAAATGGTCCATTTACTGATAAGCAATTAATTTATAACTCAAGTCAATAAGATTGCAATCTGGAAAATGTATCGTTTTGCAAAAGACGGCTTTTACGACAAAAAAACAATTGGAGCTTAAATTATACCTGAATGAATTTGACAGAGAATTCCTGCTCCAGGCTAAATGGTGTTATATGAAAATTCCCAAGCAACAGATGCACTGTAGTATTGACTATTTGGCCTGCCTTGTTGTACTTCACAAAATATGCAACCTGAGAAAAAAAAAAAAAAAAAGTACATTTAGGAGCAGCATCGAACAAACATAGAGTGGTCCTCTCACAACCTAAAGGTTGTGGGCTCGTTCCACAGCCCTTGTGATAAGGTCAAAGTGTCCTGAACCGCCAGTTGGTCCTGATGCTGCACCCTCAGTAGGGGAATGAAGGGACAGCGATGAGTACCATGAAGGTAGAAAAGTCCTTTACAAGTGAAAGCCCATCAACATTAACATTTTGAACCCGATTTCAGTCAAAAAGGTTATTTAAACTCACCTTCAACACAACATTTATGCAGACTTTTTGATTAAGGAGAGAGGGCTGCATGTTTTCCTCTTCATCGATAATGACTTCATTTTGAGTGCCATCCAAAGACTGCAAAACAAGTGAAGCCATCTCCACGGGAACAACCTGAAAATCGATAACTCAGAGGTAAATCAATGTATTTTCTTGTTAAGGCTTTAGTGCAGTGGTTCTTAACCTTGTTCGAGGTACCGAACCCCACTAGTTTCATATGCGCATTCACCGAACCCCTCTTAGGTGGCGGTCCGAAGCTCGCTAGAGGCTTTCGTTGGTGAAATGATTGATCTAGTTGTAGGGAGGATGTGATATTTTAATATGACCTACATAGATTTTATATTAACACATTTCTGATTGTTGGGAGCTGTTTTTTGGTCATCGTTTTATGAAAATCAATGTTTGATTGCGAAACGCAACAGGCATTGCTGCAAAAGGGTCCTTGCTGCAGAACCAATCAAAACCCGTAACGTCACGTGACTTGATGTCTCCCAATGGCATTCCTCCAACTCAGGAACTAGGAAGTGAAATATTGCCCCCGCTCTATTGACAACAATGGACTTTGTTCGCATTTGGTAAGTTCTTATTTAATATAAATTCATATTGAAAATGGCTAAGGATAGCCCCGGGGCTAAGAACGTGCAGTGTGAAAAGCCCTAAAATGTGATAGGATGTTAGGAGTCATTAGCAGTTTATATGCAGTCAATTTTGGCTTCAGAGATTACACATGGCTAATTTACGTTACAGAGAGTAGCTACAGTAACTCCTGGTTTTGCCTTACCATCTTTCTCAGATAGTAATATAACATAAACGTTAGTCAAACATCCATCCATCCATTTTCTGTACCGCTTAGTCCCCACGGGGGTCGCGGGCGTGCTGGAGCCTATCCCAGCTGTCATCGGGCAGTAGGCGGGGGACACCCTGAACCGGTTGCCAGCCAATCGCAGGGCACACAGAGACAAACAACCATACGCACTCGCACTCACACCTAGGGACAATTTGGAGTGCTCAATCGGCCTACCAAGCATGTTTTTGGGATGTGGGAGGAAACCGGAGTGCCCGGAGAAAACCCACGCGGGCCCGGGGAGAACATGCAAACTCCACACAGGGAGGGCCGGAGGTGGAATCGAACCCGCACTCTCCTAACTGTGAGGCGGACGTGCTACCCAGTGCGCCACCGAGCCGCTGTTATCAGGGCTGTGGACTCGGACTCGGGGACTCGGACGCGGTCGGACTCGGTCATTTTTTGCCGGACTCGGACTCGGTGCTGATTTTGACCGAGTCCACCGAGTCCGACAATAAAAAAATACGTTAAATTTTATTTTCATCATGCTGCTGAGAATGCGCGTAGGAATACTGTCCACAGCCCTGCTACGTTATGAACTAGCACAACTCCGGTAGGGCAGGGAAAATGTTAGCGATCCGACGTCCAATTGGAACGTCGCCTCACTTTTACGTCCGCGCTCTCAGCAAGGGATCCTATATAAGCCGAACCAGCCAGTGTGAAAGCAGTTGCGTTCGTTCTGCATATATAATTAGCTATTTTGTCCCTCGGATAATCATGGCATCCAGAAAGAGTCATGTGTGGACGTATTTTGATGTGCAAGAAGAGAAGGCCGTGTGCATCGTAAACGATACATGTAATGCACGGTTATCGATGGGTTCTGCTGGCGTAAATCAGCAGGCCAACCTGAAGCGCCATCTCAAGAGGAAGCACCCAGAGGCATTCGCGAAGGTAAGCTTTTGATAAATGGATTACAATTGATTTCCGGTATAATACTGTGTTGAGATTACTATAGTCGAACATAACAAAAATTCATGAATTCAAACTCAAATCTGTCCAAAGGTGGAAGAGGAGAACAAAAAGCCGAAAACGACGGCGACGCCTGGTCCATCGCAGATGGCTCAGACATCGATGATGAAGTAAGTATAGTCTGAAATGTTTTTTTTACATTTTTACAAATGATGAAAAATGTATCGATCAAAACTCAAAACGAAAATTGCAGATACATTATTACTTTGGCCATTTCACTAATGATTTTATTTTTTTCTCAGGTTTGTGACAGCGAAAGTGACGCGCAAGACGATCCAATACAAGATGGACCGTGAGGAGTTTCAAAAGGCGGTCACTTCTCTGATTGTTCATGATGGCCTCTCGCTCGTCACATTCCAGCAGTCGGCTATGCGGACACTGCTAGGGCCTGCTGCTAATCAGCTCTCTGTCAGCCTAGACAGAGATCAGGTCCGCCACATGGTGGTGGCTGAGGCCGACAGGTTGAAGGAGGAAATCAAGTCGGAGCTGAGCCAGGAATGCGTATTTATCAAGGCAGACGCCGCCACCAGGCTCATGCGGAACTACATGGGCATCAACGTCCAGTACTTCCGCGACGGGGAGATTAAAATCAAGACTCTTGCCATCAAGGACACCGACGGGGGGCATGACAGTGAGGCGGTCAAGAATGTCATCAACGCAGTCATCAAGGATTTTGACCTGCATGTCCTCTCCATCGTCGTCGATAACGCAGCGACCATGAGCAAAGCCATGCGGCTCATCAATGAGGACGACGAAGATGCTGATGATACTGAAAACGAAATGGATGAGGACGAGGGGGACGTCAATCTGGACGACGAGGTCCAGCTTGAGAAGTTCGCTGGGATTCAGGATGCCGACTTTCGAATGATTCATCACATGCGCTGTGCTATTCACACGCTGCAACTGGCAATTCGTGACGGATTGAAGGCGGAGCATGCTATGAAACTACTGGATAAAGTCCGACGGGTGGTGAAGAGACTGCGGACCCCCAATCTGCTTGCTGTCCTCCGTCGTCGAGGAGGTCTTCTGCCTGTCTTCGATGTGCCCACCCGTTGGGGAAGCACCTACCTCATGACAAAACGGCTCCTTCATCTACGAGAGCATGTCCAGGACTTGGCGGCTGCTTCTCCGGAACTTCTCCTTAACGAGTCAGAATGGAAGAAGCTTGAGACCTTGGCCACGATCCTCAAGATGCCATACGATGTCACGGTCAAGCTCCAGTCGGCCTCAATCACCCCCGGCAGCTTTCTCAAGGAGTGGTCGGCCTTGAAGGCAGCGTTGCGCAAGCAGCCCCCTCTGGCTTCACCAATCACCAATTCAATGGAGCAACGAGAGGACAAGCTCTTCGACAATGATTTTTTTCTGGCAGCCGTCTTCGTCGATGCGCGTTACCGCATTCTCCTCAGCGAAGAGCAGATGGAGCGCGCCAAGAATGGCCTCCGTGCCGTTGTGAGGCGAATCCGGTCTCGTACCCACCAGCACCTGGAGGGGCCGTCGATGGAGGCCGAGGTTGATGGCTCCACATCGACGGAGGAGGATGAGTTTGAAAAATAACTTGACAGCATTGAGCGCCGCCAGCGTTTGTCGGCCGCCACCTCGCCACCCGACATAGATGAAGAAATTGGGGCAATGTTGGCACTTGGTCGAATGAAAGAGAGCCCATTTGTTACAGCTGATCGTTATCCGTCCGGCCTCAAGGCAGCGACTCGGACACTAACAGCAATGCCAATCAGCCAAGTCAGCGTAGAGCGCCTGTTTTCCGGGCTCAAGTTTATCATGTCTGATCAGCGCGGCGCGATGAAGGCTGACTTGGTTGAGGCGATTTTGTTCCTCAGAACAAACTCAAGTCGTTGAATTGAAACTTGAAAGTATCTGTTTATTGTATTCGTTTATATGTTTAATAAAGACAAAGCCATCACAAAACTGTTGTAATTATTTAGATTTTGATCTACCGTAATTTTCGGACTATAAGTCGCACCGGAGTATAAGTCGCACCAGCCATAAAATGCCCAAAAAAGTGAAAAAAAACATATATAAGTCGCTCCGGAGTATAAGTCGCATTTTGGGGGGCAATTTATTCGACAAAATCCAACACCAAGAACAGTCATGAACGAGCAACAACAGGCCGCTAAACGATAGGTATGCTAACGTGGCATAAACACAAACTAAGAGCTGAGAACGGCCCTGACGTAAAATTCAGAGTTATTCAAAAAACTATTACATAAATAACACGTTAATAAAACCATCTGTCACTCCAATTCATTAAATCCATCAATCGTCCTTTGTCAACAATGCGTGCGCGCCGCTGACGGCTCTTGCACTTCAAAATATTCCACAGGCCCATATAACGATATATAAATTATATATCAAATAACTATTATCTAAGCAATAATGTTATCAAACCATCTGTGCACTCTAAATCATTAAATCCATCGATCAAATTCCTCGTCGTTTGTCAACAACGCCGCGCGTGCGTGCGCCCTGACGTCAGCCTCGTCGTTATTCCACAGATCTACTATATAACTATATTGTAGCGTTAACAAAGTTCAAGGAAAGACGTGGGTTTGGTAAACGGCTCTTTATTTAACAAAACAAACTTACAGGCGTGGGGCGGCGTGGACTTCCAGCCACGGAAATGGAAGAGAGCTCCATAGACGATAGACTTAGACTTAGACAAACTTTATTGTCATTTTGTCAACACTGGGTGTACACAAAACGAAATTACGTTGCATACGGCTTTCAACAATGCAGTGGTATTGCGGCTGGTTAAAAAGTGACATTCTATATAAAAATATGAAATAAGATAAGTATAAAGTACAAAGTGCAGCAGTGATAAAGTATGTAAACAGTGCAGGAGACAAAACCAGTATTTACAAGTGTGCAGAGGAATGCTACGTTTGAATGTTCAACAGTCTGACGACAGCAGGGAAAAAACTATTGCAGAACCTGGTGGACCTGCAGCGGATGCTGCGAAACCTCTTCCCAGAGGGCAGCAGGGAGAACAGTCCATGGTGGGGGTGTGATGGGTCACTGATAATATTACGGGCTCGGGACACGCAGCGCTGGGATGACAAGTCCTGAATGGAGGGAAGAGGAGCCCCGATGATCCTCTCTGCTGTCCTCACCACTCTCCTCAGGTTCTTCCAATCGGAGGCGCTGCAACCTCCACACCACACCGAGAGACAGCTTGTCAGAATGCTCTCTATGGTGCTTCGGTAGAACGTCCTCATGATGGGTGGGGGCAGGTGGGCTCTCCTCATCCTCCGCAGGAAGTACAAGCGCTTCTGTGCCCTCTTGACCAGTGTTGTGGTGTTCACAGTCCAGGTGAGGTCGTCTGTGATGTGGACTCCCAGGAATTTAGTGCTGCTGACCACCTCCACAGCTGAGCTGTTGATGATCAGTGGAGCGTGGTGAGGCTGGTTCTTCCTGAAGTCGACGATGATCTCCTTCGTCTTCTCCACATTCAGGATCAGGCTATTGTCTCTGCACCAGCCCACCAACTGCTCCACCTCCTCTCTGTAGTCCAGGTCGTTGTTGTCCCTGATGAGGCCCACCACCGTTGTGTCGTCTGCAAACTTCACGATGTGATTGGTGGTGAACCTGGGGGCGCAGTCGTGTGTCATCAGGGTGAACAGCAGGGGGCTCAGGACGCAGCCCTGAGGGGAGCCTGTGCTGAGGGTGATGACATCTGAGGTGTTCTGTCCGACCCGGACTGACTGAGGTCTGTTGGTGAGGAAGTCTAGCAGCCAGTTTCGAAGGGGGGTGCTGAAGCCCAGGTGTTCCAGTTTTTCCACCAGATGCTGTGGAATGATGGTGTTAAACGCTGAGCTGAAGTCCAGGAACAGCAACCGCACGTGGGTGTTCCTCTCCTCCAGGTGAGCCAGGCTCAGGTGAAGAACGGAGGAGATGGCATCCTCAGTAGAGCGGTTCTGCCGGTAGGCAAACTGGAACGGGTCGAATGTTGGGGGGAGTCTGGAGACGATGTGTTCTTTGAGCAGCCTTTCGAAGCACTTCATCATGATAGGAGTCAGTGCCACAGGTCTGTAGTCATTCAATGAGGTGATTTGAGGTTTCTTCGGCACCGGAATGATGGAGGCAGCCTTGAAGCATACTGGCACTGTGGCTTGGTCCAGCGAGATGTTAAAAATGTCTGTGATGACACCAGCCAGCTGACCTGCACATTCCTTGAACACCCGCCCAGGTATGTTGTCGGGGCCTGGGGCCTTACGTGGGTTGACTCTGCTCAGAGTCTTCCACACGTCGGCTGAGTCAAGGCAGAGTGCCTCCTCTTCCTGGTGGGGAACAGTTTTAACTGCAGGAGTGCTGTTTAGTGCCTCAAACCGCCCAAAGAAGTTATTTAGACCATTTAGGAAGTCAGCATCAACCTCACCCACCGGGGGGGAGGGTAAGTTGTAGTCCGTGATCGCCCGTATGCCTTGCCACATACTCCTGGTGTTATTGGCGTCGTGGAAAAAATCCTGGATTTTTCGACTGTGGCTTCGCTTCGCTAACCTGATGGCACGGTTCAAGTTGGCTCTCGCTGTCCTCAGTGCCTCCTTGTCGCCAGACTTGAAGGCTGAGTTCCGTGCTCGTAGCGTATGACGTACCTCCTCAGTCATCCAGGGTCGTTGGTTGGCTCGGGTGATGATGTTCTTAGTGGTGCTGACGTCCTCGGTGCATTTGTTGATGTAGGCTGAGACAGTCATGGCGTACTCATCAATGTCGATCTGATTGTCATATGTTGCTGCTGATTTGAACATGTCCCAGTCAGAGCACTCAAATAGCGATAGCTATGCTAACGTGACATAAACACAAACTAAGAGCTGAGAACGGCCCTGACGTAAAATTCAGAGTTATTCAAAAAACTATTACATAAATAACACGTTAATAAAACCATCTGTGTCACTCCAATTCATTAAATCCATCAATCGTCCTTTGTCAACAATGCGTGCGCGCCGCTGACGGTTCTTGCACTTCAAAATATTCCACAGGCCCATATAACGATATATAAATTATATATCAAATAACTATTATATAAGCAATATTATCAAACCATCTGTGTCACTCCAAATCATTAAATCCATCGATCAAATTCCTCGTCCTTCGTCAACAACGCCGCGCGTGCGTGCGCCCTGACGTCAGCCTCGTCGTTATTCCACAGATCTACTATATAACTATATTGTAGCGTTAACAAAGTTCAAGGAAAGACGTGGGTTTGGTAAACGGCTCTTTATTTAACAAAACAAACTTCCAGGCGTGTGGCGGCGTGGACTTCCAGCCACGGAAGTGGAAGAGAGCTCCATACAATAGGACCGGGCGTGCGTAAAAGCCATGACCGAGCCCCATCCACCGTCCCCGGACAGCCACCCGGCCGAGCGCCGGCCCCCGACTTCAATCCACGGAAGTGAAAGAGAGCTCCGTCGAGTCAATCTTTGTCCTTTATGTAAACAACGCCGCGTCGCGCTGCTGACGTCGCGCTGCTGACGTCGCGCTGCTGACGTCGCGCTGCTGACGTCGCGCTGCTGACGTCACGCTGCTGACGTCACGCTGCTGACGTCACTTGAAATTCAAATTACAGTAATCCCTTGCTACATTGTGGTTCGTTTATCGCGGTTTCATTTTTTTTTCTTTTTTTTTTTTTTGAAAGTTTTTGAAAAAAAACACATATAAGTCGCTCCTGAGTATAAGTCGCCCCCCCACCCAAACTATGAAAAAAACCGCGACTTATTAGGGGTGTAAATCGCGGGTTTTGTCACGATACGATATCATATCGATACAAAGAAACACGATACGATATTTGCCGATATCTTAAAGCCTGCTGTGATTCATTCACGATACATCACGATATAGTGCTCCACGATCGATATTTTTATTTTTATTTATTTTTTTAAAATAAAAAATATAGAACAATATCCTGATTTATAACAATTCATACGCAAAATCAACAAGGTACTGCAAACTCTTTATTTAGGAAATTACAAGAGTATTGTAGTATACAAAGTGCTTATTTTAACACTGAACTTTATCAAATTCCTATATTTTTTCTCATATAAGTAAAGAAAAATGAATATTCTTTCTTTTTTGTAATACCATTAACTTTAAAGTGCATTACTGAACTATTTATTTACAATAATTTTAATTGTCCGTTGAGCCATCTTTTCTTTGGAATCCAAAGTGCTTCCAAACGAATGACTTGAAGCCCAAAGGGGAGCGAATTTCCTTGTCTTCTTGGACACTAGCCATAGCACCAGCCCGCCCAGGAGCCGCGTAGTTGTCGGCTCCCCTTTCACGTGCCTGCTCTGCTCACAACACAACACGCCGCGTCCTGCTCCCGGAAAGAGGAAGCAAGCAACAATGAACTGGATTTCAAAATAAAGTCGCGTCTAATGTCCGAGGTCAAACACGGCGATATAGATCGATGTTTACGTTTAGCATCGATGCCAATAAATCGTAGAGCATTATATCGATTAATCGATGTGTATCGATGAATCGTTACACCCCTACGACTTATAGTCCGAAAATTACGGTAAATTAGCCTTGAATAAAGACTAAGCAGTAGGGGTGTAAATCGCGGGTTTTGTCACGATACGATATCATATCGATACAAAGCCCAAAGGGGAGCGAATTTCCTTGTCTTCTTGGACACTAGCCATAGCACCAGCCCAGGAGCCGCGTAGTTGTCGGCTCCCCTTTCACGTGCCTGCTCTGCTCACAACACAACACGCCGCGTACTGCTCCCTGAAAGAGGAAGCAAGCAACAATGAACTGGATTTCAAAATAAAGTCGCGTCTAATGTCCGAGGTCAAACACGGCGATATAAATCGATGTTTACGTTTAGCATCGATGCCAATAAATCGTAGAGCATTATATCGATTAATCGATGTGTATCGATGAATCGTTACACCCCTACTAAGCAGTCACATGAATTAACAGAAAAAATGGACAGCCGGACTCGGACTCGTGGTCAAGAGGCCGGACTCGGACTCGGTGCAAAAATCCGACCGAGTCCACAGCCCTGCTAATAATAGTTGCAACTAGCATGTTTATTGGTAACACAATAACAACATTACCATTTGTATTTAACAGTGTTCAGACAGTGCAAAACACACACACGTCTGTACAAGGTAGAACGTTTGATTTGCACGTGCATCTCCCCTTCATACATTGTGTTTTTTTGCAGGACCAGTACACAAGTTCCAGGATTCCGACTGGGGCTGGAGGAAGTGACATCCAGTCAATCTCAAAGAAGTCTTCATTGATGACTAACTATGTATTGTAGTAGCAATGCTCCAAAATGTATTGGTTGTTTTTCTGTTTCCCCAGATGCTCAACCTTGGACGACACTACAGATATCTTCTAGGCCTAATCTAATCTAACCTAGCCTGAGGGGTTTATCGTAATCTTGCAAGATCAAAGATTGAGCTGGACACCCCTGCACTGTAGTTACACGTCACAAAATCAACATTCTGTTGATTCCTGTCTATTCCAGGCTAGATCTGACCTTGACTCATACATGCTGTGTCCATGTTACATGATTAATACACGTCTCTCACACCCATATTGATAGCTTTCTCCTGAAGAGACAAACCAGGGCAAATTTCACGGCCAGTCCAGTAAAATAAAATACAGTAATCATGTGTCATATGTTTAAAATAAAGTAAATTTGGTACGAACCTTTTTCGGTCTTTATTTATTCCTTCCTCTTGCGGGCAGCCTCTATGTTCCGTGTGTTTGCAAATTGCACGTAGCATTCTCTGTGGTAACTTGCATTAGCTAGCACATCTGGAATCGGGCTGTTAACTGTTAAATTGAATGTTTTAACAGCAAATTGTGCTATTGCACTCTCTGGGACATCTCAATTAGCCCACTGCAATGTACAATTAATAAATTTGACCCAACTTGTCACTGAAAATGGAATTATTTTAGTGGGCTCTTTACATGAATTGCACACATGCATGCAGCACTCCATCTTCAATCTTTCCCACTGTAAATACCTAAATAAATGAATAAATACGCCACCTAGTAACGTTACAAGCACTAACGTTAATATCAGCTCAGTGGCCTAGTGGTAGAGTGTCCGCCCTGAGACTGGAAGGTTGTGGGTTCAAACCCTGGCCGGGTCATACCAAAGACTATAAAAATGGGACCCATTCCTACGTGCTTGGCACTCAGCATTAAGGGTTGGAATTGGGGGGTTAGATCACCAAATGATTGCCGGGCGCGGCTCCGAATGTTTCAGCACACCCAGATGTGTGTGTGACAATCATTGGGTCTTTACCTTTCTTTCTTTATAACGTTAACGTTAGCCATCTAGGTTAATTGCAAGCAAGCTCGGTAACGTCAGCATGGCTGAATACAGTTTGCGAAATATAAGAGGAAATATGCCAGGGTTCAACTATCTTAGTAAAATTTAATGAAAACACTACACAAGTTGGATCGTGGTCTTGAAAGTTTTATTAGAATTGTATTTACTGTCTTCCAATGCAATGCAGACAGCATGCAGTTCCATCTTGTTTACATTTTGGGAGGTCCTTAATCCCCGTATGCCAATTGTCATTGATTTATCAGATACAGGTGTCCAACGATATGCATGAGAAAACATTTCATTAAAATTTAAGATGAAAAAGGATGACCAAAAATTACCTCCCAACAAATTATTTTTGACTTAATATGATAACTAGATATCACACACAAAGAATTGTGTACTCCCTCGATGCAGATCAATCAAGTTCACTTAAATCGCGTTCGGCCCGCCGTCTATCTTTAGAGAAAAATGTTCCAATGTGCGGAGGCGCACCAGTTCCAACGACCCCCGGCTGGTGTATCGCAAAGTCCAAGGTGGCAGCAACAGAGTCTGAACCGCGCACAGCGGCAAATGGGGAAACAGAACTGCGCTTGGCAGAAACTCGGGAACAGAACCGCAATCAGCGGAAACTCGGGAACAGAACCGCCCTCGGCGGAAACACGGGAACAGAACCGCCCTCGGCGGAAACTTGGAAACAGAACCGCCCTCGTCGGAAACTCGTGAACAGAACCGCAATCGGCGGCATTCGGGGAGTCAGAGCCGCAATCGGCGGCACTCGGGGGGTGAGGGGGGCAGAGCTGTGCGCAGCAGCAGGAGTCAAGACGTGCTGCAGCCGTGGGAGCGGGGGTCGGGTGATGATCCTGGTCCGGCACCGCTGGATCGAGGTCCAACGGCGGCCGCGAGTCCCATGGCGCTGGGAGGAACTCCAATGGTGGCCGCGGATCCGGCGACGCTAGGGTGGATCCCGATGGCGGCCGCGAGTCCGATGGCGCCGGGAGGAACTCCGATGGCAACCGCAGATACGGCGACGCTGGAGTGGATCCCGATGGTGCACGTGCGTTTGGCGTCGCGGATAGGAGCTGGTGGCGGCTGTAGGTCCAAGCGCTGGTCGCTGTGATGGTCGGTGTCTTCAGTCAGGAAATGAGTGGAGCCGGGCGACCAAATGCAGCTTGGACCAGGGTTTATTGAAGAGAAAAGGGAGTTGGAAGGTGGGCAACAAAGACACAGACGGGATAGAGACTCACGGCCAGCAGACAGGCAAACAATAGTCCGCTCGGACACGGAACAGAATCTGACCGTGAGCCTCCAGACAAGACCGGGGGGAAATTAGATGACAGGAACACTGGGCGCGGACAGGGACGGAAAACAACAGTAGACACCGACGAGGAACACACGGGCATGGTTTAAATACATCAGGTAACAAGAGGGAGCAGGTGACAGACATGACGATAACGAAGGGGTGTGGCTGAGGGAAGTTGTCGGCCGAGCGTCTCTGGCACGGCACGTGACACCAGTTGTCCCCCATTTGGGAAGAAATTGTCAGAAATCCACCCTTGTCCAGCGCAATATTTTCTGTTGTAAGGAAATCTACCACTTGCTTTTCCACGGATCGATTTTCTACCACGTCTCCATCATCTGTCCCATTTTGACGTCTAGGCGAGACCTTGAGCCCAGAAATGATCACATCATTCATTTCATATAGTTGGTCGATATCTTCCACTCTATGAGAATTTTTAACAGCTGATCTTTCTTGGCATTCTCATCTTTGAGAAATGCAAGTTCTTTCATCTTGGTTTCTATTCCAATCAATCGAGTCTCCATTCCATTTAGTGTTCATAGTTTTCTGCTGATTTGCTTCCAGAGTTTTCATCTGGTTGAAGAGAAATTCCAAAGTATTGTTCGTTGCCTGGTCCTTTTTTGGTCCCATTGCTCCGAAGTTTTCTTCTTTTGCTCTTACGTATCTTGTATGAATAAAGCTAGTTTGTATTTAGTAATTTATATTTTGCATGTCTGTATGCCATTATCTCTCAGTTTGCAACAGTAACCTTGTGAGAGGAACAGAGAACATCCAACCCTCTCGGCTGCTTGAATTGAAAGGAGGTTAATTGGTTGCACTGTATAAACTTTTTTTGAGCCACAAAAAAAGATAGTGCCAGTCAAGGATGACACGCATTGCTAAAGAAATAGGATGTAAGACTCGCTCCCACTCACTGACCGGCGTGATTTTTACATTTTTACATCAACCTCTGTTATTTTGTCCACTGTTACACATAAAATTATTAAAAAAGATTAACCAAGATTCACCAAGATTAACCAAGATTAACCAAGATGGCGCCGCGTTCAGATGCTGCGGCTCACGGCTCTCAGCTTCAGTGTTTGTTTTTACGTTTTCTATATGTCTATTTGTGGACTTTTTGTATTTTTGCTTAGGCGGTACACCACTATAGCCGACGGGACCTCGTAGACATCGGCTATCGACATAAGACCGCAGTCTCGAGGGAATTTCAATACAGCCAAAACATCCCGAATGAACTAGCAAGACCACCGGACTCTCCGTGGATTGTTGTCGGGACTGGGAAGCGCTGCAGGCGGAGGAGGGAGAGGGAGAGGAAGCAGAAGCGAGGCCGCAGGTCCGCCCTCCTGCTAAGGCTAAAGAACCAACCGCACAAGCCACCCCTCCCGAGCCTGTATCTCACCCACGCCAGATCTCTCACCCACAAGATGAAAGATCTGGAACTACAGCTTGCGGGAAATCGCTATGTTCATGACTGCTGCGCCTTCATTATCACGGAGACCTGGCTGAATCTGAAAATCCCCGATGCTAGCGTGCAGCGAGCAGGCCGTTCGCTACACCATTGGGATCGGACTGTGGACTCCCGCAAAAATAGAGGTGAGGGGCTCTGTATCTATGTGCATGAGGACTGGTGCAACAACAGCAGCCTCATAGCGAAGCACTGCTCCACCGATATTGAGTATATGTCTGTTAGATGTCGGCCCTATTCAATACCGAGAGAGATAACAGTGGTGATCATCACCGCTGTTTACATCCCGCCAAATGCTAACGCTAGCACGGCGCTCTCTCTCCTGCTGAACACCGTCAATGAACAGCAGCGGGTCCACCCCGATGGTGTTCACATAATAGCAGGAGACTTTAATAGGAACAATCTGAAGACTGTACTCCCACAGTTCCACCAGCACGTTAAGTGCCCAACAAGAGGGGAAAGGACTTTGGACCACGTGTACTCCAACATCAAGCACGGGTACAGAGCCATGCCCCTCCCCCACCTCGGACAGTCAGACCATCTCTCCTTGCTTCTCATCCCCGCATACACTCCTCTCAGACGCAGATCCAGGCCCACCACAAGGACTGTAACAACTTGGCCTGGAAATGCACTCAGCCAACTCCAGGATTTTCTTCAAAACACGGACTGGGACCTATTTCACCACCAAGACCTGGCTATGTTCACAGACAGTTCTGGACTACATCAAGTTCTGCATGGGAACTGTATGTGTGGACAAAACCATTCGGGTCTTTCCCAACCAGAAACCCTGGATGACCAGCCATGTTCGCTCACTCCTCAGGGCCCGTGACTCTCCCTACAGGTCAGGCGACAGAGCCCTTTACTGAAGAAAGGGATTAAAAAAGCCAAAGTGGACTACATGAGGAAGATGGAGTCCCACCTCGCCAGCAACAGACCACGAGAGGTGAGGCAGGGCATCCAGACCACCACCAACTTCAGGGGCTGTGATATGACGTCAGAACCAAGTGAGTCGCTGGCAGAGGAGCTTAATTGCTTCTTTGCCCGCTTTGAATCCCCACAGCCTCACTCACCTGCTGTAGCCCTCCCCCCACCCCCATCCACCCCCATCCACACCAGATCCCAGCACCCCTCCACTCACTGTAGAGGAGCAGGAGGTGAGGCGTGTGCTCCAGGCAGTAAATCCCAGGAAGGCCCCTGGTCCAGATGGAGTACCTGGCAAAGTTCTCAGAGCCTGCGCCCACCAGCAGTCCCCGATATTCTGCAGGATCTTTAACCTCTCGCTGGCACAAGCAGTCATCCCCACCTGCCTGAAATCAGCCACAATAATCCCCATACCAAAAAAGTCACCCCCAACCAGCCTCAACGACTACTGCCCTGTTGCCCTCACCCCGGTAAGAATGAAGTGCTTCGAGAGACTGGTTCTCGAGCACATCAAGGACTGCCTCCCCCCCACACTCGACCCCCATCAGTTCGCATACCGGGCGAACAGATCCACGCCATCACCATAGCTCTGCATGCTGTGTTGAGTCACCTAGAACAGCAGCAGAGCTATGCGAGAATGCTCTTTGTGGACTACAGTTCGTCAATACGATCATCTCAGACGTTCTGGTCACAAAGCTGGACACTCTGGGCCTCCCCCCTCTCACTTGCACCTGGATCAAAGACTTCTCGACCAACAGGCGCCAGACTGTGAGACTTGGCACCCAACTTTCCTCTACACGCACACTGAGCACTGGTTCACCACAGGGCTGCGTGCTGAGCCCCCTCCTCTACTGTCTTTATACCCATGACTGCTGTCCGGCCCACGGCAACAACATGATTGTAAAATTTGCTGATGACACCACAGTGGTCAGGCTGATCTCGAATGGTGACGAGATAGCCTATAGGGAGGAGGTCCAGAAGCTCACAAACTGGTGCTCCGCAAATAACCTGGCTCTGAACACCAAGAAAACAAAGGAGATCATCGTGGACTTCAGAATGAAAAAAAGAGACCCCCCTCCCCTCTACATCAACAGCGAGAGTGTGGAGAGGGTCCATGACATCAGATTCCTGGGAGTCCAGATCTCTGATGACCTCTCCTGGACACGCAACACCTCAGCTGTCATCAAGAAGGCTCAGCAGCGTCTACACTTCCTAAGAGTCCTCAGGAAGAACAGTATGGATCAGAAGCTTCTGCTGGCCTTCTACCACTCCTCCATTGAGAGCCTACTGACGTACTGCCTGACCACCTGGTACGGGAGCTGCACTGCTACAGATAGAGGGAGGCTACAGAGGACAGTCAAAGCAGTGCAGAGGATCGTCGACTGCCCTCTCCCCTCCCTGACGGACATATACAACACCCGGTGCGTCAGCAGAGCTCACAACATCATCACAGACAACACACATCCCGCCTCCCAGCTGTTTGAACTGCTTCCTTCTGGGAGGCGCTACAGAGACATTCGTACAAGGACTACCAGACTGAAAAACAGTTTCTTCCCAAGAGCCATCACCACTCTGAACTCTGAGAACAACACTAACTATAATACAACACCAATACTCCTTTAAAACTACGTGCAATAACTTTATTTTTACTTTCTGTACATACCTCATTCATGTTAATATAAATACCCACATTGAACATACCGTAAATAAGATCTTCACTTTTATTCTTAGACTTATACTGTAAATAAGATCTTTCACTTTTATTATTAGACTTCCTTTATACTTTTTCAAATTTGTGTAATGTTTTGCACTAGAAAGGGAGTCGCTCTTCAAATTTTGTTGTACAACTAAGTTGTAAAATGACAATAACGGGCTTTCTATTCTATTCTATTCTATTCTATTCTATTCTATAAATGTGATCACATCATGCTGTAAAACACACTATGTGTACCATAAATGCATTTTACTTGACAGCGCACGGCTGTCTCGCAACGCACAAAAAAGGATATTGGCTGCCTGTTTCATTTTCTCAAATCTAACATGGGTAATCAAATCTTACATGTTTGTAAGATGAGCGTTATTCAATTACCGCCTTTTCCGTGCATAATGCGCCCCCGTGCATAATACGCACCATAAAAATGGCATGTCGGTGCTGGAAAAAAGCCTGTACCCATGTATAATACGCACCCAAATTTTGACTCTTACTTAAGTCCGTAAACGTAAAATTATTTCAGAAAAAAGATAATCTTTGGGAACAACCGGTTGTTATTCTGCCGGTCAGTATCACTGCGCATGCGCTAGCAAACTCGATAGCGAAGAAATGTTTCGGATTTGTGTAGGGTACATTGTGACAGCAAACGAGCAGGGGATCGAGCAAGCGTCTGATACGAGAGCATTGTGTTCGTATGGAGTGTGTTTGAAGTGAACAGCAGAGAAGAAAGGAACAAGGCAAAGTGTTGTGAAATAAAATATTACCTGTAATACGCATTTTGTTATTTGCTGATTGAAACTACTAATTAAACTGTGAATTGAAACTAATAGGAAGAAAACTGAACTCTCGCTCTTTATATAGCTGATGTGTCTTGCGTATCCGTTCTGCGCATACTGTAATGGCGGCCTCCATATGATATCCGGTCTGCGATGGAGATTAAAAAACAAACAATATTTGACAATAACAACATTTTCTTCAAAAATTGTTGTACCCATGCATAATGCGCACCCCAGATTTTAGGACAATAAATTAATTAAATTTTGCGCATTATGCACGGAAAAAAACGGTATGCAGACTTTGGATAAAACCTGTTCAATGTCAAATTTAATAGATTTCATGTTGAAATAACTCAATCACGGTTCTTTTTTGGTGCAAATCTTGGCAATTGTGCCATTTGTAGTGGCAACAGTCCTTGCGGCACAGTAGACAAATGGTAACTCCCTCTGCCTCCCAGTTCTGAGGGTGCCTCTGAGCAATGTGCGTCACTGTGGACAAGCGTGCGAAGCGCGGCAGCCAGCCTGTCCCGAACGAGGCAGGACAACAACCAAGCTCCTGGAGGGACAGGCAGACAGTCGGCCCAAACAGAGTGAAGTGTATCAAGCAAACAGGAATCAGGTGACAGGCGTGCATGTGTCAAGGCAGGCATCTCGCTACACAGTGGATCAGGCAAACGGGAATCAGACGCTGTGAATGTGTGTGTGCCAGACTTAAAAAAATAAAATAAAAATCTGCGATGCACCGAATCTATCTGCAATATTTGTTTTTAAAAAAAATCCGCGGTAGAACGAGGCCGCGATAGGTGAGCCGGGAAGTAGCGAGGGACTCCTGTATTTAATTGAAATTGCTGATCCGAACAACCAATGATTTATAAAGGAAAATCTTGAAAATAATTAGGGGTGCCCAAACCTTTGCATACAACTGTACATATTTTGTAAAATGTACTTTTGTTTGTTTGTCATTATACAGTTATACATCACAGAAATCTAAGAAGTGGCTGGCAACCAGTTCAGGATGTCCCCCGCCTACTGCCCCGTGGGGATAAGCGGTACAGATAATAGATGGGTGGATTACTGAATTAATGCTGGCTTGGAGGCGCAAGCATTTGCCTGGTTGTTGACGTTCAGGTGTCAGTGTAGGGCCACACTATGGTCATTGGTTGAGTGTATATAGACAAGGTGTGGCTGAGTGCTTCTTTGGAAAAAATACTTGCTTCTGAACTAAATCACACATCAAATTTAACTGGAAACACTGCATTCCAGGAAACGGGCTATGCACCGGCTCGAAGCAGAAAATGCTCGTCATGATGCCCACTGAAGTCAGCAACCAATAAAACATTTGGGCAGAAAGTAGCAGTGGCAGGAGAAAAACATTTTAAGGGCTACTTAAGCTTTTCCAAAATATTTTACTGGATTTCCATTTCCACATATTTCCCTGAAGTGAAAAATATGTGAATAATTTTGTGCTACAGGACATGGGAACCTTGAAAAGGCAAAGGAAGATAAATGCCATGTCTGTTTGTTGTGGCTGTGATGCAACAGTTTTAGCATTTGTGTAAAACAAGCTTTGGATCTGAAAAATGCTTTGTTTAGTTAATTTCTTAATTGACAAATATAGCAATATTTTATATCAATGTGGAGTCACAATTTTGTGATTTTTTCACAAGAACACAAACAGGGGATACTTACAGTGGCACCTCCATTCCTTCCCTGTAAAACAAAATAAATAATGACATTTTACTCACTTGTTCACATGCTTACATACGTGTACACACAGCAAAAAGCTGTAGATTGCACTTGCAGTACCGGTACCTCGAAAAAGTCTTTGTCCTCATCTGAAAATCTTTTTTTTTTTTTTTTGCATAGTTTCTGAGAATGTGCTCTCCAATAAAAGACAAATTGATACAAATCTCAATACACGTACATACAATTAAGGGTACGATTAAAGTAGGATTAAAGGATGATTAGATTTTAAAGCGCTTTAATTCATTGTGGTCACATCTTTTATGCAATGTATTTTTTACACAAATGCTCCATGTACAATGCAATACAAATATATTTTCATGGCACATCTTACAAAGCACTTCTCATATAGTAATGGGACAACCACAAAGACAGTGAAAACAGTAAATTGAAGCACAAATCAATATACAGTAGCGGAACAATAACAGTCAGTCGAAAGCCAAAGAATAAGAATGGGTTATCAAATTAGTTTTAAAAATGGACAGGGACACGTCTTTTAAGTCAAAACTAATATTCAGATTCAAATCATTTTTTGTTACATGGTTCTGAGCGATGTGCATCACTGCGGAGAAGTGCGGGAAGCGCGGCAGCCAGCCTGTCACAAATGAGGCAGGACAACCACGTGCAACACGGACTATTCATTTAGCGCAGTGGTTTCCAACTCCCGAGGATGAACGAGGAGATCAAGACCTTCATTTCCAGATGCGACATCTGCAGGTCGGTGGACCCAAAACAACAGAAAGAGACACTACATCCACATGACATGGACAGCAGACCCTGGGCCAAGGTAGGAGCAGATATTTTCTCCTTCCACAACAAAGACTATCTAATAACAGTGGATTATTATTCAAATTTCTGGGAGGTAGATTACTTATCTGACACTAAGAGCGATACCGTTATCAGAAAACTAAAGGCTCACTTTGCCCGACAGGTATCCACTGTTATTTCAGATAATGGACCCCAATTTGTATCCCTGGAGTTCTAGCGCTTCAGCCAGAAGTGGGGCTTTGAAGATAGGACATCGTCGCCGGGTTACCCACAGAGCAATGGGAAGGCAGAATCAGCAGTAAAGACCGCCAAGCGACTGATGCTGAAGGCTGCAGCAGCGAGACAGGATCCCTACTTAGCCATGCTGGATCATCGAAACACACCAAGCCAGGGTCTCAACACAAGCCCAGCACAGAGACTGCTGAGCAGGAGGACCAGGACTCTGCTTCCCACAAAGAACACACTGCTGGAACCTGAGGTATCACATAACGACCAGGGACTGAAAAACAACAGAGAGAGACAAGAAAAATACTACAACCGCACAGCAAAAGTCATGGACATTCTTACAAATGGCGACAGTGTAAGAGTACAGCCCTGTGACACACACAAGAACTGGAGACCAGGGAAAGTGGTTCAGCAAGTGAGCCACAGATCGTATGAGGTGGAGTTAGACTCAGGCGGGGTCCTGAGAAAGAATCGTCGCCACCTCAGACGCAGTCTCACAGAATGTTCTCCAACACAAGAGGCACCCACACAAACACCCACGGAGGATGCCTCATCATTGGATACCCCAGCAGGGGAACAAGGACACACACCAGATCGGGTCGGCAAGTTATCAGACCCCACTACCTGAAAGACTATACAGCAGGGGTGTCAAACTCATTTTTTTCGCGGGCCGCATTGTAGTCATAGTTTCTTTTGGAGGGCCATTATGACTGTCAACCCAAATAAATGTATGAGCACCTCATATTATGTGCAGTAAAAGCTACAAAACAAACTGACAAATAACTCATTTTCAAATCAGACTACTAAAAACTGGTCAAATATTTAAAAAAAAATATATTTTTAAAAGTGAAGACAATTTGCAATTCTAGTCATGACACACGAATTTGATGCACAATTTGTCTTCGCGGGCCACATAAAATGATGTGGCGGGCCGTATCTGGCCCCCGGGCCTTGAGTTTGACACCTGTGCTATACAGTATGGGAAAAAATAAAAAGACAAATGAATGTGTTTTATACGTTGGAAATGTTGTGTTGACACTCCTGAAATGTAATGTGTTTTGAACCTTGAGCCTAGAATTGCTTGTGATTCTATAGATGTGTTCTTTTAGACTTGTTGCTGCACTTAATGCCCTACGTTCAAAGGAAAGGCCTTAACTTGAAAAAAGAAAAAGAAAAATGTAACAATAGGATTGTTTATTAGTGAGCATTGTGTTCCATGGGGACCACTTTTGAGTGTGACACAGTACGTTAGAAAAAGGCGACCGGGCTGTAACCTGTAACATGTTCAGAGAGGAATAAATATAGACGTTCAAGTAAGCAAGAACAACTGCTTTAACCTTCCATTATGTACAGTCGGGAACAGAACATAATGTAACAAAGGTGACTGACAAGCAGGGTGCTCACATCGTGATCAGGCAAACGGGTGGTAGATGAATGTGTGTGTCAAGGCAGACAACCAGCCAGGCGTACCGCTACACAGCGGATCAGGCAAACGGGGATTAGGTGGCAGGCGTGCGTGTCAAAGCAGACAAAACGGCGAGGACTGACCGATTCATACGCTACCGGCGAACGGTGTCTATATCAGTGGGTAGCATGGGACAGATGGTGGCAATCAATGCCGATTAGCACGCACAGTTCTGTGTTGGCGACGCGCGCCGGGGCGAGAACGGAGGCGTGACACAGCCGCGCATGAAGGAAAAATGCACCCTCGTGCAGAAAGAGTTGGGACAGCGGCAATAAGCGTTCACAGCTCAAGGCGTGCCTTTGAGCAATGTGCTTCACTGAGGACAAGCGTGGGGTGCGCAGCTAAAGCACTGCCGTCCAGGACTCGGGACAGCAGCATCGAGGCCTGATCGCGCAAGGCGTGCCTCTGAGCAATGTGCGTCACTGCGGACGTGACAGAGTTCAAGCGCGGCAGCCGGCCACACGTGAGGGAAGAAGCACCAACCGGTCTGTTCTTTTATTTACTGTAAAGCTACAATACATGCACAGAACAGTGTTGCTTTATTATTGTGTACTGGATCACAATGCAACACGAGATTCATACGCTACCATGACTCACTTTGGTTTTGCTATGCATGATTGCATTGTTTGGCAAGGGAAACCCACTCTTCAAAAGGACTTGCATTAAACCCATACCCCTAGCGGCCATCTCGAAACACTATGTGTTGGAAATTTCAACACAGTGTTAAAACTTCTAAATAACATATATACCGTTGCATTAACTTCCATCCTGAGAAGCATTATCCTACAAGCGTATTTTACTGGGTGTGGTTGAATGGAAGCACACCCAGAATATGTAACAAGTTTGACGTCATAAGATGGTGCCGCGGATGGCAGCCTCGGTAACTCGTTCTCTGCTACTTTGTGTTATTTTGTGTGTGTTTTGCGTCTTCTGCTGCCCATCCCGGACCACTTTTAGCAGAGAAGAACTGTTAAACATCGGACAGTCTTCTCCTGGTACTTTTTCACTGACCCAGGCTGTTTGACGGAGATTCTAGCCGGAGCTGCGGCGCTCTACAAGCTATGCCGAATACGGCATACTCGTGAAGTTGAGGCAGGGAGGGTTCCTTGTTCCCCTACCATCAATTCTTCTGGCAAATGTCTGCTCCCTGGCAATCAAGATGGACGAACTGCTGCTTCTCATTCCAAGGAACCCGGACGTTAGCAGATCCGCCGCCCTGTGCTTCACCGAAACGTGGCTCACCGAACACATCCCCCACCACGCCGTAGAGCTAACTGGGTTTCGGCTACACGCGCAGATCACAGCACGGAGCTCACAGAAAAACAAAGGGAGGTGGTCTATGTTTCTACATTAATGAAGGTTGGTGTACTGAGGTCACAGTGTTGAAAGAGCAGCCCTCTCCTAGAGACACTTTTCATAAACTGCCGGCCGTTTTATTCACCACATGAGTTCTCTTCGATCGTAATGGCGGCTGTTTACATTCCACCACATACACGTGCGATCGAAGCCACGCAGCTGCTGGCTGACCAGGTAACAAACATGGACAAAAAACTACAAAATTCACTGCTCATTGTTTTGGGTGATTTTAACAGAGCGAACCTCACACACAAACTCCCCAAATACAGACAGTACATAACGTGTCCCACCAGAGGGACACAGACACTGGACCACTGCTACTGCATAATAAAGGACGCATACCGCTCTGTGCCCCGTGCAGCTTTAGGACTCTCGGACCACTGTCTAGTTCATCTGATCCCAACCTACAGGCAGGAATTAAAAACTTCTAAGCCTGTGGTGAGGACTGTGAGGAAATGGACAGTGGAGTCAAAGCAGGATGTCCAAGCCTGCTTTGACTATACCGATTGGGGTGTTTTTGAAGCTGCAACTTCAGACCTGCATGAACTCACCGATACTGTGACATAATACATCAGCTTTTGTGAGGACTTGTGTGTGCAGACAAAGACCTTCTGCACATACAACAACAAACCGTGGTTTACACCAAACCTCAGGATGCTGCGCAAAGGCAAGGAGGAGGCCTACAGGAGTGGGCCCGTGACCTGTTCAGGCAGGCCAGGAACACACTGACCCGAGAGATCAGGAAAGCTAAAAGGAGCTATGGGCAGAGTTTGGAGAGACACCTCTCTGCCAATCCTGATCTCTCATCAATGTGGAAAGGCCTGCAAGTCAAGTCAAGTCAAGTCAAGTCAAGTCAAGTCAAGTCAAGTTTATTTGTACAGCCCTAAATCATAAGCAGTCTCAAAGGGCTTCACAGACAAAAATTGACAATTATTCTCAAAGCATCCCCTGATCTTAAGCTCCCAAAAGGGCAAGGAAAAACTCAAAAAAACCCTGCTAGGGGAAAATGAGAAACCTTGAGAAGGGACCACAGATGGAAGGATCCCCCTTTCAGGATCACCAGGCTGCAATGGATGCAGACAGGGCACAAATAATACATAATATGAAAATCAATGAAAAAGTGGATGT
Organism: Syngnathus acus; assembly: GCF_901709675.1. Lineage (NCBI taxonomy): Eukaryota > Metazoa > Chordata > Actinopteri > Syngnathiformes > Syngnathidae > Syngnathus > Syngnathus acus. Next base: position 27,344,360 of record NC_051095.1, read on the forward strand.
CCAAGTCAAAGCGAAGAGCTGCCGGAGGAGCCCTCAATTGTCCTGGCAGTGTCTTCGAGGAGGTTGAGCTGCAGTTCCCCCATCCTGAATTGGTCCACGAGAATCCAGATAGCCGCTGTCAGCTTGGGTGCCACCTAACCACCTCCCAGCCGGAGAGAGGGAGCGAAAACAAACTCCAGCCGAATCGGCCACTACAGGTTAATTAAAGGCCATATCATAGAAATGTGTCTTTAAACGTGTCTTAAATGTTTCTACTGAGGTAGCAGTTCTAATATCCATTGGTAGGGCATTCCAAAGCTCCGGAGCCCGAATAGAAAATGCTCTAGACCCTGCAGACATTTTCTTGGCCCTCGGTGTCGCTAAAAGACTAGCGTTTTGTGAACGAAGGTTACGAGACGGAACATAAGGAACAACTAGGTCGACGAGATATGAAGGCGCTAAACCATGCAGTGATTTATAGGTTAATAGAAGAACCTTGAAGTCACATCTTAAATGGACCGGGAGCCAATGTAAGTTGGCTAATATTGGGGTAATGTGATCAAAATTTCTTGTCCGTGAGAGCAGCCTTGCAGCAGCATTTTGTACTAACTGTAGACTTTTGATGCGGGACTTAGGAAGACCAGAGAATAATACATTACAGTAGTCCAGGCGCAACGTGACGAACGCATGTATAATAGTTTCCGCATCACCGGTCGAGAGGATCGGACGAATCTTTGCAATATTACGAAGGTGAAAAAACGCAATTCTGGTTATATTCTTAATGTGCTTTTGAAAGGAGAGCGTTTGGTCAAATATTACCCTGAGATTAGTTACAGTATCGCTCTGAGTGATAGTACGGTTATCTATAGTTATAGTGGTTTCCTTAAATAAGTGTTGATAACGAGTTGGACCAATTATCAACATCTCAGTTTTATCTGGGTTAAGACGAAGAAAGTTGAGAGACATCCATTGCTGGATCTCCGCAAGGCACGCCTCAAGATTACAACAATCCCGCGGATCTGTCATCGATAACGGCATATATAATTGGGTGTCATCCGCGTAGCATTGAAAACTAGTATTATATTTACGTATTATGTCCCCAAGCAGAATCATATAAATATTAAATAGAATTGGTCCGAGTACCGATCCCTGTGGGACACCACACGTAACATTATAGAGCTCAGAGGACGTATTGCCATGGACCACTCGGTGCGTCCTGTCTGATAGATAGGAATGGAACCAGCCTAGTGCTGACCCTGAAATACCAACACAACTTTTAAGACGCCCTAATAAAATATCGAAGTCTACAGTGTCGAAGGCAGCACTAAGATCGAGTAGTAACAATACAGATGAAGTGTTTGAATCCATAGCTATGAGGAGATCGTTAGTCACTTTAGCAAGTGCTGTCTCAGTGGAATGATTAGCTCTAAAACCAGACTGAAAAGAGTCATATCGATTATTGCCGACCATGTAATCAATAAGCTGCTGCGCTACAACTTTTTCAAGAAGTTTTGCTATGAATGGGAGGTTTGAAACTGGCCTAAAATTACTGAGACAGTCCGGGTCAAGATTTGGTTGCTTAAGTAACGGTTTAATGATAGCGGTTTTAAAGGCTGTTGGCACTATCCCAGAGGAGACAGACAGATTACATTTAAGACGGACGGTCCTAAAATTTGAAATAATTCTTTAAGTAGTTTGGCTGGAAGAGGGTCGAGTAAACATGTTGTTTGTTTAGCCGCACTAACCAATTGTGTAAGCCTTTCAAGGGACACGCTTTTAAAATTTGAGAGGGTTATTACATGATCATCAGCGCTGGTAGACGGCGGTCTCGACTGAGCGATTGGAATGGTATTCTTGATCTCGTCCCTAATGGATTCGATCTTTTGAGCAAAAAATTTCATGAACTCGTCAGCTGAGTGGAAGGAACTATCGGGGGTCGGCTGGCGTAGTGTCGGCTTTGCCACTGTATCAAATAGGTGTTTAGGATTGTTTTTATTGAGATTAATAACTTGCGAAAAATAACGAGTTTTTGCTAAGATAAGCGCATCTTTATATTTCAGAAGGCTGTCCTGCCATGCCTGATGGAAAACCTCAAGTTTGGTGAAATGCCATCTGCGCTCATGCTTTCTACATAATTGCTTAAGCGTACGTGTTTCATCTGTGAACCACGGAGTAGGCAATCTACGGCGAGTTTTCAGACGTAGCGGCGCCACAGAGTCGATGGCATTTAACAATGTCGCATTGAATTCATTTGTAAGATTATCAATCGAGCCGATGTATGCGGGAAATATGGCGGTTGCCGGCGACAGTAACTCAGATAGCGCAGTTGCAGTCATGGAGTTAAAATTACGGCTCCTATAATTCTGATTGCTCTCTTGTCTTTGACAAGGAACTAAAATTTCAAATTTTATTAAGTAATGATCAGACAGAACAGTAGTGTATGGCAGTACTGCTATATTTGAGGTTGCAAGTCCTCGGGATAATACCAGATCTAAGGTATTTCCATTCTTATGCGTTGCTGCCTGTACGGCTTGCGTAAAACCAAACGTATCAGTTAAAGTCTGAAACGCCGAAGTAAGTGGCTCTGACGGTAAATTCATGTGGATGTTGAAATCGCCCATGATAATTTTATTATCCGCATTGGTCACTAGATCAGCCACGAATTCTGAAAATTCATCCAGGAAGCCAGAGTAAGCCCCGGGTGGACGGTAAATAACAGCAAGATAAAATGACGGTAAAGCGGTGGATCAGACAGTGAGAACTTCAAATGTTTTAAATACGTTAATCGAACGAGGCCTAAATCTAAGCTCGGAATTTGAGATGAGGGCGACACCCCCACCCTTTTTTCGACGACGCGCCACATGCGAGCTCACATAATTTGGAGGCGAGGCCTCGTTAAGCGGTAGCAGTTCATTAGGTTTTAACCAGGTCTCGCAAAGACCAAAAACGTTTAGATTATGTTCCGTGATGAGGTCATTAACAAGAACAGCTTTCGTATGAAGCGATCTAATATTCATAAAACCGAGTTTAAGTGTAATCGGCCGATCAGGGTGCGTATCTATCAAAGGATTTTTAAACGAGATGCGAGTAAGATTGTGTTCTCTAGGCCTGACATCATCTCTCAAATGTTTGTTAGCGCGGTGGGACGATACGACCGTGGGAATTTGATATTTGTTACACATGTAAAATTATCTGAAACAGGCACCGTTTCATCAGCAAAACCGGTCGGGGTGGAGTGATTGGATTTGTCTACTACCCCAGTAGAAAGTGTGTTTATGTGTACTGTAGCACTATTCAAACTGTCACGCTCTAGTCTACACGAAGAGCTATGTGCATGCTGGAAGTCTAGCCTAGCGCTAGTTAACTTTAGCTTAACAGACTCCAAACCCATCCTGACAGGTGGTCTAATCACCTGTGCCCCGGCCTGTTCTAAAGTGACCTGTCATGAGTGGCTCAAACAGTAATCTATATTCCTAGAAAGAGTGAAGGCGCTTTCACGGTTAGGGTGAAGGCCGTCCTTCCTCAGCAGGTCGGGGCGGCCCCAGAAGGAGCGCCAGTTATCTATAAAATACAGTCCCTGCTTTTTACAGAACCCAGCCATCCATCGATTAAGGGAGACTAATCTACTAAATCTCTCATCAGTGCCTCTCCCAGGCAGGGGGCCAGAGACAAATACTCGATGCCGACTCATCTTTCTGGCGAGATCACAAGTCCTCGCTATGTTTTTCTTTGTGAGGATCACGGGCTTCAAGATAAATATATATATATATATAAATATATATAAATAATATAAATAATAAACTGAATTAATAGAGTAGGCTAGGTTGGTGAATGTATTGCCGTATCTGTAGCAACTCGCATCTGTGTTTCATTCTAATAGTAAAAGATATATTTTTAAATTGTGAGGGGAAAAAAAGCACATCAAAACATTTTTTTTATTTTTACCAATGAAAGACAACATTTCAAAGATCATGTGAAAGAAAACAGCAAGAACGTTTTCTTAATTTCAAAACGGTAAGCACAGTCACCCCTCTCGCAATATCACTTCCTTTAAGAGCGTCTTTGTTTTTCAGGATCGAGCTTATTGTCGATTTTGCCATGCAAAACTCCCGCGCCAACTCTGACACATGCACACCGGACTCATTTTTGCGATTAATTCTTGTTTAAATTCAACCGTTTTGCACACTACTTTCCTCTTTTCGCGATGATCAGCTTTACTGCTCCCACGTGCTTCCTTTGGAGGCATGATTAGAGTTGATGCAATCCTCAGAGTAACGAGAATGTGATAACGAACGGAGTCAGTTGGCATGCGGGTCCTCTCGGCTCGTCTCGCGAGGTTCGACAACCAAAATTTCGTCCGACATCCAAAGCAAAAAAATCGCGAATTCTTTGTTCGAATACCGATTTGTTCGAGAACTGGGATGTTCGAAAACCGAGGCTCCACTGTACACACTGTTGTAAAACAAATTTCATTGTCACAATTGTCTTTATTTTTCAAATGACAAAATAACCAAATATAAGCCACTCAGGCAGATGTGAACAACTGTAAAAACACAAAATCTGCCTTTCATTCATATTTGAGGAGTCAGAAAACATTGAACAAACTGTATGAAATACCTTAAATTTACATGAGTTTAATAATAATACATTTTATTTGTAATGCGCTTTTCGTAAAAGAATCTTAAAGTGCTACAGAAACAAGACTAGAAATAAAAACACACAAGAAACCAGAATAAAAGCATAAAAGCACAGAGGCAATAAAAGACACCTAAACAGAAAAGTTTTAAGCCCCTTTTTAAAAGTGTCCACAGACTGGGGTTGACGTAGGTGCACAGGGAGGGAGTTCCAGATGTGGGGGGCAGCGGCGCAGAAAGCTCGGTCTCCCATGGTGCGGAGTCGTGTATGGATGGAGGAGGTTGGAGCTTTATGACCGGAGGTTACGGGTGGATGAGTGAGGGGTAAGGAGGTCTTTGAGGTATTGAGGGGGGTTGCTGTAGATGCAGAGGTGGGTAATGAGGGCGATCTTGCAATGAATTCTTGATGTTATGGGAAGCCAGTGTAGGTGTTGAAGAATAGGGGTGACATGGTCATGTTTGCGGGTTTTCATCAGAGTTCGGGCGGCACAGTTCTGAATGAATTGGAGTTTCTGGAGGTGTTTGTTGGGGATACCGATGAGCAGGCTGTTACAGCAGTCCAGCCTGGAAGAGATTAGGGCGTGGACGAGCTTTTCTGCATCGGAGAAGGTGAGGAAGGGGCGGAGTTTAGAAATGTTTTTGATATGGAAAAAGCAGGTTTTTTACAGATGTTTGATGTGGTTGGTAAAGGTAAGTTGTGGGTCGAACTTCACCCCGAGGTTGGTAACAGAGGTGGAGAGGGGGATATCTTGACCAGAGAAGGAGATGGTGGTTATGGGTGATGATTGGATCTGATGAGGGGTGCCAATTTGTATGGCTTCGGTTTTGGAACTGTTCAGTTGAAGGAAGTTGTAACTCATCCACGCCCTAATCTCCTCCAGGCAGTTGGAAAGGGCCTGTGTGGGTGATGATGAGGGGACCGGAGTGGAGTGTGGATTGGGGTCAGTCCGGAGGTATAACTGGGTGTCATCGGCATAGCAGTGAAAAGAGATGCCATGTCGGCTGATGACCTGACCCAGGGGGCATGTACAGAATAAAAAGGAGGGGTCCTAGGACAGATCCTTGAGGGACACCACACGTGACAGGGGCTGTATTTGACTTGGAGGAGCCCAGGCTGACGTACTCTGTCCTGTCAGCGAGGTATGAGGTGAACCAGTCCAGTGTGGAGAGATGGAGACCAATGTTGGTGTGGAGACGGTTAAGGAGGATATGGTGGTCGACGGTATCAAAGGCTGCTGAAAGATCAAGGAGGATGAGCAGGGAGGGGGATCCAGAATCGGCGGAGATGAGGAGGTCATTGGTTACCCTCAGCAGTGCTGTCTCTGTGCTATGGGCAGTGCAGAAACCAGACTGGGAGGTTTCAAATAGTGAGTGGTGTTGAAGGTGTTCCTGTAGCTGTATGGCAACAGCTTTTCCAAGGACTCTGGACAGGAATGGAAGAACAGAGATGGGCCGGTAGTTGGAGAGACATTCTAGGTCGAGGCTGGGTTTTTTCAGGAGAGGCTTGATAACGGCGGTTTTGAGTGATGGCGGGACATGGCCTGAGTTTAGTGAGTGGTTTATTATTTGTGTGATAAGAGGGTTTATGGCAGACAGGTTAGATTTGATGAGAGTTGTAGGAATGGGGTCCAAGGAGGAGGTGGAGGGTTTCATTTATTTTGATTAAACTCTCAACTTCGGACTGAGTGACAGCAGCAAAGGTGCTGAAAGGTGGAGGTTGAGGGCAGGCAGATTTCAGAGATGGTGCTGGGGAGCCTGAGAGCTGAGACCGGATGGAAGTGATCTTGTCTTTGAAAAAGACAAGGAACCTGTTTTATTGTTCTACTGTTGATTCTGTATGTATTTAGTATTTGGGGTTAAGGAGGTGATTTACGGTGGTAAAAAGCTGCTTTGAATTTCCAGGACTGCTATTGATGATGCTTGAGTAGTAGATGGACCAGGCTTCTTTAAGGGCTGCTGCATAGGCCTTCTGATGTTCCTTGTAGGCCAGCTTGTGTACCACCAGGCCAGATGAACTAGCATGCCTTTCAATGGTACGGCCTGCAGTTTTCATCCTGCGCAGTTCATCAGTGACCCAGGGGGCAGTGAGGGAGAAAGACACAGTCCTTGTCTTGAGAGGGGCATGTACATCCAGGAGGCAGCGAAGGGAATGGTTGTAGTGTTCAACTAATTCAGTAGCTGAGGGAAGGTTAACCGAGGCCAGCATTTGGAGGTCAGAGTGCAAAATGGCAGGGTTAATGTTTTCAAGTTTGCGAAAATGAATATCGCGTTTAGGCTGGGTGGGCGTGGGATGGGCAGAAAATGTCCATGGAAATAACACTGTAGTCGGAGACACCCAGGTCATATACTGCCAGATTATTGATGGAGGGAGAGTCTGAGATGAATCTGAGGTCTAAAGTGCGCCCCGTGGCGTGTGTGGGAGCATCAACATGCTGTGTGAGGTTGAGACAGTCCAACACATGAAGGAAATCAGCTGCCAGGGGGGAGGAGGGATTATCAATATGAATGTTCATATCACCCAGTATTATATTATTGGAAGATAGAGAGCAGAGGGAGGTGAGAAGGTCATGAAATTCAGGGATGAACGATGGGTGTGGTTTGGGCGGCCGGTAAATAAGAACAGCATTGATCTTGGACGGAGGTTTTGATTTGAAGGCCAGATATTGAAAAGAAGACACTTCAGGTGGAGACAGAGGATACAGCTTGAGAGTGTCATGGTAGGTCACTACCAGGCCACCACCTCGGCCAGTGCAGCGAGCTCTCTGCAGGTAACTGTAACCAGTGGGACAGGCTTCATTTAATGATGAAAAAACCTGAGGTTGGTGCCAGGTCTCAGTGAGGCACAGCAGGTCAATATCTTGAATGTGATCATGGACCAAGCTTGATTTATTTGACAGGACTGAGCATTAAAAAGTTCAGTATTAATGTGGATTTGATCAGTAGATCTCTGGATGTGACAGAGCAGGCTGGGATCCACACCTCTCCTCCCTCGACAGACAGTATGGCCAAGTCTTGCAATGTTTCCTTACCGCGGTGTCGGCGCTCTGATGTCAGTGATGCGTCCGGAAGAGTGGAGGACCAGGCGGGCGAGATGGAGCCGGCGTCGGGAGGCCGGATGCAAACAAGCTCGCTCCGTGATGCTCCAGCTCCAAGCTGCGCCAGGGTAGCAGGTCCGTCCACCGAAGTAATCAGCGGGGCTGGCACCGGAAAGATGGGCCGGATCCAACGGCTATACACGAACCGGACAGGAGGAGAAAATCCGCGGCGCAGCTCAGCCGAGGAGGAGACTCTCAGGTGAGCTTTGAGGCGGACAATAACACCGGCACGACTCCCTTGTCTTCTAGAGCGCTTCCTCTGGGGAAGAGGGCATGACAGCCGGGGTCGGTGTTCGGAGCCGCAGGGTCCGTTGGAACGGGACTTTTGGTCGCGATCCCTCCGGGGAGAGACAGTAGACAGTCGGCGCAGATGTTCAGGAATGTCCGCCAGCACCGGTGTTTGCTGATCGAAAAATGGGCAATCAGGTAGCAGTGGGGATTCAAACCAAGCACTAAGGTCGAGGACGGTTTGGCGATCATATGTCAGCAGAGCAGAAAAATATCGGAAGGCAGAAAGCAGCAGGATCAGGGAAAAAGACTTAATAGCAAAGGAGCGAGGCAGACGGCTTGCCATCACGGGCGCCATCTTGGAATTGCCATGAGACCTAATTTAAAATTATTTTTGCCTCATGAACATTTTAAACAGGAGTCATAAGTAATGCAAAGTTGTCTGTTATTATTAAAACTTAGAACAAGTGAATTTTGCTCTTGTCATTTACAATATCTTTCAGAAAGTAATAGTTTGTGTTACGTCTACAGGTTCATAATATCAACAGTATTAACATGGCCACTTCGTAGCTTGCTTTAGTAATACCGTATTTTTCGGACTATAAGTCGCTCCGGAATATAGGTCGCATTAGCCATAAAATGCACAATAACGTGAAAAAATACATATACAGTGGAGCCTCGGTTTTCGAACGTCCCGGTTCTCGAACAAATCGGTATTCGAACAAAAAATTCGCGATTTTTTTGCTTCGGATGTCGGACGAAATTCGGTTGTCGAACCTCGCGAGATGAGCCGAGAGGACCTGCATGCCAACTGACTCCGTTCGTTATTACTTTCTCGTTACTCTGAAGATTGCATCAACTCTAATCATTCCTTCAAAGGAAGCAAGTGGGAGCAGTAAAGCCATCCTAAAACACAAAGACGCTCCTAAAGCAATGCGATACTGAGCGCCCGGTGCGCTGTGGTTGCGCGATCGGACCAAATTAAGCTCCCTGCGCACTGAGGTCCATTTAAATTTTGGAAAGTACATTAGGACTTTAAAAATATTTTCTAAATTTTAGCGACCGTTCTGTTATAATAATGCGACCAGCGCAGTGCAGTTGCGCGGTGGGCGGCGCACAACGGTTGCGCGTTCGGCGGTGCGCTGCAGTTTTGCGATCGGACAAAATTAAGCTCCCTGCGCACTGAAGTCCACTTAAATTTTGGAAAGTACAGCAGGACTTTAAAAATATTTTCAAAATTTCAGCGATGGCTCTGTCACAATAATGTGACCAGCGCGGTGCAGTTACGCGGTCGGCGACGCGCTACGGTTGCGCGTTTGGCGGTGCGCTGAAGTTGCGCGATTGGACAAAAATGCGCAAATGAAAAAATGCTTTTTTGGGGGGTTTTTTTGGCTTGGAAGGGATTAATTTTTTCTCCATTATTTGTAATGGGAAAATATTAATCGGAATTCGAACGATTCACTTCTCGAACAGCCTTCTGGAACGGGTTGTGTTAGAAAACCGAGGCTCCACTGTATAAGTCGCTCCGGAGTATAAGTCGCATTTTGGGGGAAATTTATTCGACAAAATCCAAAACCAAGAACAGACATGAACGAGCAACAACAGGCTAAACGATAGGTATGCTAACGTGACATAAACACAAACGAAGAGCTGAGAACGGGCCTGATGTCACATTCAGAGTTATTCAAATAACTATTACATAAATAACACGTTTATAAAACCATCTGTGTCACTGCAATTCATTAAATCCATCGATCGTCCTTTATGTTAACAGTGGGTGCGCGCCGCTGATGGCGCTTGCACTTCAAAATATTCCACAGGCCCATATAACGATATATAAATTATATATCAAATAACTATTACAGTGCCTTGCGAAAGTATTCGGCTCCCTTGAACCTTTCAACATTTCACGACATTTCAGGCTTCAAACATAAAGATATAAAAGTTCAATTTTTTGTCAAGAATCAACAAGTGGGACACAATCGTGAAGTGGAACAAAATTTATTGGATAATTTAAACTTTTTTAACAAATAAAAAACTGAAAAGTGGGGCGTGCCATATTATTCGGCCCCCTTGCGCTAATACTTTGTAGCGCCACCTTTTGCTGCAATTACAGCTGCAAGTCGCTTGGGGTATGTCTCTATCAGGTTTGCACATCGAGAGACTGGAATTCTTGCCCATTCTTCCTTGCAAAACAGCTCGAGCTCAGTGAGGTTGGATGGAGAGCGTTTATGAACAGCAGTCTTCAGCTCTTTCCACAGATTCTCGATTGGATTCAGGTCTGGACTTTGACTTGGCCATTCTAACACCTGGATACGTCTATTTGTGAACCATTCCATTGTAGATTTGGCTTTATGTTTTGGATCATTGTCCTGTTGAAAGATACATTTCCGTCCCAGTCTCAGGTCTTTTGCAGACTCCAACAGGTTTTCTTCCAGAATGGTCCTGTATTTGGCTCCATCCATCTTCCCATCAATTTTAGCCATCTTCCCTGTCCCTGCTGAAGAAAAGCAGGCCCAAACCATGATGCTGCCACCACCATGTTTGACAGTGGGGATGGTGTGTTCAGGGTGATGAGCTGTGTTGCTTTTACGCCAAACATATCGTTTTGCATTGTAGCCAAAAAGTTCAATTTTGGTTTCATCTGACCAGAGCACCTTCTTCCACATGTTTGGTGTGTCTCCCAGGTGGCTTGTGGCAAACTTTAAACGAGACTTTGTATGGATATCTTTGAGAAATGGCTTTCTTCTTGCCACTCTTGGCTGCATCTCTGATCAGTCTTCTCCTTGTTTGAGATGAAAGTTTGGAGGGACGGCCGGGTCTTCTTGGTAGATTTGCAGTGGTCTGATACTCCTTCCATTTCAATATAATTGCTTGCACAGTGCCTTCTTCAGATGTTTAAAGCTTGGGAAATCTTTTTGTATCCAAATCCGGCTTTAAACTTCTCCACAACAGTATCTCGGACCTGCCTGGTGTGTTCCTTTGTCTTCATGGTTCTCTCTGCGCTTTAAACAGAACCCTGAGACTATCAAAGAGCAGGTGCATTTATACGTAGACTTGATTACACACAGTTGCATTCTATTTATCATCATCAGTCATTTAGGACAACATTGGATCATTCAAAGATCCTCACTGAACTTCTGGAGTGAGTTTGCTGCACTGAAAGTAAAGGGGCCGAATAACATTGCACGCCCCACTTTTCAGTTTTTTATTTGTTAAAAAAGTTTAAATTATCCAATAAATTTCGTTCCACTTCACGATTGTGTCCCACTTGTTGATTCTTGACAAAAAAAATTAAATTTTATATCTTTATGTTTGAAAGTTAAAGTTAAGTTAAAGTCCCAATGATCATCACACACACATCTGGGTGTGGTGAAATTTGTCCTCTGCATTTAACCCATCCCCGTGTGATTTTAATCCATCCCCTGGGGGAGAGGGGAGCAGTGAGCAGCAGCGGTGCCGCGCTCGGGAATCAGTTGGTGATCTAACCCCCCAATTCCAACCCTTAATGCTGAGTGCCAAGCAGGGAGGCAATGGGTCCCATTTTTATAGTCTTTGGTATGACCCGGCCGGGGTTTGAACCCACAACCTTCCAGTCTCAGGGCGGACACTCTACCACTAGGCCACTGAGCTGCCTGAAATGTGGCAAAATGTTGAAAGGTTCAAGGGGGCCGAATACTTTCGCAAGGCACTGTATATAAGCAATAACATTATCAAACCATCTGTGTCACTCTAAATCAGGGGTCTCCAAACTACGGCCCGCGGGCCACATGCGGCATCCCATTAGCACCCCCCCCCCCCCCGGAAGAGAAGCGAACGCGCAGCGTTTGACGTCCCCTTAGCACCCCCCCCGGAAGAGAAGCGAAAAGCGAACGCGCAGCGTTTGACGTCCCATTAGCACCACCCCCCCCCCGAGAAGAGAAGCGAACCGCAGCGTGTGACGTCCCATTAGCACCCCCCCCCGAGAAGAGAAGCGAACGCGCAGCGTGTGACGTCCAAGTTAGCCCCCCCCCACCACCCACCCACCCGGAAGAGAAGCGAAAGAAAATTTTGGCCCCCGGGCCCCTTCACGTTAATAAATCTGGCCCTCCTTGCAAAACGTTTGGAGACCCCTGCTCTAAATCATTAAATCCATCGATCAAATTCTTCGTCCTTTGTCAACAACGCTGCGCGTGCGCCCTGACGTCAAGACTCGTCGTTATTCCACAGATCTGGTATATAACTATATTGTAGCGTTAACAAAGTAGAAGGAAAGATGTGGGTTTGGTAAACGGCTCTTTATTTAACAAAACAAGAGTTCAACGAGCCAACAACTACTGAACTGTAGTGATAAAAACATATACAAGTTGCTACACGAAATAAAGTCGGGGGCCGGCGCTCGGCCGGGTGGCTGTCCGGGGACGGTGGATGGGGCTCGGACATTGCTTTTACGCACGCCCGGTCCTATTCTATGGAACTCTCTTCCACCTCCGTGGCTGGAAGTGCCACCTCCGGGGATGGAAGTCCACGCCGCCACACACCTGGAAGTCGACGTCGGTGCTTGGGGCCGTGTGGTGGTGAACTATTTATGTTATAGTTATTTGATATATATTTTTTCGTATAGCAAGTTGTATATGTTTTTATTGTTACAGTTCAGTAGTTGTTGGCTCGTTGAACTCTTGTTTTCTTAAATAAAGAGACGTTTACCAAACCCACGTCTTTCCTTGTACTTTGTTAACGCTATAATATAGTTATATACTAGATCTGTGGAATAACGACGAGGCTGACGTCAGGGCGCACGCGGGGCGTTGTTGACAAAGGACGAGGAATTTGATCGATGGATTTAATGATTTGGAGTGACACAGGTGGTTTGATAATATTGTTGTTTATATGATAGTTATTTGATATATACTTTATATATCGTTATATGGGTCTGTGGAATATTTAGACGTCAGCGGCGCGGCGCATACGCGGCATCGTTTCCATAAAGGATGATCGATGGATTTAATGAATTGGAGTGACACAGATGGTTTTATAAACGTGTTATTTATGTAATAGTTATTTGAATAACTGAATGTTACGTCAGGCCCGTTCTCAGCTCTTCGTTTGTGTTTATGTCACGTTAGCATACCTATCGTTTCGCCTGATGTTGCTCGTTCATGTCCGTTCTTGGTGTTGGATTTTGTCGAATAAATTTCCCCCAAAATGCAACTTTGTACTCCGGAGCGACTTGTATATGTTTTTTTTCACGTTATTGTGCATTTTATGGCTAATGCGACCTATATTCCGGAGCAACTTTTAGTCCGAAAAATACGGTATTAATGAATTACTTATCTATTACCCCATTTTCGCTGTAATTGGATATTAGAGATCGATCGAGCATCAGGACCCCTTTTTTTCAATAATGGTTATTGCAAAAACAAAGAATCCCATGGCTGGATTAGCAGTACACAGATCTTGTATTTTATTGTATTGTATTGTTCATTGTACTCGTATTACCTGGATTGTTTTACCCCTTTCTTTGTCTAATATTTAATGTTGTTTAGTGAGTATCAACAAATAAAGTGCACTTTAGTTTCGTACTTGCGTACTTAATACTTTCATGGCACCATATGAAGAGCAGAATAGACACAAGATAGACACTATTGCAGGAGTCCTCAATTTACAAGCACAATGGGTTCCGAGAGGCTGTTTGTAAGAGGAATTGTTTGTAGGTCAAGACACAGTAAATTGTTTTCAAATTAAATTCAATTTAATTGAAAAATAATTAAATTTACAAAATTTAAAAATATCAAATAAATTATATATATGAAGAGCAGAATAGACACAAGATAGACACTATTACAGGAGTCCTCAACTTACAAGCACAATGGGTTCTGAGAGGTTTGTAAGAGGAATTGTTTGTATGTTAAATTTTGTTTTAAAATTAAATTGAATTAAATAAAAAAATAATTACCGTAATTTTCGGACTATAAGTCGCACCGGAGTATAAGTCGCACCAGCCATAAAATGCCCAAAAAAGTGAAAAAAAACATATATATGTATATAAATCGCTCCTGAGTATAAGTCGCACCCCCACCCAAACTATGAAAAAAAACCGCGACTTATAGTCCGAAAATTACGGTATTTACAAAACTTAAAAATATAAAATAAATTATGTAAGTCATACTGATATACTGACACATATAGTGTCTAAGCATTAATTAAAAATTAACTACATTTACTGAATTGCTTTTACAGTACAGTAATGGCAATCTTTGTTTCCATTAAGATTGCTTGGCATTTCTTGGCACCGCCACCACTTCATTAGCCTTTGCGTTATCAAAATACTAAATAAAGTTTACTTACGAGAAAAATTGTAAATTAATCCAAGGTGTACTGTACACCCTGAGCTGTTTATAGAGAGAACAGACATTATAGCAAACACATGCGAGGTATAACTCACTGCATAGAGGTTGATATTTGTGTAGGTATCTATGCTTATGCTTGGTCGAGAGCTGCAGTCCTCTTTCAGATCCACACGACGAGAACATCGACTTTGCCTGTCCACTAGGAAGGCTGTGGGAAAAAAAGGACACTGAAAATTACATTATCAATGGAAATTACATTACCACTAAGAATGCTGTGGAAAAAAGGACACTGGAAATCACATTACCACATAACATTTTCTGATAATAAATAAAAATTGCCTAGTTAATATACTAAATAATACTACTGCTCACAAAGATATGTAATTGACCATTAAAAAGAGCAATTTTCCCTGATAAAATGAAAATAATTAAAGTCCTTCCCATGTATAAAGGTGGCAATAAGACCACCGGATCTCAATCTTTCTTCAATGTACTTGCAGGACAGGGAACACATACTCCAGCCGGATCGGCCAACACAGGTTAATTAAAGGCCATAGAATAAAAATGTGTCTTTAGTCATGTCTTAAATGTTTTTACAGAGGTAGCAGTTCTGATATCTATCGGTAGGGCATTCCAAAGCTCTGGAGCCCGAAGAGATTATTCTCTAGACCATGCAGGCTTCTTTTTGGCCCTCGGGGTCATTAAAAGACTAGCGTTTTACGAGCGAAGGTTACGGGACAGAACGTAAGGCACAACTAGGTTGACGAGATACGAAGGCGCTAAGCCATGCAGGTCGTGAGACAGGTTAGTTTTACCCTACTGATAATGTGTCATCGCAATAGCGTTACGGTAGTCAAGGCGCGACGTAATAAACGCATCTATAATAATTTCCACATCACGAGTTGAAAGAATCGGACGAATCTTAGCAATATTACGGAGGTGACAAAACACAATTCTAGTTATGTTCTTAATGTGTTTTTGAAAGGAGAATAAAAGTTGATTAAAAACAAACATTCTCCTTGGAATGAAAAATAAAAGGATATTGGCAATTTTATGTCTAAAATTATTTAATTAATTATATTAAATCAAATGATAATTTATAAAAATTATGTGTCGATGTGTGGCCAACATTGATGTAAATAGATCAAGCTATCATCGATGTAGCTGGATCACAGGGAAGACATTTTGATACATCACTTAAATAAATGTATCGTGACACCCGAGTACAAAGCTTCCAAAAATATTCTGCCTGAGAATGTGCAAAGTTTATGCAAGCAAAGGAAAGATAATCTTGGTCTCAGACGAATGTTATGTTTGAGAAGCAGCAGATAGACACAACACATTGAAGTCACATGTTAGCAATTATACAGTAGGGAGAACAAGTGTTAGGGTTGATAGTTAAGTTTGATCCTATGATTATGTTGGAATGTAACCTGTAATAATTAACCAAACTTGTCCTGTTTTAGCAAAGTAGTAGAACAAAGTGCTAAGATCCTTTGAACTGATTGACCAGCTGAAGAGGAAGCAATCAAAGTTGTTCTGTTTACACAACATCGTAAAACACCCCCTGCTCTGATTTGACCAGAGGCCAGGGGTTCACCAAACCAGTCCAATTTCACCCCCACCCTGCTTCTCTCAATAAATATGATCTTGCAAGAATCCAAAGTCAGACTTCGTTCGAACATCGCTGTATGCACAGTGACGAACGATTTCTCCACTTGCAAGTGTTCAAAAGGCATACTGTGTCCCGTGGGGTTCTTGCAAATAAGTTAGAGTGAGCACCACTCTAACATTTTGGTGTCGTGACCCGGATTCCAACATACCCACTGCTGACTGACGGAGGACGACGTGCTGCACTGTCGACAAGCCAGCGTCCATTAGGAGGAACTGGAAAAGAAAGACCTGGGAAGAATATTCTTCGCTGGGCCAGCATTTTAGTTCTGCCTTCGTCTGACAACAGTGGATTGACGGGATTCGGAAGTGCAACGAACCAGGAGACAAGTAAGTAAAAGCCCTAAAGTTAAAAGTGCACGAGATACGGCTTTAGTTTGTCCGAGCCATGAAATACGGCTTTGGTTTGTCCAAGCCATGAGATACGGCTTTGGTTTGTCCAAGCCATGAGATACGGCTTTGGTTTATCCGAGCTATAAGATACGGCTTTGGTTTTTCCGAGCCAAGAAACAGCTTGGGTCCAAGACCCAGTGGAAGGAACAGGTTAAGGAAAACAGAGCTTCTTTTTCTTAATTGAAGAAGGGCGTAGATTTGTTTTGTCCGTTTTTCCAAGCTGTTTGCCTGAAAGTTGTGTGGTTGAGAGTGACTGGTAGGATAAATTGACTAAAAAGCAGTTCTAGTATTAATCCACGGTAATAACACAGGCTGATATTTTGTTGAAAGGTCAATTTAAACCTGCATTGAGGATCCTCAAAGAAAAAAAATTTTAAAAAAATTTAAAAAACTAAAACTACTAAATTAAGATGGGAATAAAAACTGTAAATCCCTGAATAAAGGGTCTCTTGAAGGAGATGAGAAGTACATGGCGAGTAGATGTCTTAATTGTATGCAATACATGCCGAAGTGGAAGAAAAAGTATCGAGTAGAAGGAAAGTTGAAAAGTTTCACTTAAGTGACACTTGTTAAAAGGGCAATACAGTACTTGTTGTCAGTTTAGTTTTGAGTAGGACCGTACAAAAGAACCCTGACGTCTCAATCGCTTGTTTTGAACATGGAGGTTTTAACTTTTCACTCGACTCAAATGTGGGTCAGAGTTTTATTTCAAGTACATTTATATTCTTAAATTGTAAACACTGGAGTGACGTGGGGAAAAAGGCAAACTGAGTGATGGACATAGTGGTAGAAGTTTTGGAGGAGTGTGGCTAGGAAGACAAAGGGATTGAGAAAGGAAAGAAAAGAGGCAGAATTGCAGTGTGCTAGAGTGTGGTTGGAAGCTTCACAAGAGAGAAGAGAACAAATTCAAAAGACAAAAAATAGAAAAATAAAAAGTGATGAGGCCGCCATTCAATTAGGATTTGAAAAAGAATTCAGGTTGCACAGTGGCATCCCATTCAATGATGCAGCTGAGGGTGCTTATCAGCAACAGCTTAAAAATGCGCTCCTCACTGGTTTCCACCCTGAATTAGGCATTTGGAAACACTTGGTGGAAGTGGACACTGCTTGTGTTACAACAACCATGCAGTGGGCCAGAGACGCTGACAAAGTGATCAAGAAAGGCAAAAGTTCTGATGTATTTCATCTAGATGATGATGATAAGGATCTAGATCAGACATGGGCAAACTACGGCCCGCGGGCCACATCCAGCCCACGGGGCCGTTTAATCCGGCCCGCCAAACCTGAATAAATTGTATTATTAATTTTATTTTGAGTCATTTTCCCTGCAATTACTATGTTTCCCCAGTAGATGGGGAAGCGCCCGCCCGCGCATTTACTCCCGGGAGCCGTTTCAGAAAGCTCGGTGCACACTCACAAGTCCGTGTGCGTACTCAGTAGTACGTAGTAATTTCATCTATCAGTGCCGAATTTCGAGTGTAGGCTGTGACGTCAATATTCTCGTAATCCGCGCGCTGAGTTTTCAGATACAGTTTTACGCTAATGCCACCCACAAACCTTCCCCTGGAATCCTTCCATTAAAATGAGTGGCCCGAAGAAAAGAAAGGTGGACACTGAGTGCCGAATGTTAAAAAAGAGTGGACAATTTGGCTCGACCTACGTGTGTGAGAAGATGTTCAGCCACATGAACGTCAACAAAGCCCGTCACAGATCTAGGTTAACGGACCGACACCTCGGCTCAATCCTAAGAATTACCACAACAAATTTTACTCCAGACTATGATGCACTAGCAAAAAAGGGAAACCAACAATACTATTGATTTCTTTATTACTTTATTTAGATGTATTCTTTCACTGATTCTTCAAGATGATGTATTTGGTCAGAATGTTTGCCGTTGGATATGATTTCGCCTCATTAGATAAACATATTTCATAAATCTGACCTGCAGGCGCTGAAGTGATGGAAAATGTTATTCATCATAACAGTGTCGTATTTAATAAGAATCACTGATAGTAGTTTTTTGGTGAAATATTTTTTTAATGCTGTTAATAAATGCATTTGTTTTCAAAAAGCTTTTTTTTAATATCCATGCTTTAGTATCTACTAAAAGTAAAAACCTTTTATGCAATGACCTTTACATGTCGTTTATATTACTTCACACAAACACTACATCCATCTGCTCCTGGTTCGGCCCCCCGGTCAAAATTTAGAACCCAATTCGTCCCGCAAGTCAAAACGTTTGCCCACCCCTGATCTAGATGAAGATACAACAGTCTTCTTCCAAAGTTCCCAATGGGGCAGAGGAAGAGGTAGAGGCCAACAAGGTCGCAGGCCACCATTCAAAAGAGTGTTTTAGAAAAAAACAAAACCAACCAAAGGGTGGAGGAAGAGGCAGAGAAAAAGTCAAATTTTCAGCATGACTAGCTTCCTTCCCCTTTGACCGCTCATGCTCCTACAGAGAAAGAAATCGTAGATGTCCATACAGCATGAGACATTCTGAGCGCATTAAAAGAAAAAAAAAAAACATGTTACTTTTGGTTTAGATTCATTGTCGGATTACAGAATGACAAATGACCAGAGATCAAATTATGTGTGCACCCTAAAGTTAAAATTTCAAATCAAATGGTAAAGCAATGCAAATTGCTTCTAAAAGATAAATAAAGAATTAGAATGTGCTGTCCTCGCGTGTGTGGGCGGGAACCGGCTTCATGATCGACTGCAGGAAATGGCCAGCTTGTGACGAATCATTGGTGCCGGGCCCCCACCTCTCGCGTGCGAGAGCTGTGCATCTGTGTGCCTATGTGTTAAAAAGATGAAATTTAGTGCAAATAAATTTGCTAGACTGTGGTCTATCCAATTTGCACCGCAAAACAGAAACAATTTTGAAAAATAAAAAAAGAGAGGAAAAGAAAGAAATCTGTTTGTGGGCAGAAACTGATCCACACTAGTGCACATTAGTGTCGAGCCCTCGTGAGAAATTGGAAAAAAAAAGATAGACAGAACATGCTTTCAGGAATTGGATGAAGCAAAATTGTGAATTTAAGACATTGCAATGCTACATTTAAGAGGAATAATTGATTGGTTGTGTTATAAGATTATACAAACTTCTTTATGTGCATTAAACCCGAGACATTAAGTTGGTTAAATTTAAAAACAAAGAAAAATTCTGATTAATTTGCCAGTAGTTTTTTTGTGTTGAGTTTTTTTTGGATTGGTGGATTGTTTTATCAGGAACCTTAGGAAAAAAATAGGATAAAGAATGTGAGTTGAGTATGATATATGAATGTTGTGTGAAGAGCTTGAAAAGAGTGAGACCAATATGTGATGGAAAGGCTCTTTTTTGGAGACTGTGTGTGAGATGCAAATGAGCAAGGATGAATGATTGCCTGAATGAAAGGAAAATACAGGTTGAATGGTTGAAGTTGTTGGAGACTACTATGGAAAATTAGTAGAACACCTTTGAAGAAAGAGTGATTTTGAGCAAATTAAATGCTAAGAAAAAAAAAGTTGCTTTTGGATTAATAATTAACTAGAGAAAAAAAACTGGAGAACCAGTAACACATGCAGAAGATTTGTGAACTGGGAAACTGAGTAGCGTTTTGGAAAGAAAGTCAAATTAAATGATGATAGAATCATATGTAGTAAAGAACACATCCTCCCAAAAAGATTGTCAAGGTGTCAAGGCATGGGCGTCGCCAAGCCTCAGAAGGAGGGAGTAGGACAGATAGTGAAAGATAGTAATAATACAACACTTTACTACATATACATTCTCTAATACATATGGAGTTGTACCATTAAGTTAATTTTTTTCTCAAACTTTTGCTGTAAACAATTGGAAAATGATTGAAAAGTGACTAAAGAAGCTATGAGGAAGTGGTGTAGCTGTTAAGGGCACGCGCTTATGCGCTTCCCTGGCTAATCAACATTTGTTTAACTGATAAGGAGGTGGGCAAAGGAACCATCTGCTACAGGACTTACGGTCCATTCCTCCAGTAACCAAGATCAGAGAATCTCCTTTAAAACAGGAGGCAATAAATGGGATA
This sequence comes from Syngnathus acus, assembly GCF_901709675.1. Taxonomy (NCBI): domain Eukaryota; kingdom Metazoa; phylum Chordata; class Actinopteri; order Syngnathiformes; family Syngnathidae; genus Syngnathus; species Syngnathus acus. The sequence continues at coordinate 27,364,732 of NC_051095.1, forward strand.
GCCCCTGTCATAAATGGTCTTTGGTCAGGAGGAATCATTAGGAAGTGCTCAGACTCTCCTTGCAAACACTCCTATTTGCCCAGTTCAAAAGGGCAATAAAATTGATTGGTGAATGATACAAGATTTACAAAAAGCAGACGAAGAACAGTCCTTGGCAGATAGCATGATCAGAGCACTCAAACTGAAAGATGTGTCAAATGCAAATTTACTGCCGCCTGATCTTTCTTCCTCTCAGGTTGACAACTCCATCATGCCAGGAGACTGGGTCTACATCAAAGTCATCAAAAGAAAGAACTGGGCCAGCCATTGTGGGAGGGACCATTCCAAGTCTTGCTGACTACCCCCACTACACTGAACGTTCCTGGAAGGCCCAGCTGGATTCACCTCAGCCACAGCAAGTTACAGAGAGTGCTGGACCCCATTTTCGGAGTGGTGGGGAAGTCTGAATACAAAGGGGCCTCATCGTTTAGGGTGGGGCATCTCAATGTTGGTGAAGAATTCAACTATCCCCACTCTGACAGGCAATGGAATATACTGGTGTCTCTGCCAACCTAGTAGCAAGGGGGACTCCACATGCCAGGTGGATCCTCTTCTGCGTTGTGGTTGAATGGTCTATGGGCTCATCTGAATAGACCGATTGACAATGTCAACCGAGGAAAAAGATGGTCACATGATGAGAACTTTGAGGACTGGTCATGGGACCCCAGAAACCCATACGAAACCAACACTTGGTACCAGTATGTAAAGTTCACTGTGAGATCCCACACACAGGAGGGGTGCTGTGTGTATTCCAAACTCCCCCCTTCCTCCACGCAAGTTCATCTGGACGCCAGAACAATGACTGTCACTGAAGCGAAATGCATGGCCTCTATGGGAAGAGATGGATATCAACACCGTGCTGTCACAGTCAGAGATGCTACCCCTACTGCCTTCGATCACAGGTTCTTTTCTGTGAGTCCAACTCTTTTGGATTAATCTCAATGTGACTGTGGAAGGACGAAAGATGCCACAAGTGGCCTAAACAAAAAAAGCTACCTGGAATGGACTACACGTGTTTCATCCAAGAGAATGAAACCCACGAACGCATTAACGACTGCTCTCCAGGAGGAAACTGGATGGGAGCTTTGGACATCACCGCTGAGTGCCAGGATAGGAGAGCCATTTCAAGTGGTCAGGGCTCTCCTACCAACATGGCGGCACCATCGGACGGGACCTACTTCATTCAGAATGGCTGGTGGCTTTGTGGTCACAAGAGTTGTCCAATGCTGCCCGCCAACTGGACAGGAGTGTGTTCACCAGTGTGGGTAACAGACCACACCTGAAGATACAGCATCATCAGATGACAACGGCACACAACTCTTTTGGACGTCGACGCAGGGCTGTTGCAACCTTTGAACCACATTACCTCATCTGGGGTGCGAATGTCCCTGACAGCCACAAAGTGTGGTCCGTCGGAGACAAAGTCGTTCATGCGCTTTTTCCTTGGATCGGAGTTGGAAAACAATCACTCTTCATAGAGACACTGCAATATTTTCAACCTTTTATGACTTTCTTGCTGATGGACAAAACAGAGAGATCCAGGCTATTGAACTGATGGTCTTGCAAAACAGGATGGTTCTGGACTTGATGACTGCAGCACAAGGTGGAGTGTGCCACATTATTGGGACTTCCTGTTGCACATACATTCCAGGAGTTAATGACACTCTCATCAACGACGCCATGAACTCACTGAAGAATTTACAGCAGGTCATGTCGGAGGTCAAAATCCCACATCAATGGGATTTCTTTTCATGGCTATTCTCTGGCGCCTGGTGGCAACTGCTGTTGAAACTGCTGTTGACTCCTATGCTTGTTGTGCTGGTATAGTTGTGCTCATTTACGACCTGTTATGACGTCATGATGGCGCCGCGGCTGGCCGCCACGGTGAGTCACTCTGTTTCTTTGTCTTATTTTGTGTGTTTTCTGTGTCCTCTGCTGTCCATCCCGGATCACTTTTACCAGAGAAGCGCTGTTAAACATCGGACAGTCCTCTTCTGGTATTTTCTCTCCTGTTCTCTCTGATTCAGACTGTTTGTCGGAGATTTTAGCCGGAGCGGCGGTGCTATACAAGCTAGCGCGATGACGACGACGCGGAAAACGAGCCGGAGCCCTCGTAAAGCTGAGGCAGAGAGGGTTCCGTTCTGCCCTACCGTCAATTCATCTGCCGAATGTCCGCTCCCTGGCGAACAAGATGGACGAACTGCTGCTCCTCACTTCAAGGAACACGCCGCGCTGTGTTTTGTTGAAACGTGGCTTAGCGGACCCACCACGCCGTGGAGTTAGCTGGGTTTCAGCTAATGCGTGCAGATCGCAGCGCGGAGCTCTCCGGAAAATCAAAGGGAGGTGGTCTCTGTTTCTACATTAATGAACGTTGGTGTACTGATGTCACGGTGTTGAAAGAGTTTTGCAGCCTTCTCCTAGAAACAATTTTCATAAACTGCCGGCCGTTCTATTCACCACTGGAGTTCTCCTCGATCGTCATGGCGGCTGTTTACATTCCACCACACGCATGTGTGGGTAAAGCCACGCAGATGCTGGCTGACCAGGTGACAGACATGGAGAAACTTCTACCAAATTCACTAATCATTGTTCTTCTTCTTAACAGGGCGAACCTCGCACACTAACTCCCCAGATACAGACAGCACATAACGTGTCCCACCAGAGGGGCACAGACACTGGACCACTGCTACACCGTAATTAAGGATGCATACCACTCTGTGGCTTGTGCAGCTTTAGGACTCTCGGACCACTGTCTAGTTCATCTGATCCCGGCCTACAGGCAGAAACTAAAAACTTCTAAGCTTGTGGTGAGTACTGTGAGGAAGTGGGCAGTGGAGTGGCTGGGGAGCATCACATCTGACACCAGGACCTCCAAGCCTGCTTTGACTGCACCGATTGGGGAGTTTTTGAAGCTGCAACTTCAGACCTGCATGGACTCACTGACACTGTCACATCATACATCAGTTTTTGTGAGGATCTGTGTGTGCAGACGAAGACCTTCTGCACGTACAACAACGACAAACCTTGGTTTACACCGAACCTCAGGAGGCCGCGCAAAGTCAAGGAGGAGGCCTACAGGAGCGGCGACCGGGACCTGTTCAAGCAGACCAGAAACACACTGAACCGAGAGGTCAGGAAAGCCAGGAGGTGTTATGGGGAGAGCCTGGAGAGACACCTCTCTGCCAATCCTGATCCCTCAACAGTGTGGAAAGGTCTGCAGAGCATCACGGGCTTCAAGAAACAAACCCAAGGCTTGCTAACCAGCTAAACAGGTTCTACTGCAGGTTTGATCGGTCCTCCCACACAACAGTACCTACATACTCATCTCCCCCCACAACCGCTCTGTCCACACGTCCATCACCGTTGTCACCCACTCTCTCTCTTGCAGAGGCCGCGCCCGCACTCCAGATCTGCGAGGAGGAAGTGCGCCAGTTCCGGAGACAAAAGATCAGGAAGGAACTGGGCCCAGAGGGCGTGTCACCTCCCTGCTTGAAAGTCTGTGCTGAGCAGCTGGCACCTACCTTTGCACGGATCTTCAACCGTTCCTTGGCGCTGTGTGAGGTGCCCTCATGCTTCAAGAGCTTCACCATCGTTCCAGTGGCCAAGAAGCCCGCCATCACAGGTTTGAATGACTATAGACCCGTCGCACTGACATCTGTGGTCATGAAATCTTTCGAGAGGTTAGTGCTGAACCACCTGAAGGATGTCACGGGCCCCCTGCTTGACCTCCTCCAGTTTGCCTACCGGGCAAACAGGTCGGTGGATGATGCGGTCAACATGGGACTGCACTACATCCTGCACCACCTGGACACCCCAGGAACGTACGCCAGAATCCTGTTCGTGGACTTCAGCTCGGCATTCAACACCATCGCTCCTGACATCCTCCAACAGAAGCTCATCCAGCTTGCGGTGCCTGCCTCCACCTGTCAGTGGATCACCAGCTTCCTGACCAACAGGAGACAGCGTGTGAGGCTGGGGAGCATCACATCTGACACCCGGACCACCAATACTGGCGCCCCTCAGGGGTGCGTCCTTTCCCCACTGCTCTTCTCTCTCTACACCAACGATTTCTCCTCAGGTGACTCTCCTGTGAAGCTCCTGAAGTATGCAGACGACACCACTCTCATCAGACTGATCCAGGATGGTGATGAGACTGCGTACAGACAGGAGGTGGAGCGGCTGGTCCACTGGTGCAGCCAAAACCACCTGGAGCTGAACCCGCTCAAGACCGTGGAGATGACACTGGACTTCAGGCGAGACCCTTCACCACTTTCACCCCTCACTATCCGCAGTAATACTATTCTCTCCACAGACACCTTCAAGTTCCTGGGAACCACAATCTCTCGGGACCTGAAATGGACCGGCCACATAGACTCTGTCCGGAAGAAGGCCCGGCAGAGGCTGTACTTCCTGAGACAGCTCAAGAAGTTCAACCTGCCGCGGGAGCTACTGAAGACCTTCTACACTGCCATCACCCAGTCTGTCCTCTGCACCTCCATCACTGTCTGGTTTGGATCGGCCTCCAAACAAGACAAGCACAAACTGCAACGGACAATCAGGACTGCAGAAAAGATAACTGGAATCAACCCCCCATCTATCCAAGACTTGTCCCTGTCCAGGACTAGGAAACGTGCAAGTAACATCTCTACAGACCCTTCTCACCCAGGTTGCAGTCTGTTTGAACTACTCCCCTCCAGACGGCGTTATAGAGCTCTGTACGCCAAAACCAGCAGACACAGAGACAGCTTCTTCCCCCAGGCTGTTGCTCTGATGAACTCACACCACTCTTAGAGTCTCAGAGTCATTGCTGTGCAATAACATCCTGCTCTCCACACCTTTTTTGAATTGTCTACACTGTTTGTACTATGTGTCCTCTGCATCCATTGCAGCCTGGTCATCCTGGAAGAGGGACCCTCCCATCTGTGGTCGCTTTTCAAGGTTTCTCATTTCCCCTAGTTCAGGGGTCGGCAACCTTTTTTACTCAAAGAGCCATTTGGGACTGCCCCCCAGTGAAAAGAAAGCACCCGGAGCCACAACCCATTTTGACATCATTATATATATTATGCATGTATATATTATGCTATGTACAAAAAACTATTGCATTTATGAAAATGAAATCAACGAACTGCTGCAGAGAACACCAAATTTTATTTCTGCATGTAACAAAAAGCATTTTACACTTGGTTGATGCTTAATTTCAAATAAAATACCCGGTGTCTATTTGAGTCCTCGTATTTTTGAGTCCTCGTATTTAAGAAATAAAAATCCAAACTTACCCAACCCACTGAACAAAAAATGCAAACAGCCTGCAGTCACCTGTCCTCTTATTTATGAGATAAAAATTCAAACTTATCCAAATATTATCCACCAGCACTGAACGAACAATGCAAACCAAAAAAATGCGCAGTCTGCTTCTGTCCCATTGCGTGTACTGCAGTGTGCAGCCACTTGTCCTCCTGAATTAAAAAAAACTACTACTTCACTTAATATATAGTTATCACGCTGGTAGTGTGCTGGAAAAACGCCGGCTGCCAGACGTGAGGGACGTCAGGAATTCGAATGTCGCACATCGGCGGATGTGACGCATATTTTGGGCGGTAAAAATATTAAAACCGTTTAATTTTAATGTTACAAGTTTACTATAATCTTCAAATTCAGAATTATATTTTAAAATGAACAAACTAAAATAAAATTTAATTTTTATAAAATACTCATTATTTTCCAAAGTCACAGGGAGCCACAACAGAAGGATGAAAGAGCCACATGTGGCTCCGGAGCCATGGGTTGCCGACCTATGCCCTAGTTGGAGTTTTGAGTTTTTCCTTGCCCTCCTGGGAGTTTAAGATCAGGGGATGTTTGAGAATATTTGTCATTTTTCACATGTCCGGAGAGATGTTAGTCACCTAAATGTTTAACAGAGGCTGTGATGTACCGAAGTCAAATTCCTTGTTTGGCACGCTCAAACATGGCGAATAAAAACTCTTGAATCTTGAATCTCATGTTTGAAGTCAGCTGTATCAAGATCTGTGTCTTCTACCGTAGCTGAAGTGCGAATACATCTCAGGCATGTCGAATGTGATGATTTTAATGCGCTGCGGACAGAAGATTGCGATAATGCTGATTAGCTGAACGTTTTTCACAGAAACTTGATGATTTGATCGTCGAAAATGTCTCGCAAGTGATGAATACAATGATGTACTGTTTATGTTTTTATTTCTATTTTTCTATCTTCATTATATTTTCTTGGTTATGTTTGTTAATCGGGGTGATATAATCATATGATAAACAGGAGGGATATGTTAGGGTTGATAAATAAGTTTGATCCCATGATTATGTTGGAATGTAACCTGTAATAATTAACCAAACTTGTCCTGTCTTAACAAAGTAGCAGAACAAAGTGCTAAGATCCTTTGAACTGTTTACACAACATCGTGTAAAACACCCCCTGCTCTGATTTGACCAGAGGCCAGGGGTTCACCAAACCAGTCCACTCTCATTCCCACCCTGCTTCTCTCAATAAATATGCTCTTGCAAGAATCCAAAGTCAGACTTCGTTCGAACATCGCTGTATGCACAGTGACGAACTTTGACGCAAGTGTTCAAAAGGCATACTGTCTCCCGTGTGGTTCTTGCAAATAAGTTAGAGTGAGCACAACTCTAACAAGTATTTGATACACTGCTGATTTTTCTCTCTGTACCGGTCCGTCGTGGTAAAGAGAGAGCTGAGCCAAAAGGCAAAGCTCTCAATTTACCGGTCGATTTACGCTCCTACCCTCACCTATGGTCACGAGCTATGGGTCGTGACCGAAAGAACGAGATCCCGGATACAAGCGGCCGAAATGAGTTTTCTCCGCAGGATGTCCGGGCTCTCCCTTAGAGATAGGGTGAGAAGTTCGGTCACCCGGGAAAGACTCGGAGTAGAGTCGCTGCTCCTCCACGTTGAGAGGAGCCAGATGAGGTGGCTCGGGCATCTCATCAGGATGCCTCCTGGACGCCTCCCTGGGGAGGTGTTCCGGGCATGTCCCACCGGTAGGAGACCCCGGGGACGACCCAGGACGCGCTGGAGAGACTATGTCTCTCAGCTGGCCTAGGAACGCCTTGGGATCCCCCGGGATGAGCTAGATGAAGTGGCTGAGGAGAGGGAAGTCTGGGAGTCCCTCCTGAAGCTGCTGCCCCCGCGACCCGACCCCGGATAAGCGGAAGAAGATGGATGGATGGATGCTGATTTTTCAGGTTTTCCCACTTGCAAAGCATGTAGAAGTCTGTAATTTCTATCATAGTTACTATTCAACTGTGAGTGATGGAATCTAAAACAAAAATCCAGAAAATCACATTGTATGATTTTTAAATAATTAATTTCCATTTTATTGTATGAAAAAAAAATCATACATCAGAAAAACAGAACTTAATATTTGGTGCAGAAACCTTTGTTTGCAATTACAGAGATCAGACGTTTCCTGTAGTCCTTGACCAGTTTTGCACACACTGCAGCAGGGATTTTGGCCCACTCCTCCTTACAGATCTCCTCCAGAGCCTTCAGGTTTCGGGGCTGTCGCTGGGCCACACGGACTTTAAGCTCCCTCCAAAGATTCTCTATTGGATTCAGGTCTGGAGACTGGCTAGGCCACTTCAGGACCTTGAGACGTTTCCTACGGAGCCACTCCTTAGTTGCCCTGGCTGTGTGTTTTGGGTCGTTGTCATGCTGGAAGACCCAGCCGCGACCCATCTTCAATGCTCTTACTGAGGGAAGGAGGTTGTTGGCCAAGATCTCACGATACATGGCCCCATCCATCCTTGCCTGAATACGGTGCAGTCGTCATGTTCCCTTTGCAGAAAAGCATCCCCAAAGAATGATGTTTCTACCGCCATGATTCACAGTTGGGATGGTGTTCTTGGGGTTGTACTCATCATTCTTCTTCCTCCAAACACGACGAGTGGAGTTTAAACCAAAAAGTTATATTTTTGTCTCATCAGACCACATGACCTTCTCCCATTCATGATCCAGAGGAGGAATTATATGCCTTCAAGGACATTATTTTGCTCAATAGCAAGACATTCTGTACATCACTCCAGTTTATTAGGTTTGCCGAATAAGCAATCCAGACTTCACTCTGTAGTTCCACTGCATGCACATTCTTTACATCCAAAGCTTGTTTTGATTCACATTGCACCGCTCCAATAAACAGCTGCTCTTCCGTGTCAACAGAACGGACTCTGTTTACTTTAATTTTTTTCTTTCTAGAGGCACATCTTAGCAAAGTTGTTCCTGCCTTTACATTTTTTTATATGTTGGACACTGCCGGGCTGCATGTCTGTTACCGCACCATCTGCAGTCATGTGGCACCATATTCCTTGACTCAGCACGCCCTCCCATGTCCTTTTTGTTCACTTCGTCTACCGACATGTTCTCTAGTCCCAGTCCATTCGCAACCATTGCTACTGCACTGGTGCCAGTTTCAGCTGCGTTCCTTTGTCCAAATGGTTTTGCGTGCACGGCGGAAAATTCACTTGCGTGACAGAGTTTCACAGTACCGTCCAAAGTGAGGTCACTGTCGCTCAACATTTTTTCGCTCACGCGCTTATCACGTATGCCTAACACAATTTGATCACATATCATCGAGCCCTTAAGTTCTCCAAAGTGGCACGTTTGTGCTTTGGTCTTCAAGTCGGTCAAAAAAGCACAAAGGACTCACCAAATCTTTGCATGTAGGAACAAAAAACACATCTCTCATAGACATAATTTTCCGGGACATGCAATAGTTATCAAAAAAATTGTAAAAAATGTAAATCACCCATGCCAATGGCACTAACACAGGCCCAAACCATCACATATGCTGACTTTTGAACTTTGCGTCCATAATAGAATGGACGGTTCTTTTTCATTTTGGTCAAGAGGACATGACGTTCATAATTTCCAAAAACATTTTTAAATGTGGTCTCGTCAGAACACTTTGCCACTTTGCATTAGTCCAGGTCATTTAAGCTTGGGCCCAGAGAAGCCAGCGGAATTTCTGGGTGATTAATTGCATCATACAAATGCATCATACAGTTTTAAGTTGAACCTATGGATGTAATTATAAATCTCAATAAAAAAATAACCCTAAATGCTTATTTGATATTGTGCCAATGCTAATGTAATAGCAGCCAACATCCGATAGCTCCCCTATCCATCTCACAATTTAATGCAATTTTTTTACTCTGAATATTCAGGTCATCAGGGACGAGATTAGGGACACCGTTCCTAAAATCTCGACGGAACCTGTTAGCTGATGTTAATATTAATAAGGCAGGTACCATATTTTTCGGACTAAAAGTCGCTCCGGAATATAGGTCGCATTAGCCATAAAATGCAATGATTGCGTAATGTATGGTTATTCAACAGTGATGATTTATCAAGAGTTAAGTACAATCTGTTTAAGTCAGAAGGATGTTATGTGAAACCAACGATGATTTACATTTATGCATTATTGAAGTTACTATATTCTTAAATTGTATGTACCGTATTTTTTGGACTAAAAGTCGCTCCGGAATATAGGTCGCATTAGCCATAAAATGCACAATAACATGAAAAAAACCATATATAAGTCGCTCCGGGGTATAAATCGCATTTTGGGGGAAATTTATTCGACAAAATCCAACACCAAGAACAGACATGAACGAGCAACAACAGGCTAAACGATAGGTATGCTAACGTGACATAAACACAAACGAAGAGCTGAGAACGGACCTGACGTAACATTCAGAGTTATTCAAATAAATATTACATAAATAACACGTTTATAAAACCATCTGTGTCACTCCAATTCATTAAATCCATCGATCGTCCTTTATGTCAACAATGGGTGTGCGCCGCTGACGGCGCTTGCACTTCAAAATATTCCACAGGCCCATATGACGATATACATATGTATATAAAGAACCCCGGCGCCCCAGACTTTCACTTGAAGTGCAACTTGACAACAAGACAACTGCTCAAGAGGAATGTTTGTCAGTTAGAAAATCCAAAGGCAGCCCCTTTTCCACTGCAGCAGAGCTCCACCAGGCCTGGTCACCTCAAGTCCGTGTTAACTAGAAGTTTGTAGGAGTCTGTCTCGAAATGGCCTCCATGGTTGAATCAGTGCCCAGAAACCAGCACTAAACAAAAGGCAATTAAAAAAACGCATAGAATTTGCCAAGGCCCACAGCAATGTTCCCTCTAATTTTTCATGTATCTGGGCATAGACACAAGCTCCCTGAGCAAACTGAGGACTACAGTGAGCAACATCAGGTCGCTTCAGGGGGGGGGGGGTGCTAATGGGACGTCCAACGCTGCGTGTTTGTTTCGCATCGGTGGGGGGGCTGCTGCTAATCGGACGTCCAACGCTGCGTGTTCGTTTCGGGGGGGGGGGCTGCTGCTGCTAATCGGACGTCCAACGCTGCGTGTTCGCTTCGGGGGGGGGGGGGTGCTAATGGGGGGGGCGGGGGATGCTTATGCGCTGGATAGATTTCTTGTGCGCTGAGAACGTGCGGGCAGTGCGCGATTGCGCACGCGCGCAGCTTAGAGGGAACATTGGCCCACAGCCTGCTAAACGGATGGACACTGGAAAAGTGGCAGAAAGGTGGATATCTCAGATGAGTCTTCAGTTGAATTACACCACAGCTGCCGCAAATACTGCATGAGACCTACTGCAGCCCGCATGAATCCAAGATTCACCCAGAAAACAGTTACGTTTGTGGTGGAAAGACTAGTGGCCTGGGTTACATTCAGTATGGGGTTGTGCGAAACATTTGCAAGGTGGAAGGCAATATCAATAGGCTAAAATATCGAGAAGTATTAGCTACCTCTTACATTCTCAATCAAAAATGGGGTCAAACTTTGCAGCAGGTTGGTGCTCCATCTCATACATCCATCTCTACATCAAATTTCCTCAAGGCAAAGAAGATCAAGGTGCTCTAGGACTGGTCAGCCCAGTCACCAGACATGAACATTATTGAGCATGTTTGGGGGAGAATGAAATGGGAAGCTTGGAAGACAAAACCAAAAAAATCTAGATGAACTCTAGGAGGCATGTAAGACATTCTTTGCTGTTCCTGCTAACTTCATCAATAAATTGTATAATTCATTGTTGAACAGTTACAAGCTTTTTTTTCTACAAAATAGTGGAACTACAGAACTTCTGTCAGGGACTGTAATTGCTGTAATCTAGAGGTGTGTTGTGCTGCAAAAACATACAGTGAGTACAATTTTTCTGACTAATTCATTTATTCGGCAATGTAAAAATGACCCCAATGTAAGGCAAGGAGAGCAAAGTCGAGCAAGAAATGAATACCGTATTTTCACGAACAAAGGACACACCGTACTAAAAGGCGCAGTCTCAGTTATGTGTGCCATTACTGTATTTAACACACACGTAGGGCGCACCGCATCATAGGGTGCATGCATGCCATTATTTACAGTAAACAAAAAACGTCACGGTAGCAAGAAAGTGAGTTCGGTTGTACTTTATTCTACTGTTTAACCATGTACTCTACTGTACTCACATTATTGTTGTTCGATATTCAGACGCAAATTAGTCCAAGTTCTCATCTTCTGTATCCAAATTAAACAGTTGGGCAAGTTCGCCATCTGACATGCCAATTTCCCTTGTCATTGTCTCGTCGTTGTCACGTTGCTCTTCGGCAATGATCCCGGCTTTCCAGGAAGCTTGAATTGTGCGTCGTACGCATGCTCTTTGTCTATGCCATTTTCGAGGGTCATAATGCTGTTTTCTTTGCACAAACAATCGTATTTATTTATCAATGGCGGCGGAGGTACGTACTCTACGTCTTACGTGAAGTCCTCTGATTGGTTTACCGCCCCTTTCTACGTAAAATGTAATGTCCTCTGATTGGTTCATTGGGTCTACATATTACGCCTTTTATTATGTCTGTGTGGCGGAAGCCACACTAAACAACTTTACAGATTTGAACAAACGGTAGTATTTATTTATCAATGGTGGCGGCGGTACGTACTTTGCTCAAACAATAGTATTTATTTACCAATAATGGCGGAGGTACGTACTCCTCTACGTGTTACATCCAGTCGTCTGATTGGTTTACCGCCCCGATCAACGTAAAACGAATTGTCCTCCGATCGGTTCATCGGGTGCCTGTATTACGTCTCTGTGTGGCGGAACCCACACAAAACAATGGCGGCGAAGGGACGTACTCTGTGTTACGTCTAGTCCTCTGATTGTTTTTTTCTGTCCCGATCTACGTCTACGCCTGTATATTACGGAAGCCACACAAAACGAACTTTACAGATTTTTGAATTTGGTCCACACAAAAGGCGCACCTTCTTAAAAGGCGCACCTTTGTTTTTTGAGAAAATTAAAGGCATTTATGTGCGCCTTATCATCGTGAAAATACGGTATAAAGGATTTTAACCAGAGGTGAGTATTAACATACAATTTCTTAAATCTGTTTCTATCATCACTGCAATATGGATTCAACTCCAAAAAGCTAGCTTTTTGAAGTGGGTGTTTACATTTCAAATGAATACACCCAAACCATGCCAACATTGCCGCTTTAGTCTATTTTTAGGGCACTTTAAATATGAACATTTGTCATAAAACAGAGAGCACTACTATTTGAACTAAACCAAATATTAGTAGCCAGAGTATGTATAGTGTTACCTACCAACAGGACTCTGGTCAACACAGTCAACAGAAATACCGGAAGACGGCAGGTATAAAAATCCTCTTTTTCCATTTTCTTTAGCAGACATGATTGCATCTCCATACTGAAACAAGCACATCACAAAATACATTACTAATCAAAGAGATTGCCTTGTGTCTACAAGTAAAGAGAGAAAATAGTAAACACTCACTTCTTTAAATATACTTGCCTGATAAAATTTGTGAAGCTCAGCAAGAATAGATGTAGACATGTCATTATTCTCCAGTGAGCTGAAAGCAAACTTATTAAATTGGCTGAAAAGCGAGTCAAAATTCCTGGCCAGTGGAAGAGTGGGGGCAGGAAAATGAAATCCACCAAGACCTAAAACAAATCACGAATGATTAGAAATCTCAACAGACTTGGAGCAATAGTTGTACTAAGTTCATTTTGTTTTTACTTGTTAATCACTTCACTGGTTCTTTTAGCTCACTCTGATGAAGGCGGAAGTACAAGCCGAAACATGTCAGGTAATGCAACCTAAAATATTTTGTTTGAGATAAAAGAACCAGTGAAGAGACTTGGAGCAAATTAAATGAAGTGCCCCCCCCTCCACACACACACACACACACGTCCAACGCTGCGCGTTCCCTTCTCTTCCGGGGGGGTGGGGGGGGGGACGGTTGCTAGCGGGACGTCCAACGCTGCGCGTTCCCTTCTCTTCCGGGGGGGGGGGCTAATCGGACGTCAAGCGCAGCGCGTTCGCTTCTCTCCCGGGGGGGGGGCTAGTGTGACGTCAAATCAAGCGCAGCGCGTTCGCTTCTCTCCCGGGGGGGGGCTAGTGTGACGTCAAATCAAACGCTGCGCGTTCGCTTCTCTTCCGAGGGGGGTAGGGGGGGGCTAATCGGACGTCAAGCGCTTTGTGTGGCGGGCTCCATCTAGTGTGGAAACTGAGAAGTGCTCAAGCTGTTGTGCGGGCCACATTCAATTATGTTTTCAGAATTTGCTGCGGGCCAATAAAAACAGTTGGCCCGCGGGCCGTAGTTTGGACACCCCTAGTGTAGACTAAAACTATATATTTGGAGATGACATCAAAAGATGAGGCGGCGTGTGTGTCGTTTGCATGTTCTCCCTGTGCCCGTGTGGGTTTTCTACGGGCACTCCGGTTTCCTCCCACATCCCAAAAACATGCGGACAGCAGAGGGCGTGGCTCATCTGTCAAATCTGACAGGTTAGCCACGCCTTCATCCATCAGCTGATAAAGACGCGTCACAATCACATCAGTGACACTCTGATGAAGGCGGAAGAACCCGCCGAAACATGTCAGGTAAATGAACCTAAAGCAAATTGTTTGATATAGAAGAACCAGTGAAGTAATTGAAAAAGAAAAAACAAGATGAACCTAGTACAACTATTACGAAGAAGTTATGGAGAGAACTGCGTCAAAGAATTTCGCCTCCTCGAAAAGCTGACGAAAAAACGAGCTCGCTACAGGAACCACCTGAGGTTCAATCTACGCTGCCGGGATGAAGGAGTAACGCCGGCCAGCCTGACAATCAAGAACCCAATTCCGACCAGGAATGCGGAAAGGATTATAAGGAGAGTGCGGATGGCTCTGGCCAAAGAAAGGATACGCTGCACAAACAACAAACTCAACAATATCAACGATGAACTACAGCGACGGACGGAACAATTCAAACACCGGTATGCCCTGGACAATGACACGGAAACAACACTACACGAACATTTAGATAAAATACACGAACAGGAATTTGCCGCCACAAAAAACCGACACATCGGGTAATTGGACAGACTCATTGCACAAAAGAAGGCACAACCGGACCACACACACATCAACGAAAAATGGATTCACAACATGTCACGCCACGATCTCACCCAGGCAGAACGCAGCATATTAGCAAAAGGACTCAACTACGCGATCACACCCAAAAACATACCTTACGATGATTTCATTTTAGCCACGGAGTTAGCATGCGAAAGAATACATAACCCAGGACAAAAAGCAGCACTACGCAATGAAGTTGCAGGTATATTAAAAACGGCTAAATCACCACCCAGTAATATTACAAAACAGGAAACAAACGCAATGATCACACTAGCAAAAAATAAAGACATTACAATCCTCCCGGCAGACAAAGGCAGAACAACAGTGATTATGGACACGGACACTTACGAAGAATCAATGCAACAGTTACTACAGGACGATACCTACGAAGTAATAAAAAAAGACCCAACAGAAGACAAGAAAAATAAACTCAAAGCATTACTCAAACCACTACTCATGGAAAATAAAATAGACAAACAGGCATACAATCACCTAATACCCACAGCAAACATCATCCCCAGAATTTATGGCACACCAAAAATCCATAAACCAGGTACACCTCTCCGCCCCATTGTAGACAGCATAGGGTCAGTCACATACAACCTTTCAAAAGCACTCACAGAAATAATAAAACCACTACTAGGACACACGGATCAACACTGCAAAAACTCAAAACAACTAGCTACAGAACTCACACACATAAAAGTACAGAAAGATGAAATGCTCATATCACACGACGTCATTTCACTCTTCACAAAAACGCCCACACAGCCCACTATACACATAGTACATGACAGACTATCAGCAGACAGGACACTCAAGAAACGCACAAATCTAACAGCACAAGACATCACCCAATTACTTCATTTCATAGCCACCTCCACATACTTTCAATACAGAAACACAATATACAGGCAAAAAGAGGGATTCCCCATGGGAGACCCTCTTTCTGCCATCATGTGTAATTTCTTTATGGAAGATTTAGAACAGAAGGCACTCTTAACAGCCCTGGACACATACAAACCCACGCTATGGAAACGTTACGTTGACGACATTCTGGAAAAAACAAAAACAGGACATACACAACACCTCACAGACCATCTCAATACCATAGACACCACCGGTAACATCAAATTCACTCATGAAGAAGAAACAGATCGATCCATAGCTTTTTTAGACATCAACATACACCACACAGACAACGGTGACATCAAAACAAAAGTACACAGAAAACCCACACACACCGACCAATACCTCCTCTGGACATCAGAACATCCCACTATACACAAACTGTCAGTAGTCAGAACACTATTCGAACGCACAACAATAATCACGGATCCGGAAGACATAACACAGGAAGAAAAATACATACAACACGCACTCAAAAAATGTCAGTATCCACAATGGGCAATAACCAAAGGTGCAGAACAGGTAAAAAACAAAAAATACAAAACACAGGAGAAAAGAAAGAAACAAACACGGAAACAAGAACCCAGCGGAATGGTGACGTTGCCGTATGTAAGAGGCATTACGGAACGCATCAAAAGAGCCATGATAAAATACAACATAAGCACGCCTATCAAACCACATACAACACTCCGTCAGATACTGGTCCACCCAAAAGACAAAGTTAATCCGGAAAATAAATGCAATTCCATATACGAGATTCCATGCAAATCATGCAATAAATCATATATCGGGGAGACAGGGAGGAACTTCATCACAAGAAAAACGGAACACAAGAAGGAATGTGAGAAGGAGACAGCAACAAGACAAACAAGAGCAATAAAACTACAAGCAGAACAGGAACACTACAAGTCAGCCATCACCGACCACTGTAAAAGAGAAAACCACATCATGGACTGGAAAAAGGCCAGAGTCATCCGCACTGAAGACAACAAACATCAGCGTTGGATCAGGGAGGCCATTGAGATCCGCAAGCGGGGCCCGAGGACCATCAACAGGGACGAGGGAGCCTACATGCTCTCTACAACCTGGAACAGCATTTTGGAGAGGTGAACGGACAGCAGAGGGCGTGGCTCATCTGTCAAATCTGACAGGTGAGCCACGCCTTCATCCATCAGCTGATAAAGACGCGTCACAATCACATCACTGACACTCTGATGAAGGCGGAAGAACCCGCCGAAACATGTCAGGTAAATGAACCTAAAGCAAATTGTTTGATATAGAAGAACCAGTGAAGTAATTGAAAAAGAAAAAACAAGATGAACCTAGTACAACTATGCTTGGTAGGCCGACTGAGCACTCCAAATTGCCCCTAGGTGTTAGTGCAAGTGCGGATGGTTGTTCGTCTCTGTGTGCCCTGCGATTGGCTGGCAACCGGTTCAGGGTGTCCCCCGCCCACTGCCCGATGATCGCTGGGATAGGCTCCAGCACGCCCGCAACCCCCGTGGGGACAAAGCAGTACAGAAAATGGATGGATGGATGGATCAAAAGATGAATACAGGGAAGAGATTTCTGGTTTTTACCTGGACAATCCACTCCAAAAGTGAGGCCATTCTTTTATCTTCTCTGTGGACTAAACATATTTGTGTTTGAATACTGGTTGAGATAAGCAGGCTTGACATGACTTTTTTTGCTCACCAGCCACTGAGGGTACAGTGATCCCTCATTTATCGCGGATAATTGGTTCCAAGACCACCTGCGATAGGTGAAAACACACGATGTAGAGAAAATATATTGTTACAATATCCACACAAGACTTTTCTGAACCTTTATTGTATTTTTAAACAGTTTATATTTTTTAAACTTTTTGCAAACATTTTAAAGTCAAACTGACTTTCAGAAACATTCTTATTCATTAAAAATAAATAAGAAAATAAAGAAAAAAATAAGAGTAAATATATTGTTACAATAATTTCTATAATAAAACAATTTCTTCCAGGCGGCTTTGAAAGTCTCCGTCTTCATGTCACTCAGCACCTTCTCGATTCGCTGGAGACACGTTGCTATATGAAAACTGAAAAGTTAATTTCAGTGTTTATGGTTTCAATCAGGTCTTGCATGGTGTGATTGGTGTACAGTGCCTTAAAAGCATGAATAACGCCTTGGTCCATTGGTTGGATGAGGGATGTGATTCTTGGGGGAAATAATTCAATGCGCACACCTTTGGCACTCAGGTTTTGTGCGTGACCTCCAGCGTTGTCCATCAGTAGTAGCACATTGAAATTTAGCCCCTTTTCAGCGAAGTAAACCCTGACCTTGGGGGATGAAGCACCTGTGGAACCTATATTTTTACAATGACTTGCTTATCCAAGCTTTCGGATTGTGCATCCAATACTCTGGGAGAACATTCATGTTTTTGTTCTTGAGGGCTCTTGGGACCTTTGACTTTTAAATTAGCGCTGGCTGTATCATATGGCCAGCAGCATCGCCACACATTAGGAGTGTGAAGCGATCCTTGGAGGCCTAAAACCCAGGTGCTTTGGCCTCTTCCTTCATGATGAACATTCTTAATAGCATCCTATTCCAAAAAAGTCCATTCTCGTCCATGTTGAACAGCTGTTCAGGCAAATAGCCCCTTTCTTCAATGATGGACTTAAAAGTCAAATTTTTATACAACTCTGCGCCATCTTTGTCTGCTTTGTTTCTCTATGGAACCGAACACTCTTGAGTTTGAATCTCGTCGTGAACTTCACAAACCAACCCTTGCTAGCAGTGAAAGGAATGTGTTGACTAGTAGAAGGAGATGCCTGTGAAGTTTAAAGTTGAGGGTTGTCAGGGTTAGTATCATCATCTGCAAGTTGGCTGTACAGTTGCCTGGCCTTTTCCCGGATGAAGTTCATATCCAAAGGAGTGTTCTTCCCGCAGGAATTTACCCAAAGGGCTAGTGCCGACTCCATCCGTACTATGCCCTTATTGCGCGGACTTGCTACCCTTTTTGCCTCCTTATTAAAAGTAATACTTGCAGTTGAACGTATTCTTCTTGTCCTTCTTAATAAAATGCACGGTTGACTTATTAATGCCATAATGGCAGCCTACCTCCACATAAAGTTTCCCTTCCTTAAGCATGTCGAGAAGTTTCACCTACTCTGCTATTGTAAGTATCTTCCTCTTACACTTGCAGTCTCCAGAAGGCGTAGAAGGTGCAAGGCATTTTCGCGGCATTGTAGTCGGGCTTCACTAAAAATTACGAAGTAAAAAAAGAACTTCCGTAATGAAGCGCAAGTCTGAGGTGATGCCGATATGTTGACGCGAACGGAGTGGAAGCGTTTGTACAGTATGGGAGGCTGAGATAAAGTGTGGTTGGAACTGCTAAGCCAATCAGCTGCAAGGACACAGAAAACTACCGTATGAAGCGCAAGTCTGCCGATATGTTGACGTAAACGGGGTGGAAGAGTAGATACAGTGCGGGGAGGCTGACATAGTGTGGTTAGAACTGCTCAGCCAATCAGCTGCGAGGACACAGATCAACATGTTCCCATTGGCCAATAGTGTGCTGTAAAGTCATATGGGCAGAAAAAGCCCTGCGCTTCAAGTGACACTGCAAAAAGCTGCAATGCACCAAATATATCTGCAAGATTTTGTTTTTTTGTAAAAACCCACGATGAACCGAGGCCGCAATAGGTGAAGCGCGAAGTAGCATTTAGTGGTTTCCCAGAGTTACTATCTAGTCAGCACTTTCACGAGCCACATTTTCATTTGCCTTCATATGGTTTTAGCTAGATAAAAGAACTATATTTACAACCCTTTTCAATTTAATTGGACATTTTGCAGACTCTAAACGGGACTATTTTATTGCTTAAAGCTACAGGTCATGAAGTATGCATCTCCAAGGCCGGTCATCGGCGTCCTCAAACCAGGCGGTCGCCTGTGGCGCCACCTGCTGGAAAGGGTTAAAAAACAACAACACAACAACTCACTAGCTAAGCACATTTGAAATACCCTGTAACCTGTCTTTTTTTTGTAGTTTTTGTCGAAATTGTTTGGTAAAAGCACATTCAAATGGAATTTTTATTTAATTAATGGGATTCTGTGATGAATATTTAGTCAGAAGTCAAGTTCATTTTTGTAGTTGACTTGCTGATACTTGAACAGACATTTGTAATTGATTGAAGTCTGTTTGTGCTCTTATATACACTGCTCAAAAAAATTAAAGGAACACTTTGAAAACACATCAGATTTCAATGGTGAACATTTTTTGGGGGGATATCTATACTGATATGGACAGTTTAATGTCTCAGGAACAAAAGGATGCCACATCTTTTGATGGAAATAAAGGTTTTCATCCTACAGAGGGCTCAGTATATACACACCCCAAAAATCAAAGTGAAAAAATGATATGGCAGGCTCGTCCATTTTGCCTAAATTCAATTTCTGCAACTCAAAATTCTTTTCAATATCTTGTGTGGCCCCCACGAGCTTGTATGCATGCTTGACAGCGTCGCGGCATGCTCCTAATGAGACGACGGATGGTGTCTTGTGAGATGTCCTCCCAGATCTGTCTAGGGGCATCAGTGAGCTACTGTAAAGTCTGAGGAGCAACCTGGCGGCGTATGATGGACCGAAACATTATGTCCCAGAGGTGTTCTATCGGGTTTAGATCAGGTGATTGTGAGGGCCAATTTATTGTGTCAATTCCTTCATCCTCCAGATACTGTCTGCATACTCTTGCCACATGAGGCCGGGCATTGTCGTGGATCAGGAGGAACCCAGGACCTATTGCACCAGTAGGGTCTGACCATGGGTGCAAGGATTTCATCCCAATACCTAATGGCAGTCAGACTGCCGTTCTCTAGCCTGTAGAGGTCTATTCGTCCCTCCATGGAAATGCCTCCCCAGACCATCACTGACCCACCACCGAACCGGTCATGCTGAATGATGTTGCAGGCAGTATAGCGCTCTCCTTGGCTTCTCCAGACCCTTTCACGTCTATCACAGGTGCTCAGGGTAAAACTGCTCTCATCTGTGAAAAGCACAGGGTGCCAGTGGCGGACTTGCTAATTCTGGTGTTCTATGGCAAATGCCAATCGAGCTCCACGGTGCTGAGCAATGAGCACAGGGCACACTACAGGACGTCGTGCCCTGAGGCCACCCTCGTGAAGTCTGTTTCTGACTGTTTGGGCAGAGACATTCACACCAGTAGCCTGCTGGAGGTCATTCTGTAGGGCTCGGGCAGTGCTCAACATGTTCCTCCTTGCACAAAGCAGCAGATATCGGTCCTGCTGATGGAATGAGGACCGTCTACGGCCCGGTCCAGCTCTCCTAGAATAACTGCCTGTCTCCTGGAATCTCCATGCTCTGGAGATTGTACTGGGAGACATATCAAATCTTGCAACAGCACGCATGGATGTGCCATCCTGGAGGAGTTGGACAATCTGCGCAACTTCAGGAGGGTTAAGAAATCGCCTCATGCTCCCAGTCGTGATAATGACTCTAGCTAAAGCCAACACTTGTGGAGAAACAGTTAAAAAAGATCAAGAGGGAGGAACTTGAAATGGCCTCCACCTGCAAAACCAGTCCTGTTTTGGGGACCATCTCGTTGTTGCCCCTCTAGTGCACCTGTTGTTAATTCCATCAACACCAATGCAGCTGAAACTGATTAACAATGCCCTCTGCCACGTACCTGACCAAAACCTTATCAGAAAAGTCTAATTGAATTCATGCCATAACCTGATAAAAAACTGTTCCTTTATTTTT
Source organism: Syngnathus acus (assembly GCF_901709675.1). Lineage (NCBI taxonomy): Eukaryota > Metazoa > Chordata > Actinopteri > Syngnathiformes > Syngnathidae > Syngnathus > Syngnathus acus. The sequence goes on from NC_051095.1 coordinate 27,385,910, forward strand.
TTTTGAGCAGTGTATGCCGAACGGCCTAAACAGTAGCTTTTGTTTCTATCAAATGGTGCCATTTATTTAGGTAAAGAAATGTTTTATGGGGGGGCAATGTTAATGTATAGTTTACTTGCACACATTTAACTTTACAATTTACACACTTCCTTTCCTGTTAGTTGAATAAAATATAATGGAAATTAATTCAACCCTTGTTTCTTATTACAAAACACTAGTAAAATTTGCATGTGATAAGTTTTTTGTAGGGATGCACCGAAAATTCGGCCACCGAACATTTTCGGCCGAAAATGACCCAAAAGTGCATTTTCGGTTTTTGGCCGAAAGACCTAAATCACCGAAACAACACGGCCGAAACTTGTGATGACGTGAGCAAACAGCGCAGCCAGCACGCGAGAAAACGGGATAAGAGCCAGCATGTCTGCGGTGTGGACTGATTTCACTATCTCAGAGAAAGACCCACGGATAGCGATTTGCAAAACATGCAATGCTGAAATTTCAAGAGGGGTGCATCTGCAAAAAGTTTCTCCACGTCGGGTTTAATTCATTACCTGAAATCCAAACATCCCGATCGCCATTCTGAATATGAGAAGAAGGCGACACAGAAAAGGAAACTGACACCGAGCACGCCCACTCCGTCTGTGGCAAACGTTTTTGAAAAGGCAAGAAAGTTCTCCAGTGATTCTGCCAAGAGAACATATTTAATTTTACAGTCTTTCAGCAGGCCAGTCAGTTATAAGCCTGTAAATTATTATTTAATGTACACATGAGTGGGGTCAAGTTAAACATTTTATTTTTATTTCATTTTATTTTTGAATTTGAATTTATATTGTGCATTGTTGTAATGTCAGTGCTAAATAAATATTTTCATACTTTTGTAACTGGTTTATTGCAATGCCTTGATTTTAGTGAGGTTAGTACACATGTAGCCATAAATGCTGTGGTTCTAATAACTGGCATAATCATTTCTTTCGGTGTTTCGGTTTTCGGTTTTCGGCCTTGGTTTCCTCATTTTTGGTTTTCGGTTTCGGCCAAGAATTTTTATTTCGGTGCATCCCTAGTTTTTTGTGAGGCAAATGTTGAGAAGCAGTGCAATTAAATTAAAGTTGTATCAATAATCACTTTATAATCAATCCGTAGCCCCTGAATCGTGATAAAATTGTGAGGGGGCCCAAAGATTCCCACCCCTACTTGATATGCCATGTGTTTTCTCCTAAATGATAGCCAAAATACCGCCACTTCCTTATGCAATATACCAGGGACGTGTGGTCAGAGGAGGCAAGGGCCACGCCTCCCCTGCCATCATGAAAAGGGGTTTTCCTTTTAATTTCATTTTGAACCAAAGTCGCTGAATTTTTATAGTTATTTTAAAACCGAAGGCGATTCGCTCGGAGGAGCCAACTTCCTGCCTTGCCTCCTCTGAGGATTGCGTAATCACACGGCTGCCTATGCTGACAAGCTATGCAGTTAGACTGAACTGCTGTATGTCTGTATGTCGCTGTTTAAGTGTTCAAACACTGTGGCTATATTAACTAATTTCCGTAGTTAAGCTGATGTATTGAATATCTAGTGTTTTTTGTCATCTGTCTGTAACGTCGTGTTTCTTTAGATCAGGGGTCACCAACTCCGGTCCTCAAGGGCGCCAATCCAGCCTGTTTTAGGTGCAGCCCTGCAACAACACACCTGATTCAAATGATCAGCTCATCAGCAAGCTCTATTAAGGCTGATAGCGATCCTGATTATTTGAATCAGGTGTGTTGCAGGGGGGATACATCTAAAACAGGCTGGATTGGCGCCCTTGAGGACCGGAGTTGGTGACCCCTGCTTTAGATGAATAAAACGGCTTTGAAAAGAGACCTTACGGAGTCGACGAAAAAAAAGGTTCTCCAGCCTTATGGCAGGGGGTGCTAGTGATCCCGGGATGCTTCATGCGCCCACCTGTAGAATAAGTGATCTCCAGTTCAAATTTACAGTGAACAACTGAGGAGCAGTAGTCCATTTATTTCTTCCCGATTTTACATTTCGTTTTACAATGGAGGATTACATATCCGAACGATTTTCAACTATGGATTTTCGATCAGAGTGGTACGCACGATCGAAAACAAGTTTTTAATTCCATGTGCTTTATTGAGTGTTTTTGTGTGAAGAATGCTGATATGAGATTTTTACTGATTACTGTAATTTGAATTTCAAGTGACGTCAGCAGTGCGGCGCGGCGGTTGTTTACATAAAGGACAAATATTCGATCACGGGATGACGAAGATGACGAAGGGCCCCACGTACTACCGGCATCATTAGCGACTTTGTTTGTAAGCGACACGGAGGACGAAGAGTTTGAAGGATTTAATGATTTGGAGTGACACAGAAGGTTTGAAAAACTATTATGGCTTTTACGCACGCCCGGTCCTCCTCTACGGAGCTCTCTTTCACCTCCGTGGATGGAGGTCTGGGGCCGGCGCTCGGCCGGGTGGCTGTCCGGGGACGGTGGATGGGGCTCGGACATGGCTTTTACGCACACCCGGTCCAATTCTATGGAGCTCTCTTCCACCTCCGTGGCTGGAAGTGCCACCTCCGGGGATGGAAGTCCACACCGCCACACACCTGGAAGTCGACGCTGGTGCTTGGGGCCGTGTGGGGGTGAACTATTTATGTTATAGTTATTTGATATACCGTTTGTTTCCATGTATAATGCGCCCCCATGTATAATACGCACCCTAAAAATGGCATGTCGCTGCTGGAAAAAAGCATGTACCCATGTATAATACGCACCCAAATTTTGACTTTTTTTTTATTTTTTTTTTTAATATTTTATTTTATTTTATTTTTTTTAAAGTCCCAATGATCGTCACACACACGTCTGGGTGTGGTGAAATTTGTCCTCTGCATTTGACCCATCCCCGTGTGATTTTGATCCATCCACTGGGGGAGAGGGGAGCAGTGAGCAGCAGCGGCGCCGCGCTCGGGAATCATTTGGTGATCTAACCCCCCAATTCCAACCCTTAATGCTGAGTGCCAAGCAGGGAGGCAATGGGTCCCATTTTTATAGTCTTTGGTATGACCCGGCCGGGTTACTTAAGTCCGTAAACGTAAAATTATTTCAGAAAAAAGATCATCTTTGGCAACAACCGGATGTTATACTGCCGGTCAGTATCACTGCGCATGCAGTAGCAAACTCGATAGCGAAGAAATATGTGAGACTCTCAACGGGATCACCAATATTTGAGTGATGTTCCAGTTATTTATCACAATTATTTATTATTATAATAATAATATATATAATTTACATAATAATTATTTATTTATTATTCACAATTGTCATGGTGATCTTTCTGGTGATTTCTTAACTAGGCTGGATGTATTTTTTTTGTTGGCGTGGATTTCTCCGACTGCCCAGAAAGGCACCACCGCGATCGGTTAGGTTAAAATGAAAAGAGAGGAAAGTGACGTGCGGACATGTGAAAAAGGCGGCTCTGTATGGGAGAGAAGTTGAAGAGGAATAAAAACACCCTTGGAAACCAAAACTTGCCCCTCGTCGTGACTCGGAGCCGCAACAAATGTTTCGGATTTGTGTAAGGTACATTGTGAAAGCAAACGAGCAGGTGATCGAGCAAATGCCTGATACGAGAGCATTGTGTTCGTATGGAGCGTGTTTGAAGTGAACAGCAGAGAAGAAAGGAACAAGGCAAAGTGTTGTGAAATAAAATATTACCTGTAATACGCATTTTGTTATTTGCTGATTGAAACTGCTAATTAAACCGTGAATTGAAACTAACAGGAAGAAAACTGAACTCTCGCTCTTTATATAGCTGACGTGTCTTGCGCATCCGTTCTGCGCATCTGTAATGGCGGCCTCCATATGATATATGGGGTCTGCGATGGAGATTAAAAAACAAACAATATTTGACAATAACACACCATCAAGGATTGCATCATCCCATCAAACGATGTGTCGTCAATTATGAATTTTACTGACTAAGTGTGTTGGGCAGGATGGCTGAATGCGATGCGCGATTAACAAACACACATTTTGTGAGGATCTGTGTGTGCAGACGAAGACCTTCTGCACGTATAACAACGACAAACCTTGGTTTACACCGAACCTCAGGAGGCTGCGCAAAGTCAAGGAGGAGGCCTACAGGAGCGGCGACCGTGACCTGTTCAAGCAGACCAGAAACACACTGAACCGAGAGGTCAGGAAAGCCAGGAGGTGTTACAGGGAGAACCTGAAGAGACACCTCTCTGCCAATCCTGATCCCTCAACAGTGTGGAAAGGTCTGCAGAGCATCACGGGCTTCAAGAAACGAACCCCCCGTCCTGTGGAGAGCCCAAGGCTTGCTAACCAGCTAAACAGGTTCTACTGCAGGTTTGATCGGTCCTCCCACACAACGGGACTTCCTGCAGCACAATCTACATACGCAGAGGCCGCGCCCGCACTCCAGATCCGCGAGGAGGAAGTGCGCCAGATGATCCGGAGACAAAAGACCAGGAAGGCACCGGGCCCAGACGGCGTGTCACCTTCCTGCTTGAAAATCTGCGCTGAGCAGCTGGCGCCCACCTTTGCACGGATCATCAACCGTTCTCTGGAGCTGTGTGAGGTGCCCTCGTGTTTCAAGAGCTCCACCATCGTTCCAGTGGCCAAGAAGCCCGCCATCACAGGTTTGAATGACTACAGACCTGTCGCACTGACATCTGTGGTCATGAAATCTTTCGAGAGGTTAGTGCTGAACCACCTGAAGGATGTCACGGGCCCCCTGCTTGACGCCCTCCAGTTTGCCTACCGGGCAAACAGGTCAGTGGATGATGCGGTCAACATGGGACTGCACTACATCCTGCACCACCTGGACACCCCAGGAACGTACGCCAGGATCCTGTTCGTGGACTTCAGCTCGGCGTTCAACACCATCGCTCCTGACATCCTCCAACAGAAGCTCATCCAGCTTGCGGTGCCTGCCTCCACCTGTCAGTGGATCACCAGCTTCCTGACCAACAGGAGACAGCGTGTGAGGCTGGGGGGCATCACATCTGACACCCGGACCACCAATACTGGAGCCCCTCAGGGGTGCGTCCTCTCCCCACTGCTCTTCTCTCTCTACACCAGGGGTGGCCAACCAGTCAGAGACTAAGAGCCACATTTTTTAGTGTGTCATCGCAAAGAGCCACATCATACACATGAGCACACATGAACACCCCCCCCCACACACACACACAAACACGCACACATACACACACGCGCGCACACACACACACACGCACACACACACACCTCTGCTCAGCCAAATTTATTGTGTGACATTATTATGTCACGCACCAACATGATAATGACAAATTGACTCCTACAGTACTAAAACCACAGACCAAAGACCACATTTTCAACAATGAACATTGTGTGCATTGTCTCACACAGACAAACTCTCAGTTCAACAAATTCCACAAACAAAAACATAAGTTTTTTCACTTACTATGTGTGGCGGGACAGACCATTCGTTTTAGTTTGTCGTTTTCAGGAGACAAGATTTCAATAACGTCACTGAGGCATATTTTAACGAACTCCACTTCATTGTATGGCTTTTTAGCCCGTGCAATGTTCCAAGCCAGTTGAAACAATGCAAGTGTGACAGTCTCTGAGTGCTTCGTAATTTTTTTTTAAAAACTGTACCTATTTTTCTGCCTGACTTTTCAAAGTCTCCAAACTTGTGCTTGCGAAATTCAGTCCCTTTTGCAAAGTCCTTATCGATATTGGCATGAAGTGAGCTGAAGTGGCGCTGACCATTTGAAGCTTTTAAATGCGCCAATGACGTATCAGGCAGAATGGCTTGCCATAGCGTTCAACAAAAAACAACTTTAACTCTGTTAAAAACGTCCTGTGTTCATCGTCATATATTCGTTTAGCTGTGCATTTTTTCCTTGCCATTTTGGCAAGCGTCTTGTCAGCTTTTCTGGACCTAATGGGCCCCCGTAGTCACAGTCGCCATTCATTAAAAAGCCAGCAAAACCAATCGCTCTGTTTGTCCCTCCTCCTTTGCGGGATTTCACCTCACGCGCATGCGCGTTTGACCAAAATACCATATTGAACTCAAGCGAAGCAAATACGCACGAAAAATAAACACAAATGTTGATATGAACGTAAAAGAGCCGCATGAAACCAGCCAAAGTGCCGCATGTTGAACAGAGGGTGTGTTTTACCGAAGTCAAATTCCTTGTTTGGCACGCTCAAACATGGCGAATAAAAAACTCTTGAATCTTGAATCTTGAATTGCCCGTGTGTTTTACCTGTTGCCACTATCTAGTACGCGTGACTTGCTTTGTCCATGTAAGTAAAGGTTTTCTCATTTCTTTGTTTGTGGCTATCCTTGCAGCTGAGTTTTTCTTTGTTAGTGTATTGTTTTTTCTCACTCACATCTCAATTACCGGATTCATCCATTCATTACCTGTACCGCTTGTCCCCATGGGGGTCGCGGGCGTGCTGGAACCTATCCCAGCTATCATCGGGCAGTAGGCGGGGGACACCCTGAACCGGTTGCCAGCCAATCACACGGCCAGTTATCGTATTTTCTTAAAAGCCTTTAATTTTCTTCGTAACCGAAGGAGCGCCTTTTGTGTGGACCAATCACCAAAATCTGTTAATGTTGTCTGACGGCCGCCACAGGTGTAGACGTAATATGTAGACCGGATGGACCAATCAGAGGACATTGCGTTTTACATCGATCAGGGCAGTAAACCAATCAGAGGATTCTTGATTTGTTACTCGTAAGCAAAAACAAACAGAAAGACAGACTTGAATACCGGCCGGTCGCTCGCGGCACCTTGGCTGTCTTGACATCAAGCTAGCAGCAACGTGGAACAGGCGCGAAAGAAACCAGTTTCAGTAGAAAGGTAAGATTTATTGTGTGATAGTTCACACTCCAATGCAGTGCTGCTAAGCTCATGTTGATAATTTTCACCAAAATTAAACATTATCAGTCATGATTTTTATTTGAGACGGCAGAGTAGAGCACTGGTTAGCAGGTCGCCTCACAGTTCAGAGGTGCAGGGTTTGATTTCAGCTCCAGCTTCCTTGTAGGCGTTTGCATGTTCTCCACGTGCCTCCGTAGGCTTCCTCTGGGTACTTGCATGCATGGTCAGCCAATTGACCACTCCATATTGCCCGTAGGAGTGAGTGTTAATTGTTATTTGCTTATGTGTGCCCTGTGATTGGCCGGCCACCAGTTCAGGGTGTCCTCTGCCAACTGCCCGAAGTTAGCTGGGATAGGCTCCATCACACTTGTGACCATCGTGAGGATAAGCAGTTTAAATGATGGATGGATGGAATTTTAATGTGAAGATATGAAGCATACTTTTGGAATGTTAGTTTCTGTCCAGAATGTATTTCCTTTTACCTAGGCCAGAGCCATACATGCCCATTTTTTAAAAATAACTTCCCACGAGAGCCATACCATTTAAAAAAAAATCGATAGGTTAAACACAATTAAATGCATGTACAGTGTAGCCTCGGTTTTCGAACGTCCCGGTTCTCGAACAAATCGGTATTCGAACAAAAAATTCGAGATTTTTTTGTTTCGGATGTTGGACGAAATTCGGTTGTCGAACCTCGCGAGATGAGCCGAGAGGACCCGCATGCCAACTGACTCCGTTCGTTATTACCTTCTCATTACTCTGAGGATTGCATCAACTCTAATCATGCCTCCAAAGGAAGCAAGTGGGAGCAGTAAAGCCATCCTAAAACACAAAGACGCTCCTAAAGCAATGCGACAGTGAGCGCCCGGCGCGCTGCGGTTGCGCGATCGGACCAAATTAAGCTCCCTGCACACTGAGGTCCACTTAAATTTTGGAAAGTCCATTAGGACTTTAAAAATATTTTCTAAATTTTAGCGACCGCTCTCTCACAATAATGCGACCAGCACGGTGCAGTTGCGCGGTCGGCGGCGCGCTACGGTTGCGCGATCGGACAAAATGAAGCTCCCTGCGCACTGATGTCCACTTAAATTTTGGAAAGTACGTACATCAGGACTTTAAAAATATTTTCTAAATTTCAGCGACGGCTCTGTCACAATAATGCGACCAGCGCGATGCAGTTGCGCAGTCGGCGACGCGCTACGGTCGGGCGTTTGGCGGTGCGCTGCAGTTGCCCGATCGGACAAAAATGCGCAAATGAAAAAAATGCTTAAAAAAGGCGGGTTGTTTGTTTGTTTGGAACGGACTAATTTTTTCTCCATTATTTGTAATGGGAAAACATGATTCGGAATTCGAACGATTCACTTCTCGAACAGCCTTCTGGAACGGATTGTGGTCGAAAACCGAGGCTCCACTGTATTTTGATTAAGACCAACGATTTTTTAAGTGTACTAATGTATTCTTTTTAATGACGTTTTTACCGTCGCCAAAAGAGCCATATTGGCTCGCGAGCCATAGGTTCCCGACTCCTGACCTAGGCCATTGTCTTGTCATAGCCAGGCAGTGTATAAAAATAATGTATGTATAATATCAAATTTCTTTTTCTTTTTCTGTAATACCGTCCCTGCACTGCCTACCAGTGAAAAGGAATAATGTAAGAACTACCTGTATACTTAAACTTAGAAATATTAAACCAGAAACCCTTTCATAGGATCCATCCATCCATACAAAAAAGAGTAACGCAGAAGAAGTGCTCAGTGAAGGAAAACAGGTAGAAAACTGTATATTTCCCTCCATGGGAAATATCATGCTTAAATACAAGACAAACTCAGAGTGGTCTTTAATGCCTCAGCAAACTCAAAGGTTTGATCATGATCATTTGTTGTCAGGCCTAGACAAATACAAGGACCTTGACATGACTCAAAGGCTCAAGAAAGTAGAGGAGATGAAAAGAAGCTTGGTTTCACAACAGCCAATGTTCAAAAAAGCCACATCACAAACGGAAGCTGCTGTAAAGGCTAGTTTTATTGTGGCGACAGAGATGGCAAAATCAGCCTGGTCCTTCAACGAGGGAGAGTTCGTGAAAAAGCGCATGATGAAAGTTTGTGACCTCGTGTGCCCAGAAAAAAAGCAAACATTTTCAAATGTTAGCCTGAGCAGAAATACAGAAGCTGCTCGCACATGTGATCTTGCCACCAATCTATATGACCAGTTGACGGAAAAGGCAAAGGATTTTGTTGCATTCTCCCTTGCTGTGGATGAGAGCAGTGACGCATCTGATACCGCACAGCTGTCAGTCTTCATCCGCGGAATGGACTCAAATTTGTGTGGTACTGAGGAACTTTTGGGATTAAAATCAATGCATGGAACAACCACAGGAAAGGAAATCTTTGAAGAAGTTTGCAAATGTGTAAATGAAATGAAGTTGCCGTTGGAAAAACTCGGGATTAACGACAGCCAGCGATGTGCGGTCGAAAGAGTGGACTGGTGGCCAGAGTGCGGGAGCTGATGCGGGAAGAGAACTGTACAGGTGAGCTAACTGTTTACCACTGCAGTATACATCAAGGATCACTGTGTGGCAAAGCCCTAAAGATGGAACATGTTATGAACACAGTAACACAAGTAGTAAACTTCATCAGAGTGAAAGGTCTCAATCACCGCCAGTTCAAGTCCTTTATGGAGGAGTATGGTGCAGAACATGCAGACGTGCCGTATCACACAGAGGTGAGGTGGTGGAAAAGTACTGAACAGATGTTTTGTGCTGCGTGATGAAATATGTCAGTTTGTGGAAAGCAAAGGGAAAGACACAGCAGATGAAAAGTTTCGGTGTGAGCTAGCCTTTCTGTGTGACATCACAAGCCATCTCAATGTGCTGAACCTGCAGCTTCAGGGGCGAGGGCTTATCATCACAGACATGTACGCTGCAGTGAAGGCTTTCCGAACCAAACTGTGCCTGTGGAAGAATCTGATGCTGCAAGGAAACCTGGGCCATTTTTCCTGCTGCCAAACCCTGAAAATGCAGATTTCTACTAGCGCGCTCCCAAATGAAGAGTTTACTGAAAAACTCGGCATATTTGGTGATGAGTTTACCCGCCGATTTGCCGACTTCAATGGCTAGAAATGTAGGTTTGAACTGCTCAGTAATCCGTTTGCAGTTGACGTGGAAAACGCACCAACCAACCTCCAAATGGAGCTGATTGAACTCCAGTGTAGTTACACACTTAAGTCCAAGTATGATGCTGTGGGCGCCGCACAGTTTCCACATTTCATCCCTGACACAATGCCTCAGGTCCGCACTCAAGCTGCTCAGATGCTCTCCATGTTCGGCAGCACTTATCTATGTGAGCAACTATTCTCTTCAATGAAGATGACCAAAACATCTCACAGGGGATGTCTGACTGATGACCACCTTTGTGCAATCCTGAGGATTTCCTCAGCTCAGAGCATGAGCCCAGACATTGATGAACTAGCATCCAAGAAGAGATGCCAGGTATCTGGCTTGGACACATCGGAGTAGATCAGTGTGTTGCAAACTGACCTATACATAAGGTTTTCTTTGTGCACTTTTTCTTGCTACTCCAAGGTATGGACTTGAATGTCTGCAGTTTGACAAAGGCATGTTATTTGTTAATTAGTTTATTATTGTTATTTTATTTTTGAATATATTATTAGCCTTTGGGAAAATGTTACTGTTGAAGTTTAACTCAGGAGGCTGCACATAAAAAGAGAGGCACGTGGTTTTTATTTAGATTTTATTAAAGAAATGGATGTTTTTTTTAATTTGAAATTCTATTTTGCATGCGTGCAATATTTAGTTATACAGTGGAGCCTCGGTTTTCGAACGTCCCGGTTCTCGAACAAATTGGTATTCGAACAAAAAATTCGAGATTTTTTTGCTTCGGATGTCGGACGAAATTTCGGTTGTCGAACCTCGCGAGATGAGCCGAGAGGACCCGCATGCCAACTGACTCCGTTCGTTATTACATCCTCATTACTCTGAGGATTGCATCAACTCTTATCAGGCCTCCAAAGGAAGCAAGTGGGAGCAGTAAAACCATCCTCAAACACAAAGACGCTCTTAAAGCAATGTGACAGTGAACGCCCGGCGCGCTGCGGTTGCGCAATCGGACCAAATTAAGCTCCCTGCGCACTGAGGTCCACTTAAATTTTGGAAAGTACATCAGGACATTAAAAATATTTTCTAAATTTCAGCGACGGACGGCTCTGTCACAATAATGCGACCAGCGCGGTGTAGTTGCGCGGTCGGCGACGCGCTACTGTTGCGCGTTCGGTGGTGCGCTGCAGTTGCGTGATCAGACAAAATTAAGCTCTCTGCAAACTGAGGTCCACTTAAATTTTGGAAAGAAATCAGGACTTTAAAGATATTTTCTAAATTTCAGCGACGGCTCTGTCACAATAATGCGACCAGCGCGGTGCAGTTGCGCGGTCGGCGACGCACTACAGTTGCGCGTTCGGCGGTGCGATGCGCTGCAGTTGCGCGATCGGACGAAAATGCGCAAATGAAAAAATGCTTAAAAGAGGCGATTTTTTTTTTTGTTGTTGCTTGAAACGGATTAATTTTTTTCCCATTATTTGTAATGGGAAAACATGATTCGGAATTCAAACGATTCACTTCTCGAACAGCCTTCTGGAACGGATTGTGGTCGAAAACCGAGGCTCCACTGTATATTAAACAAAATTAAGCTACCGTTTTTTTCCGTGTATAATACGCCCCGATGTATAATACGCACCCTAACAATGGCATGTTGATGCTGGAAAAAAGCCTGTACCCATGTATAATACGCACCCAATTTTTTTTATTTATTTTTTTTTTTTTTTTAAAGTCCCAATGATCGTCACACACGCAGGGAGGCAATGGGTCCCATTTTTATAGTTGGTATGGTCTTAACTAGGCTGGATGTATTTTTTTTTTTTGGCGTTGATTTCTCCGACTGCCCGTAAAGGCACCACCGCGATCAGATGAAAAGAGAGGAAAGTGACGTGCGGACGTGAAAAAGGCGGCTCTGTATGGGAGAGACGTTGAAGAGGAATAAAAACACCCTTGGAAACCAAAACTTGCCCCTCGTCGTGACTCGGAGCCGCAACAAATGTTTCGGATTTGTGTAGGGTACATTGTGACAGCAAACGAGCAGGTGATCGAGCAAGCGTCTGATACGAGAGCATTGCGTTCGTATGGAGCGTGTTTGAAGTGAACAGCAGAGACGAAAGGAACAAGGCAAAGTGTTGTGAAATAAAATATTACCTGTAATACGCATTTTGTTATTTGCTGATTGTATTAAACTATCACATTCATTGTCAGTCAAGAAGAGAAGAGGACTATTATCCCTTCTTTGACGAAATGACCAGAGCACAGTACAAACACACTATTGTTCTTTCGGTATTTATTCAACCCACATTCTTTCACAACATGACAAGAAGAGAACAATACATAAATCAATACTCGTACCAGTACCATGATTTTCTTAAAAAAAAAAAAAAAAAAAAAAAAAAATTAAATTAAAAAAAAAAAATTAAAAAAAAATTGTACCCATGTATAATGCGCACCCCAGATTTTAGGACAATAAATTAGTTAAATTTTGCGTATTATACACGGAAAAAAACGGTATTCTTGTTCCATATTTGATAAGCAAAACTAATTTGGGTTGACATGAAAAGGTTCATTATTATATGTGGAGGAAGATGTTTTTCAATAAATATCAATGTTGGCCCGCGACCTCGTCCAAGTTTCAAATTTTGGCCCGCTGTGTGTTTAAGTTTGACACCCCTGGTGTAGACAATGACAGTGACCATTGGTGGACCTGTTTGGGAGTGCAGCTTCAGGGAAATGTCTGGCAAGCAGGACCCACTGTCCTTCTGCTTCTAAAGCAGTGGTTCTTAACCTGGGTTCGATCGAACCCTAGGGGTTCGGTGAGACAGTCTCAGGGGTTCGGCAGAGCCTCTTCTGCAGAGGACCGAACACATCTGATTTATCGTGTAAATTCATGTTGACGCATATCTGAATTGGTCTCGCAAAGACAACAGCAGAAGTCATGCTGATTTGCAGGTACAGTGCCTTGCGAAAGTATTCGGCCCCCTTGAACCTTTCAACATTTCGCGACATTTCAGGCTTCAAACATAAAGATATAAAAGTTTAATTTTTTGTCAAGAATCAACAAGTGGGACACAATCGTGAAGTGGAATGAAATTTATTGGATAATTTAAACTTTTTTAACAAATAAAAAACTGAAAAGTGGGGCGTGCAATATTATTCGGCCCCTTTACTTTCAGTGCAGCAAACTCACTCCAGAAGTTCAGTGAGGTTCTTTGAATGATCCAATGTTGTCCTAAATGACTGATGATGATAAATAGAATGCCCCTGTGTGTAATCAAGTCTCCGTATAAATGCACCTGCTCTTTGATAGTCTCAGGGTTCTGTTTAAAGCGCAGAGAGAACCATGAAGACAAAGGAACACACCAGGCAGGTCCGAGATACTGTTGTGGAGAAGTTTAAAGCCGGATTTGGATACAAAAAGATTTCCCAAGCTTTAAACATCTCAAGGAGCACTGTGCAAGCAATTATATTGAAATGGAAGGAGTATCAGACCACTGCAAATCTACCAAGACCCGGCCGTCCGTCCAAACTTTCATCTCAAACAAGGAGAAGACTGATCAGATGCAGCCAAGAGGCCCATGATCACTCTGGATGAACTGCAGATAACTACAGCTGAGGTGGGAGAGTCTGTCCATAGGACAACAATCAGTCGTGCACTGCACAAATCTGGCCTTTATGGAAGAGTGGCAAGAAGAAAGCCATTTCTCAAAGATATCCATAAAAAGTCTCGTTTAAAGTTTGCCACAAGCCACCTGGGAGACACACCAAACATGTGGAAGAAGGTGCTCTGGTCAGATGAAACCAAAATCGAACTTTTTGGCCACAATGCAAAACGATATGTTTGGCGTAAAAGCAACACAGCTCATCACCCTGAACACACCATCCCCACTGTCAAACATGGTGGTGGCAGCATCATGGTTTGGGCCTGCTTTTCTTCAGCAGGGACAGGGAAGATGGCTAAAATTGATGGGAAGATGGATGGAGCCAAATACAGGACCATTCTGGAAGAAAACCTGTTGGAGTCTGCAAAAGACCTGAGACTGGGACGGAGATTTATCTTCCAACAGGACAATGATCCAAAACATAAAGCCAAATCTACAATGGAATGGTTCACAAATAGACGTATCCAGGTGTTAGAATGGCCAAGTCAAAGTCCAGACCTGAATCCAATCGAGAATCTGTGGAAAGAGCTGAAGACTGCTGTTCACAAACGCTCTCCATCCAACCTCACTGAGCTCGAGCTGTTTTGCAAGGAAGAATGGGCAAGAATTCCAGTCTCTCGATGTGCAAAACTGATAGAGACATACCCCAAGCGACTTGCAGCTGTAATTGCAGCAAAAGGTGGCGCTACAAAGTATTAGCGCAAGGGGGCCGAATAATATTGCACACCCCACTTTTCAGTTTTTTATTTGTTAAAAAAGTTTAAATTATCCAATAAATTTTGTTCCACTTCACGATTGTGTCCCACTTGTTGTTGATTCTTGACAAAAAATGTAACTTTTATATCTTTATGTTTGAAGCGTGAAATGTCGCGAAATGTTGAAAGGTTCAAGGAGGCCGAATACTTTCGCAAGGCACTGTATTTAGTGGATTTAAGTGATGTAGTAGTACTCTATTATCCCTGTCTGCCTGCCATTGGGCCGGTTGGATTTGAAACTCCCGGGGCTGAAAAATGGTCCCAGCACGCCACTGTTGTACGGTGATAGCACTTAGATACTAGTGTGAATGGAATGGATGAAAAACAATGAGAAAATCCCAAAATACCAGTGGGAAAGAGCTCGAAGCAACTTTTTTTTTTGATTGGGGAAGAAAAGAACTATAAACCTATCATTTTTGGAACCATCTAGTTCATAAAGTTTCAATTATGAACTATGAACTAAAGAAGTTCATTCTAAAACTTGTAAACTCAACTTTTAACTAGTTTGTGTAGAAAATGAACTTTTCCAACACTGTTAACAGGAGAGTGTTTTTTTAAACATGTTCAAGAAATACTGTTCCAAACATTCAATAAATGCTGTTACAATTTCAAAAACATAATCTTGTAAATAATTGTATTTTCAATGTTGAACAAAATAATCGTGATTATTATTTTTATCCATTATTGAGCAGCTTTAATAATATTATTATTCCACCCTATTTGGGAGTCTTGACTAAATCCGTAGGAATTAGAAATTAATATAATAATTAATTCCTATATTACATATAAAATCTGTATTGCCTGACTGAAAACAATACGTAACATTTCTAAAGAAGCGGCAATTTTTTTTTCTGAATACAAACTCAAAGTTGACATTCCAGCTGTATTTTGTGAGCAATTGCATTAGATATCTATGTATCCAATGGATTAGAAAACAGTGTCCGAGTTAACTCGAAGATGGCGCTCAGCCACTATATTATAAGGTACGATGTAACGCGAGGGTCGGTGCAAATGAGTTAATAGGTTAAACAACACAAAAAATATTCAAAAAACGCTGATATTCAATATATATTTTCCACCAATGGCAAGAAAACAGTGGAATAAAATCTCATTAAAAAGAAAAAAAAACACCCCACAAATCTGTAAATTTGCGGGGATCAACTGTATACGATACTGTGTAAAACCTACAAGACACATTGAAATTTTTTCCAATCAAACCCAAGACCTTTTAAAGCTTACGTGTCACAGTAATAAATGTTACTGTTTTACTCATTCAGTTGTGGTTTATATAGAGTGGAACAGCGATGCTTTTGTCTGAATTCCTCGTTTTGATAGCATCACAGGTCCCTCTTTTCCACTTGTTCTGATGTGCAGCTCAGAGCAAGCCATTTTGGTGCGGTCTCTTTAAATGCAAATGAGATACTTCACACGCCACTCCCTCCAGGCCGCAAGAGGTGCACCTCCATTTCCGGTCGACATATTTGCAGTTTTTTTAGCCAAGGTAGCGTTTACTTGCGCCGCAAACTTTTTGATTGATTAAAAGATGTCAACAGCAGAAGACTTGTCCATACATACATTACACATAACAAAATAAATCCCCTTACAATATTTATGAGCATGTCTTGTAAACAAGCACTGCAGTCAAGGTACGAAGTAAGCTAATGCTAGCGCTAGCGTTAGTGAGAAGCTAACGAATGCATTTAACACATTATTGTGTTCCCCAAGAATAAAACAGCACCGTTGATGAAATTCATCTGATACAACTACTCAAAATACACCCACAAGTGAAAAGCGCACAGCTCCAAAATCAGCAGAAAGACTGACGCTAATGCAATGAAAAAGAGTGCATAGACACGCAATATTATTAAAGTGAAATTTGTGTCATCTCAAGCTTACCGCTTTACTGTGTTCGTCGTTTCCATAGATTGAAGGAACTGAACCATCTATGAAATGAAGTATTTCGCCGAATCCTCTATACTGACAAAAGATTTCTGAAACACTCATCCTTGAACAAGCAGGACTTTGCCCACAGACGTGGTAACACTGCTTAAAAAATGAAATTTGACCAGGCACTTCTTTGAGGTTCTGATGTTGGGGGACGGTACAATGATATGTGTGGATTGATGCATCCAACAGCGGAACATTTTGATCTCTCCACTTTGGCACTTGTTTGGACAACAAGAGTCTCTCAGAGTAATAAACATGGCAGATTTGCAAAACCGTTTGGCAACACCCATTACCTTGTTTGGTTTGTCCCGCCGCAACGGATGTGATGTAATAGAAAAAAATACGTAATAGAAAATGGAGAAAACTGAGGGGAGTAAATACTTGCCCCCAAACAGATTATAAAAGTATTTCTGCAGCACCTGGAGGGATAGATTAGACTTTTTTACACTCTTGGAGACTCCAAATACATAAGAAAAATGAATATAAAAGCAAAAAAAGTGGATTTTCTGTATGTCTTACTTACGATTATGTGACTGAATGCAGAAACTATGATGGTACATCTCTTGCTGGACAAAGGACTGCAACTGTGAGTACCCCTCTACAGTATACTGCAAAGCATATGATGCTGTCGCATGGCTGCACAACTGCTTGTTGCCACTGCAAAGAAAAAAAAACAAGCCGTCATCCAAGATGTATCATGACATTGCCTTTTTTGCATGCATTCATTCATCATCCGAATCAAATTAAGATAAGAAATAGGACGGTCCATCATCATTCTCCAGACTTCCCCATGAGAATGCGTGTCTGTGAAATTGAGGAGGACTCAAGAGTCCGAATGACTAGCAACTCGTCCATATCGGAACAAAAAAGTCTGAGTAAAAAATACCTCCAAGTTTGATAACGCCATCCTCAGGAAAGTGAAAGGCATACAAACTCCGAGCCCAAACACCCAAAGGCCAATTCATACTCGCACAGGCGCGCTGGTGGCTGCATTGCATCACGTGACCTATGCATTGGATTGCGCAGCACTTCGGCGACCCCTCTGTTACATAGGACGCGCACACATAAGAAACCACCCAGCCTGATGCCGCTGCGGAGCAAGTGAGCATCAACGCAGCGGCATAGTATGAGCATTAGGGGTGCAACAGTAAACATCAAAATATTGAACCGTTCGGTCCACTCTGCACGGGATAATACACCCTAATGGACCGTGGGAAAAAAAGACAATGCATTATAATTAAATGCAGAAATTAAGGCAATGTAAAAAACTGTTTTATTTATTGATAATGATTTTATCACAAAACGTTGCTAATGTAACGAATGTAAAAGTGTGTGACTCTTTCTTAAATGAACACTTTTTACATTGCCTTAATTTCGTCATGTAATTATGATGCATTGTCTCTTTTGCATCCATGTACTCCGTGCAATGTGTTCATGCTACTAGTCATTTAAACATTTAAAACTTTTTAAGTTCTCGTTGTCCGATCCACAGCCTTGCCGTCGTTTTATCTCGCTGTTATCTACCGTCCACTACTCTGGTTTTTCCTGGATGAATTTTCAGAATTCGTGGTTGACCTGGTGAAAAATGCGGATAACATAATAATTATGGGAGATTTTAATATCCATATAAATTTACCAGCAGAACCACTTACTGTGGCGTTTTAGACAATAATTGATACATTCGGTTTTACACAAGCAATACAGGCAGCAACGCATAAAAATGGAAATACTTTCGATCTGGTATTATCCCGAGGATTGGCAATCTCAAATATGACGGTACTGCCATACACTACTGTTATGCTCTATCACTATCTAATAAAATGTTTAAATTTTAGCTCTCTGTCAACGACAGGAGCGCAATCAAAGCTACACCAGTCGTAATATTAACTTCCTAACTGCGCTCTCTGAGTTACTGCCGCCGGCAACTGCCGTATTTCCTGCATATATTGGCTCAATTGATAATGTCACAAATGAATTCAATGCAGCACTGTTAAACGCCATCAACTCAGGAGCACCTCTACGTCTTAAAACTCGTCATAGAAGGCCTACTCTGTGGTTCATGGATGAAACGCGTACGCTTAAACAATTATGTAGAAAGCTTGAACGCAAATGGCGTTTAACCAAAGTTGAGGTTTTCCATCAGGCATGGTGTGACAGACTCCTGAAATACAAAGAAGCGCTATAGTTTTAGCAAAAACTATTTCTCGAATTATTGGTCTCAGTAAAAACAATCCTATACGCTTGTTCGATACGGTGGCAAAGCTAACGCTAAAGCAGCCGATCTCCGATAACTCCCCCCACTCAGCCGACAAGTTCATGAAATTTTTCGCTCCAACGATTCAATCCATTAGGGATGAGATCAAGGTGACTGTTCCAATCGCTGAATCAAGACCGCCGATTACGGAAGCTGACAATCGTGCGATATCCCTCTCGAATTTTAATAACGTGTCCTTTGAAAGCCTTACACAATTGGATCACGCTATCGTCCTAAACAATAATCACAAATTTGGTCCTTGGGTCAATTTGACCCCAGGCACATTTACAGAATTTTGTTGCCCAATTTTTTGTGAAAGGCACTTTGTTTATTTTTCGAATACATAAATAACCCCATGAAAATCTGTGAACTGGCCTCTCTAGCGCCACCCTCAGGTTAAATATTTAAATTACAATTAATTTATCTTGAAGTTTTCACACAAATCCTCTCAAATTTCTTTCTCAACAATAATGACCACGGTTTTGGAGATAATAGAATATGACCTATGGATATGCCTTATTTTTTTATCCAATTTTTGTAATATATTTGTGGCTAGTTACTATAACATATCACTCACCCATCCCCTTTTCGTTATCTGGGCTTGAGACCGGCTGCCCATATTTTTATGCTATATTTGGCTCGTTTACTAGGCATATATTGTCGGAATGTCGGAAACGCAACTAAGCACTCATCAACAGTTACGTTGAGGCCTGGACTATAAAGCAAGGGTAATTGCAGCACTCACTTGTCCCACACATCCCTTATTGCCGCAAGTTGACACCCAGCTCTATCTTTTCACCAAACCCAACTCCACCCTCCCTCCCTCTTCCCTGACTGACTGCCTTTCCGAAATACAAACCTGGATCACCTTCAACTTTCTCTAACTTAACAGTGTAAAACTGAAATCTTTTTCGTTGGTTCCAAATCCACTTTATCAAAAGTTGACAGTTACTCCCTCCCTATTGACAGCTCCTAAGTTTCCCCCTCTCCCCAGGTTAAGAGTCTGGGTCTCATCCTCGATGGCTCACTCTCCTTCACTTCCCATATAAACACCACCAGCACTGCTTACTTTCATCTCCGTAATATCAATCGCCTCCGCCCCTCTCTCATCCCCCACTCCACTTCTATTCTTGTTCACAGCCTCGTCAGAGCCTTGTTCAGCTGCTATGCTCCCAAACTTTGGAACTCACTTCCACCTGATATCCGCAACATTGACTCCCTCCCACAGTTGAAATCCACTCTCAAGACCCACCTATTCATGACAGCATTTGAACTCTAGTTGCCTTATTGTTGTTGTTTTTAACATGCTTTTTACATTTTTATTACTGATTGCTATTGTTTGAATTTGTTTTTAACTTGTTTTAACTCTTTGTAAAGTGACCTTGAGTGACCTGAAAGGCGCTTCTAAATAAAATGTATTATTATTATTATTAAGTTTGTCACTTTCTCGTCGGCCCCACGTTGTTTGCTCGTCATCAAAGCGCATGACACGGGAAAAAACTTGGAAGTTCTTCAGAGACATGGTGGCTGGAAATATTGCTCTTCCATTCACAGCATCCCAAAGGCTTGCTATTGCTTCACATTTTGATTTGTAAACCCCTGCCAAAATTAGCAAGCCAATGTAGGCTTCAGGTCAACTACATCCAAGTCTTTCCAACTGTCTCCATACACTCGCTTCACCTCTAAATTTGTCATCCCAAGAACAATATTTCAGTTTGATGGTGTCGCGAAGAGCTCGAATGATGACTTAGTGTCGTCAACATGGCTGACTACATACTATCTGGTGGGTCCTGGAACCATATTGATAACGTTGGAAGCACTAAGTCTAACTTGCTCATTCAGTGGGGAAACTGACCACATTATCTTTCAGTTTTTGGAATTGAATAAGATTTTGCTTGAACCATCAATATCCTTGCGGAATACCCCGCCCTCCACAGTGCGTGAAAAATCAGTTTACACACACACAAACACGCACACACTTTCATACCCATGTTGTGAGAAATCTAAAAGTTCTCGTGGTAATTGAAAAATAAAATAAATAAAAATAAATAAATAAAATATACCGTTTTGGCCCGAATATAAGACGACCCTGATTATAAGACGACCCCCTCTTTTTCAAGACTCAAGTTTGAAAAAAGACTTTTTGACTCAAGTTTGATAAGACTTTTTGAACACCAAATTTAATTTTTATACAGAAAATACAGTACATCTGAAACAAATGATTATAACAATATATTCGAGAGAAAAAGCACATTATTTTTGCCTCATTCAAATCATGCAAAAACTGTCTATCACGTCTTAATATCTGAACATTTAAATATGTAAACTAAAGTGCAATCACATTTGTAAACAAAATTGCAATAACTGCATTAACCATCAAAGTGAAGTCTAACTGTAACTGTAGTCTTGAAACAAATCTGAATAAGGAAAAACATTGCAATAAAATAATGCAAACTGCTACCGCTATTGTTGGGGAGCTTGAGGTCTGTATAGAGGTTGGCTCGGATGGTTATGATCTTGTCGCCCCCGGCTGTCGGTCAGAACACAGGAGGGAAGACGTGGTTCAGTTTTATTTCAATTAGCTTCATAATGTCTTCTGAATGCTATCCTAGCCGTAGCTGGCTCTGAGGAAGACTGGAGTGCGTGGACAAAACTGTCAGCAGCAGGTAACAACTAAAAATTATTTCATTTGTCTGAAAAAAAGAATCTACGGATAGTGGTTCAGTTTTGATTGCTTTACTGAATTATTGGCAAAAAAGTAACAGGCACATAGGGGCATACATGCAAACTGGCAAAAGGGTATTGTGTTAAGCGTGTGAAGGGTATGTGTGGTTTGCGGGGTGTGTGTGTGGTTCTGCAACAGACAGAAATGCACGTAAGTCAACGCTCAACTTCTGACGTCACACAACACTCGTAGACGGCACACATTACATAACTAACCACGCGTAACGGTTCCGCTATATTAAATAACCAGAAATGAAATAATCTCGGCAACACACCAAACATAAGTCATCAAGACAACAAAATACATTTACTTTGTTTCAAAATACATCAGTTTGCATACCGGGTGAACAGATCCACGGAGGACGCCATCACCATAGCTCTGCATGCTGTGTTGAGACACCTGGAACAGCAGCAGAGCGAGAATGTTCTTTGTGGACTACAGCTCGTCTTTCAATACAATCATCCCAAACGTTCTGGTCACAAAGCTGGACACTCTGGGCCTCCCCCCTCTCACTTGCACCTGGATCAAAGACTTGTTGACCAACAGGCCCCAGACTGTGAGACTTGGCCCCCACCTTTCCTCTACACGCACACTGAGCACTGGTTCACCACAAGGCTGCGTGCTGAGCCCTCTCCTCTACTGTCTTTATACCCATGACTGCAGTCCGGCCCACGGCAACAACATGATTGTAAAACTTGCTGATGACACCACAGTGGTAGAGCTGATCTCGAATGGGGACGAGATAGCCTATAGGGAGGAGGTCCAGAAGGTCACGAACTGGTGCTCTGCAAATAACCTGGCTCTGAACACCAAGAAAACAAAGGAGATCATCATGGACTTCAGAAGGAAAAAAAGAGATCCCCCCTCCCCTATGCATCAACAGCGAGATTGTGGAGAGGGTCCACGACATCAGATTCCTGGGAGTCCAGATCTCTGATGACCTCTCCTGGACACGCAACACCTCAGCTGTCATCAAGAAGGCTCAGCAGCATCTACATTTCTTAAGAGTCCTCAGGAAGAGCAGTATGGATCGGAAGCTTCTGCTCGCCTTCTACCATTCCTCCATTGAGAGCCTGCTGACGTACTGCCTCACCACCTGGTACGGGAGCTGCACTGCTGCAGATAGAGGGAGGCTACAGAGGACAGTCAAAGCAGCATAAAGGATCATCGGCTGCCCTCTCCCCTCCCTGATGGACATATACAACACCCGGTGTGTCAGCAGAGCTCACAACATCTTCAAAGACAACACACATCCCGCCTCCCAGCTGTTTGAAATGCTTCCTTCTGGGAGGCGCTACAGAGGCATTCGAACAAGGACTACCAGACTGAAAAACAGTTTCTTCCCAAGAGCCATCACCGCTCTGAACTCTGAGAGAAAACAACACCAGCTATAATACAACACCTTTAAAAACTACGTGCAATAACTATTTATTATTTACTTTCTGTACAAACCTCATTCATGTTAATACATAGACCCACATTGAACATACTGTAAATAAGATTTTGTTAACCTTCATTCTTAGACTAATAGCTATACTGTAAATAAGATCTTTTACTTTTTTTTCTCAGACTTCCTTTTATGCTTTTTTAAATTTTGTAATGTTTGCACTAGGAAGGGAGCAGCTATCCGAATTTCGTTGTACAACAAAGTTGTAAAATGACAATAAAGGGCATTCTGTTCTATTCTTCTATTCTACATTTGCTGGCGACCATTAGTCGCCGTGCCGCTGCGTAACGGCTACTCGTACGATGTGAGGCAAACTTAAAGGAGCGCGCCGGAGCTGTCAATCAAACGTCACGCACACGAACCAAACCGCGATCGGACAAACGGCACAACAGTGGACAGTCGTAACAATGAAATGTATACCCTCACTTTGTGGCTAAGACGCACACGATCACAGCAATATACTCAATCGATACCTGCAACCTTTAACTTACCACTGCGCACAACCTCCAACAATCGCGATAAGCTGGGGTAACTCACGCGAGGCTTAAGGCGCGGTGATGTAACTTTGCTTCAAAGATATCTGGCGCCATCTAGTGTTAAAGTTAAAGTCCCAAAGTCCCAATGATCGTCGTCACACACACATCTGGGTGTGGTGAAATTTGTCCTCTGCATTTAACCCATCCCCGTGTGATTTTGATCCATCCCCTGGGGGAGAGGGGAGCAGTGAGCAGCAGCGGTGCCGCGCTCGGGAGTCATTTGGTGATCTAACCCCTCAATTCCAACCCTTAATGCTGAGTGCCAAGCAGGGAGGCAATGGGTCCCATTTTTATAGTCTTTGGTATGACCCGGCCGTGGTTTGAACCCACAACCTTCCAGTCTCAGGGCGGACACTCTACCACTAGGCCACTGAGCTGGTTGCAAATGGTTATAATGTCTAGACCCCGAATGTAAGCCGACCCCCACTTTTTCAGTCTTATTTCAATGCAAAAAACATTGTCTTATATTCAGGCCAATACCGTATTGTTGATGTTGTTTGTTTACTGTGTCTTTATTATGGGCCCTTGTCTTGTTCTTGTGTTCTGTGTGTCTCTGTGTGTCTATGTGTTAAAATGATGAAATTGGCTATAGTGTGCAAATAAATTTACTAGACTGTGGTCTATTCGATTTGCACCGCAACACAAAAAGCAAAACGATTTTGAAACTAGAAAATGCAATTTCTGGAGAAATTGCGTGTGAAGTTGAAGAAAAAAAAAAAAAAATTAAAAAAAAAAAATTAAAAAAAAAAAAAAAAAATTTAAAATGTTTTACCCATGTATAATGAGCACCCCAGATTTTAGGACAATAAATTAGTTAAATTTTGCGTATTATACACGGAAAAAAACGGTAGTTAAACTTAAAACCAACAAAAAACATTCTGATTAATTTGCTGGTAATTCTTTTAAGTCGTTTTTTGATTGGCAGATTAATTTTATCAAGAACCATGTGGGAAAAATTTGCACGAGGAATGTGAGTTGAGAATGATGTATGACTGTGAACAGCTTGAAGAGAGCTTGAAGAAGAAGAGTTATGAGTTACCTTTGGTTTAGATTCTTAGTGAAATTTATTTAAGCATGTCCTGTTTATGTGAAGCATGATCCACACGGGAACCTAAAAGAAACTCTGTATGAGAATCACCCCCACTTCAGAAGGGTTAACACCTTTTGAAATCAAACTGAAAGATGTGTCAAGTGCAAATTTACTGCCGCCTGATCTTTCTTCCCCACAGGTCAACAACCGCTCCAAGCCAGGAGACTGGAACGACATAGTTAGGTCGTCCTCAGACAAGCTTCCATAGTAGAAGCTATATATTGCTAATAATGACTGTGGGGCGCAGCTCCTCACAGCATCCCCAATCCAACCCTTAATGCTGAGTGTCAAGCAGGGAGGCATCGGGTTCCATTTTAGTCTTTTGGTATGACTCGGCCAGGGATCGAACCCACGATCTCCCAGTCTCAGGGCGGACACTCATACCACAAGGCCACTGAGCTGGTCAAACATACATAACATAAAGGACATAAAGGTCGTCAAAAAGGACAAACTGGGCTAGCCACGGTGGGAGGGACCGTTCCAAGTCGTTGACTACCCCCACCGCAGTGAAATTTGCTGAAAGGCCCAGCTGGATTCACCTCAGCCACTGCAAGTTACGGAGAGTGCTGGACCCCATTTTCGGGGTGGGGGGAAGTTCTGACTACAAAGTGGCTCCATCGTTTAGGGTGGTGCGTCTCAATGTCAGTGAAGAATTCAGATCCCCACTCTGACAGGCAATGGGATGTACCAGTGTCTCTGCCAACCTAGTAGCAAGGGGGACTCCACATGCCAGGTGGATCCTCTGCTGCGTTGTGGTTGAAGCGTGCTATGGTCTATAGATTCATCTGAATAGACCCATTGAAAAAGTCAACCGAAGGAGAAGATGGTCACATGAGGAAAACCATGAGGACTGGTCATGGGACCCCAGAAGACCCATACAAAACCAACACTTGGTACCGGTGTGTAAAGTTCACTGTGAGATGATGATGATGATAATGATGATGATAGAACTTTATTCATCCCACAGCGGGGAAATTTACTTGTCACAGCAGCGTACACGAGTGCAAGAATAAAGAGACAAGTGCCAAATGTAAAAATGGGTAAATAAATAAATAATCCTACACAGGAGGCATGCTGTGTGTGTTCCAGACTCGCCTCTTCCTCCACGCAAGTTCACCTGGAGGCTAAAGTGATGGACATTAGTGAAGCGAAATATATGGCCGCTATGGGAGGAGTTGGATGCCAACACCGTGCTGTCACAGTCAGTGATGCTACCCCTCCCGCCCTGGGCTCACAGAAAGAAACCTGTGATTGAACTCTTTTGGATTAATCTCAATGTGACTGTGAAGGACGAAAGATGCCACAAGTGGCCTAAACAAAAAGGCTACCTGAAATGAACTACACTTTTGTATTCTTGCACTCTTGTACGCTGCTGTGACATGTAAATTTCCCCGCTGTGGGATAAATAAAGTTCTATCATCATCATCATCATGATCCCGCCTGGGGTATGAATGCCCCAAGCAGCCATAAAGTATGGTCTGTCAGAGACTGAATCGTTCATGCACTATTTCCTTGGATCGGAGTTGGAAAACAATCACTCTTCATAGAGACACTGAAGTATTTTCTATTTTGTGTGAATCTCTCGCTGATGGACAAAACAGAGAGATCCAGGCTATTGGACTAATGGTCTTGCAGAACAGGATGGTTCTAGAAGAGAGTAAAGCCATCACATCCCGTGTTTCCAACAAAATAAAGAAAAAAAAGACAGAGAAAGACCCAATGATTGTCACACACGCATCTGGGTGTGGTGAAATTTGTCCTCTGCATTTAACCCACCCCCGAGGGGAGCAGTGAGCAGCAGCGGTGCCGCGCCCGGGAATCATTTGGTGATCTAACCCCCCAATTCCAACCCTTAATGCTGAGTGCCAAGCAGGGAGGCAATGGGTCCCATTTTTATAGTCTTTGGTATGACCCGGCCGGGGTTCGAACCCACAACCTTCCAGTCCCAGGGCGGACACTCTACCACTAGGCCACTGAGCTGGTTGATCTGGTTGATCAAATAAAGGTGGAAAATACAAGACGCTGCATCACCACGAGTCTACAACCGTTCGACAAGACCTCGTCGAATGCTACAGTAGCCCTCAAACATATCCTAGTGGGAGGCGAAAATCCCCACTCATCGAAGGAGGATGGTGGCTCTGTGGACGGCGAGGCTACGGAGTCCTTCCCGGACAATGGGATGGCACATGTGCCTCCGTATATATGTCAGATCACACTGTGTTCCTCAGTCTGACACATTTTCAGGAACATCATCAGCGAATGACACGTGCAGCTGTTGCTCCCACCTTCAGTCCCCGCGACAGTGTCTGGGGCTCAGACGTACCAGATGAAAGCAAGCATTGGAACACAGGACAAAAGGTGGCACTCAGTCTTTTCCCATGGGAGAAGATGACACCCACATCGAGTATGTTCTACAAGCCCAACCTTCGTAGAGCTATGTTCCAGGATGGAACACCGGACAAAGATGTCCATCCCTTTTGGTGGCTGTTTGACGGCAATTGGAAGCAGCTTCTCTTCAAAGTTACAGTTCTTTTAATTGCCATGCTACTATTCCTCTGTATTTTTACATGATGCATCCTACTTTGTATTCGTCACATGGTTACTAAAATGTTGACATCAGCATTTGCTGTCCAGAATATCATGTTAGTCCGGCGTGAACAAGATGACTGTGACCAACTTGCATAATTTGATGCCCACCCTGTTTTGATGTTGAACATGGCCAAATCCGGATGGAGAGCTGTAGTTCTGATAAACTCTAGAATGTGAACTTTCATACTTTGTGATATTGCTATACTATGTTGTGTATGCATATGCTCATGTATATATACAAGTAATAGCTGATGTTTTGTTCTCCTATGGAATCTACTGTTAAACAGGGGGGAATGTTGGGAAATATCTTATATATTATCATTAGATTCTATGTTTCTAATGGAAGATCTTTGCTGCAGGTGGCAGTTTGACCTTGTGCGCGGGAATTTCCAACCGATATGGAATGTTAAGAGAACAATGGTGTTTTTCATGGTTCAGGATGAATATGGCTGGAGCCATGAGTCGCTTTAGAAAATGACATCCTGGTTTGAACAATGAAATCGTTGAGAGGTCCATACTGCTCGCCTTAAGCAATAACATCCTTGTTTGTCTGACATCATGAGATGAACATACTGCTGTGAACAAGAGAAGCTATACATTTGTCTAAACTCCACCCATTGCATTTATTCAATAAAAAAGGGCCAGCCTGTAGCTGGGGCGCGGTACGGTCCACACATCCAGTGTGTGTGTCTCGGGCGCCCTGCTCTTCCCGGCGAGACTCACCATCAAAACCAATGAGGGAGGTATGCTACACCTAACTTCAGTCGATGAGGCGGAAAAGTACATAAAAACAGTCTCTAAATAATGATAAGTCAATGTTACGCTACCTCTTCTAAATGAGACAACTGGCTAACTTGTTAGCATCAGCTGCTCTGTATGCTCTGGTCCGCAGTTCCTTTAATTTTCCATGAGTGCAAACCAGACTTCAATTGACATACCGTGTTTTTCCATGCATAATGCGCCCACGTGCATAATACGCACCCTAAAAATGGCATGTCGATGCTGGAAAAAAGCCTGTACCCATGTATAATACGCACCCAAATTTTGACTCTTACTTAAGTCCGTAAACGTAAAATTATTTCAGAAAAAAGACCATCTTTGGGAACAACCAGATGTTATTCTGCCCGTCAGTATCACTGCGCATGCGCTAGCAAACAAGATAGCAAAGAAATGTTTCGGATTTGTGTAGGGTACATTGTGACAGCAAACGAGCAGGTGATCGAGCAAGCGTCTGATACGAGAGCATTGTGTTCGTATGGAGCGTGTTTGAAGTGAACAGCAGAGAAGAAAGGAACAAGGCAAAGTGTTGTGAAATAAAATATTACCTGTAATACGCATTTAGGTAGAGAACTGAACTCTCGCTCTTTATATAGCTGAAGTTTCTTGCGCATCCGTTCTGCGCATCTGTAATGGCGGCCTCCGTATGATATCCGGGTTGCGATGGAGATTAAAAAACAAACAATATTTGACAATAACACACCATCAAGGATTGCATCAAACGAAGTGTCGTCAATTATGAATTTTACTGACTAAGTGTGTTGGGCAGGATGGCTGAATGCGATGCGCGATTGACAACAAACAAGAAGAAAGGTGTGATTTCAAGTTTTATTTCGAGGGAGATTTTCTTCAAAAATTGTTGTACCCATGCATAATGCGCACCCCAGATTTTAGGACAATAAATTAGTTACATTTTGCGCATTATGCATGGAAAAACACGGTAAACTGAACTGTGTTATTTTTCTTTGCACCATGACGGAGGGATTCCCCCCCTTTTTTTTCTCTTCTGTACTTCGAACATTTACAAACATTATAAACAATCAGGGATTTACTACCTTAGTTGTTTATCTATCTATTTATTTTGTTAAACATTGTTAGGTTGTGGGTTTGAGAATTCATTATAATGCAGAGAGACTTGTGGACAAATCTGTCTCAATGTTATTTTATGTATCTTTGCTCACGTTTGTATGTGTTTATGTATACATGTTTTTGTGTGATCCCTAAAACTTACAGTTCTACTCTATTATCTTATGAGCTTTGATGATTTTTATTTTGAAGGAGATAATGTGAATCAATATCTGGACATTAGTGATAATGTAACTTGTATGAACTACACTCCTGAACAGTTAAAATGCCTAATTGGTAACAATAAATTCTCAACCTTGCATCTAAATATAAGGAGCTTAAACAAACACTATGATGAACTAGTATCACTGATCTCTGACATAGGCAGTGCAGTCCCTTTAATATAATTGGCTGTAGTGAAACCTGGCTTAATGAGAAGTCATATAGATACCTTAAATATAGAGGGATATACATTACATTTTAAGAACAGATTAGATAGAACAGATGGAGGCGTATGTTTGTATGTCCATTCTACTTTGCATGTGAAGGTTCGTGATGATCTTGTCATAAATGATAGCTCTATTGACTCCCTCTTCATTAAGGTTACTATAGGTAAAAACAGAAAACTTATAGTAGGAGTGATATACCGCCCACCAGATTCCACTCTATCTACCTTTAATACAAACTTGGATGAGCTGCTAATGCTCATTAATACAACAAATAATGACTGTATCCTTCTCGGAGATTACAATATTGATATCTAAAAATGACTTCATTAGTACTCTTCTTTCATCAGCCTTTTTCCCTACCATTACATTACCCACACGAGTAACCCACTCCTCCAGAACTATCATTGACAACAACATCACAAACATTCAAAATAACAAACTTGACCCTGGTATGCTCTTCTCTGATATCTCTGACCACCTTCCTATAGTAATGTTTTTTAATCTTGCTCTCAAGTGTCCTACACTACAACATATAGTGCAAACTAGAGTCATAAACGAGAGTACACTACAGCAATTACACACCGAGCTCCACGCCAAAGACTGGGACAATGTTTATCTGTGCAATGATCCAAACACGGCATATGACAGCCTGGTCCTGGCAATCAGTGATGCAATATTAAATACCATCCCTGTCAAGACTGTCACATGCGGCAAGAGGGAAACTAAATCCTGGGTAACCCAAGGGCTCTCTAATTCCATTAAGCACAAAAATAAACTATACAAAAGATATTTAAGACAGACAACAATTGAAAATAAAAATAAATATACCGCCAACAAAAATAAACTTACACATTTCTTAAGGATAAGTAAAGCCAACCATTATAGCAAACTCTTGCAAGATGCGCAGGGTGACTCAAAAAATCTTGGCACATATTAAACAATGTCCTAAACAGACGCCTTCTTCTTGGTATGGCGCCGTGAGTGGCTGCCTCCCAGCAGTGTTCTCTCTTTTCCTCTTTATTTCCTTCTTTTCTCCTTTTTCTTTCTGTGTTTTTGTCCATTCGGCGAAGCTGGTGCCTTCTACCGCACCTCGGTGTCTCTTCGGATCGGATATTTTTATTTATTTTCTTTTCTTCCTGGGACCGGGATCATCGGTCGAGACCGGTGTAACTCTACGACGGCTTCCTGCTTATCCGGCCAGTGATGACCGGGTCCCTCGCCTTGGCCTTGCAGCCGCAACCCCTGTGGGGAGTCCGCTCCCTCGTGCTCGTCGGAACCAACGACTTTCGCCATGCTAGCCCCGTGGTGACCATCTGCACGTGCCCCGACTGGGTGCCCAGGACGCTGCTCACACGTTTGCCTGCTTTGTGATGTTTTCACCGATTCACGACCACGGTCCATTGGGCGCCGTTGAACTGGACTGCCCTTACACCTGTCTATGGACCCCGTGGAGGCTATTTTGTGTGTTTTGGGGTGTTCTCCTGTATTGAGGGGTGCTGGTTGGCCGCTGTTACTTTTTTTCCTTTGTCTTTTAGCTTTGTTTTGCTTTGATGGCTTTTATCTTGTGCACTTTCTGGCTTTCTTTGTGGCGCCGTTGTGTGGCAGCCTTATGAGAGAGCCTATTGAGTTGCGCTCATGCCATCTGTGTGTCTTTGTATACCCACTCTGTGGTATGGGTACTGCTGGGGCCTGAATTTCCCCACCCCTGGGGATCAATAAATATTCAATCAATCATAAACAAACTACGCTCCCCGACTTCTTTACTAACAGCAACATTGACCTCGCTAATGAATTCAATGACTACTTTATATCCATAGGTGAGAATTTATCAAGTAAGATCAGCCAACGACAGGGAGCTTCGTATCAACATTACCTGACGGGTATTTACCCACACTCTTTCGTCCTGAAACCAACAGACAAAATGAAATTCTATACATCATAAAGTCCGTGAAGACCTCCAACTCAGCTGGTGAGGATGACAGCAGAATTTTAAAATCTATAGCAAATGTAATTGCTGACCCACTTGCCCACTGTCTCAACCTCTCCCTATCCACAGGCATTGTTCCCGAAAGGACAAAATTTGCAAAAGTCATCCCTATACACAAATCTGGTGACAAAAATGGTAAGACCAATTACCGGACCATAGCTATACTACCCACCCTCTCCAAAATATTGGAGAGAATCGTCTACAATAGATTAATCAATTACCTCAACAAACTAAACATTATCCCAATACGGTTTCAGGAAGAAACACACCACCTGTATGGCTATCCTGGATCTACTTGAAAAAGTTAACGACACCTTAGAACAAGGGGACTATGGTATTGGTGTATTTCTGAAACTATCAAAGGCCTTTGAAACCATTGATCGGAACATACTCCTCGATAACTGGTTCAAAAGTTATCTTACTCAGAGACAACAACATGTCAACATTAATAACACTAAGTCGCCACAGAAATGCATCAAGTGTGGGGTCCCACAAGGCTCTATTCTTGACCCGATGCTCTTCATCATCTATATAAACGACTTGGTTAATTCCTCTAAAACTCTCCATAAAATAATTTTTGCAGATGACACCAACCTGTTTATATCACACAATAATATTTATGAACTTCACGACCTTCTCAACAAGGAACTACAGAGGGTGAACTCTTGGCTTAAAGTAAATAAACTTTCCCTCAACATTGGGAAAACCAATTACCGTAATTTTCGGACTAAAAGTGGCTCCGGAATATAGGTCGCATTAGCCATAAAATGCACAATAACGTGAAAAAAAAGATATATAAGTCGCTCCAGAGTATAAGTCGCATTTTGGGGGAAATCTATTCGACAAAATCCAACACCAAGAACAGACATGAACGAGCAACAACAGGCTAAACGATAGGTATGCTAGCGTGACATAAACACAAACAAAGAGCTGAGAACGGGCCTGACGTAACATTCAGAGTTATTAAAAAAAACTATTACATAAATAACACGTTTATAAAACCATCTGTGTCACTCCAATTCATTAAATCCATTGATCGTCCTTTGTCAACAATGGGTGCGCGCCGCTGACGGCGCTTGCACTTCAAAATATTCCACAGGCCCATATAACGCTATAGAAATTAGATATCAAATAACTATTATATAAGCAATAATATTATCAAACCATCTGTGCACTCTAAATCATTAAATCCATCGATCAAATTCCTCGTCCTTTGTCAACAACGCCACGCGTGCGCCCTGACGTCAGCCTCATCGTTATTCCACAGATCTACTATATAACTATATTGTAGCGTTAACAAAGTACAAGGAAAGACGTGGGTTTGGTAAACGGCTCTTTATTTAACAAAACAAACTTCCAGGCATGTGGCGCCGTGGACTTCCAGCCACGGAGGTGGAAGAGAGATCCATAGAATAGGACCGGGGGTGCGTAAAAGCCATGACCGAGCCCCATCCACCGTCCCCGGACAGCCACCCGGCCGAGCGTCGGCCCCCGACTTCTATCCATGGAGGTGAAAGAGAGCTCCGTAGAGTAGGACCGGGCGTGAGTAAAAGCCATAATAGTTTTTCAAACCTTCTGTGTCACTCCAAATCCTTAAATCCTTCAAACTCTTCGTCCTCCGTGTCACTTAGAAACAAAGCCGATTATGATGCCGGTAGTACGGTAGCCCTTCGTCATCTTCGTCATCCCGTGACCAATCTTTGTCCTTTTTGTAAACAACCGCCGCGCCACGCCGCGCTGCTGACGTCACTTGAAATTCAAATTACAGTAATCCCTTGCTACATTGCGGTTCGTTTATCGTGATTTCACTTTTTTTTTTTTTTTTTAGAAAATTTTTGAAAAGATTCACATATAAGTCGCTCCTCATTATAAGTCGCCCCCCCACCCAAACTATGAAAAAAAACGCGACTTATAGTCCGAAAATTACGGTATATGCTATTCCACTCTAACAAACAACAATTAAAAATGGAAAATCCTATCACTAAAATAATAGATGGTGAAGAGATTAAAAGGGTCCACTCTACCAAATTCCTCGGGGTCCACATAGATGATTAAAATTTCAAAAGTCACATAGACTACTGAAGGAATAGGGTCAAAAGACACAAAACCCGCCTAGCCACAATAACAGATACGCTCACATCTCTTTGGATAAAGTATATAAGCAGACAAGTATATTCATGGAGTCAACCAATAAAGCAGACATAACTAGACATTCTTTAATATAAGATAATAACAGAGGTTGCTACAACTTCACGATTCAATATGTATTTCTGTGCACTGCAAAATAAATGTCTTTTGATATGTTGCCTAAATAGCTTAATGACCCTTAAGGAACTGTGTAATGCATGCCTGATGTTTGTTCTCTAAATCATGGACACGGCCAGAGTCGTCTTGACCGTTCAGTACTTGATTATATCTTGTGTTTTGACTAAACGTCATATGTCGCCTAAATGTGAGACGCCAGCTTTTCGATTACTACTGAACGCTCTGCACAGAGGGAAATATTTTGCTTAACAAAGAAGAGATACGTGCGGAAGCATGATTAAACTAAGAATGTAATGATGTAAGCAAAGACATGGAGTATCAAAAGAACAAACTTTGCATCGTCAGGGAACATTAATAAATCGATGATGTCACAGCCAAAAGCTCACATAATTTCGTACAAAATGACAAAATTGAAAGAATGACGAATGGATGAGGTGCGACAGTGTAGGAATGGAGCAGAATGTTTACAGGAAGGTCACTTGGAGATAAAACCAGCTGGTGCCAGAAGGAGACAGCCAAGGACTCGGCCAAAGATGATCCCCAAGGCCCAAAGACAGGATGGAAGACGGCAGCCCCCACACACACACCGAATCGTCCATACCAGCACCCACTCCCATGGAATCAAACTCTACTGCGAACTCGCCCCACCCCAACGACTCATCACCCATCAAACTCGCCCCACACCGGCATGAGCAACTGAATATAAGCAGACCAAAGAACCTTGAACGTTGCCTTTTCTGAATGGAGACTTTCCGCTCTTGAAGGGCCCAGCGCTGTATTGTACTTTCCTGAAAACAGAGCTTTCTTAACAAGAATTATGATTGAACTCAACCAACCTGTGTAAGTCTAATTTCTGCTTCAGTGTCTTTGCATTTTCCTAAATCTGAAGAAATTAAACGAGCACGCAGTGAGTGAATTGGATAACAGGTGATTGGCAATGGCTTTTGCCGTGAGGCGCAGATAGCGCTCCCTAAATTGTGGACCAAATCCAACAAATGGTGACCATCCGACGTGATTTCTTCAGAAGGGAAAGTGCATGCTCCAGGAAGGATTCTTCCATCTCCGCTCTTGCTCAACAATATTGCAGTCCGATCAACACAAAAGGAAAGGGGGAACTTTTTTTTTCAATAAAATCTCCCAGTTCAGCAATATTGTGGAGTGAAAGCGGAGTAAAATTAAAATTAAAATTAAATATTAATAATTTTAGCTCTGTGTTCAGGAATTGTGGTTGTATGTATATACTACATTTATGCTTGTATGGGAACTGGTGAAAAAGTGATGTTTTGTGGAAAAGAAAAGGAGAAAAGTGGTGAGGACTTCGTCTGATCAGCGAAGGAAACTCACACCGTGGAACTTGTGGGATGCCAATGGCTAGCATATAGGCACCGGAGTGGCCTCAATAGTAGACGCTTAGGGACTTTGTACTGTTGCCTAAGGTCAGGGTCGATTGGATCGGCCAGGCCACCAATACGAGTCGGGGACTCGTGAAAAAAAAAAAAAAAAAAAAGGGGACGGCATCGCTGATATAGCAGGACTGATGCCTGGCGACCTCAATAGTGCGACCTTAGAGACTTATATTGTTGTCTAGGGCGAAGGGTAACTGGGTTAACCAGGTCGCTACATAATTGTTGAAGTGTGACTATGATGATATTGTGTGGAAAGCAGGCTTGGCTGTCAGATGGGACAGCGACGCAGCTGGAGAAGTGAGTGATTAGTTGTGGTGCTGCTGTTCATGGGGTGGAAGTGATGATTTGTGGTTCATGAAGAACAATAAGTTGATTTGTATCAAATTGTTGATTTATATTTGGCATGTGAGTTGGAGTCAGAAAAATGGCTTAAAAAGAATTTGATAAAGAATATATATATAATTAGCATGAAGGTTGTATCCCATTGTGTGGTGGGGTTAAACTGTAACCATTTTTGTTTTCAAAAGGGTGCGGCTCTAAAGTTTGGGCCAAACGGTCAGGTGGGCACAAATGCATATTTTGGACAGAGGTGGGGGGTTGCATTGTGCGACGTGGTGGTGGCGAGGCTCTCCACACTTCGGTTGCCCCCCCCCTTGTCATCAACTGGGAAGATTGTCATGTCTATGTTGTGGGCCCGTGTGTTATCTATGTTTGTCTTTGTGTATCAGTTTGTTATAAATTATGGAATTGGGTTAAAATGGTGCGCGAAAACGGTGTGCTAGACAATGGTTTATCAGATTTGCATTGTTAAATGTAAAAATCAGAAATTATAGAATAATCTGAGGGTTGTGGGCAGAAACTGGTCCAACGAGGAGAGTGCCCAACCCTCATAAAAAATGTGAGAGTAAGAGAGAACAGGCATTATTGAATTGGATCAATTTACATAAATTTTGATTGCAGATGTTAAATTTAGGAGGAATTATTGATCGATTAGGACATTAGACTATACAAGGTGGTTACATGTAAGAATAAATCAAAGATTTGAATCACTTAGAGTTATAAAAAAAAAAAAAAAACAACAACAAATAAAAACGACATTGCAAGGGGGCACTTTTTATTAAAAGACCACCAAGTAAAGTATTAAGCAGGGGGCATTCGTGATTGGGATTAAATTAAGGATAAAATTAGGTCAATGATGAGAAATCAATGGTGCTCTGCACAAAAAGGCTAAAATTTTAATGAGGAAATATTTGGAGTACTTGGGTTTATTTTGTTTATTGTTATGTTTTCTTTGTGTTCTTGGGTTAGGGTTCAGGTGTTCCTTGTTATTCTCTTATCGCCTGCATGATGTCTAAATGTCTTCTTTACGCAGATAGGTTAACAGGCTAGGAATTTAGTGGGGAGATAATTGATCAATTGATGGGGGTTAATAATTGTCCAAATTCTAGTCACATGTTTTGAGGGACCACAGCAACAACATTATATTTGGAGGCCATTATTTAGTACGTGATGACAGTGTCTAGATAAGTAGACTGTTTTATCAAAAAATGTGAGAGTGAAGGAGGAGGTTTGATTTGTAATCTGGCATTTGGGTGCCACTTTTAAGAGTCTGTGCAGGAGCATAGATTGTTTTTGTTTGTTTTTAAAGATATATTTAACAGTTTATCTCGGTGCAGTAAGGATATAGCAATTTTGAAAGACCTAAAATTAAAAGCAAAATTACATTTTAATTCTGACATATGCCAGCTAACATGAGGATGGCAAATAAATAAATGAATAAATACTAGCTCAAATGTGGCATGTGTTTTAAATTGGGCGATAAGACATTCACTTTCAAGCACTATCATTTAGCGCTGCTGACAACAATAACATATGAGATGGTAAATCAAGGAGGAGTGTCATATTTGGAACACAGGCGCTGTATGACCTATAGATTGAACAATAACATTCACCGCATATACAACCATGTTGGTAGATTGTTAAATTACATTACAGTTTAATACAAAGGATTTCGGAACTTTATTTGATGATAAACACTGGAACGAGGAGTTTAGCTGTGTTAATGGGTCGGGTGGATGGATTACTCAAAAAAAAAAAAAAAAAAAAAGCATTTGATAAGGGCGGCTTGATAGTAAGATGATGAGTGTGCGCAACTGATAGGAGACAAAATGTTAATAGGAAGATTTGGGGTGTAAGGAACAAATTCTACACAGGAAGACTGATAACACGAAGATAGTTTTGTGAAATTTGTGTCCCAGTGTGTTCTGCCCTAGCGTGTGGCACAAGTCCTAAACTGAGTCCTCGTACTCCACTGGCTGTCTCAAAATCAACAGAGGACTGTCCCTGGTCATGAGACACCTTTGACCTTTGGGAGAACAACGGGAACTATTATCATGCTTGAAGGGGGCAAGCACAGCTCTTCACAGGACAAGAACCATACAGTTGGTGGAACACACACAGTTGCAGATCAAAAAGAAAATGGACTGAAAGAACAAAGACAAGATGGACGCATTTGAGAATGGCGGACAATCCAGCCCTGAGTCATCATCATGAGAATCTAAGAGGAGAGGCTGCTAAAGACTTGCACGAGGCACATGAAGTCAAACTGGACACATTGCTAAAGACTGCTGAACCATTACAAAGTTGGTGGAGTGAGGGACAAAAGGGATGGAAGTGTGTTTGGGTGCTGGGGCGGACATAACTGAGGAGTTTTGATAAAAGAGGGAATAATAAGGCTGCTTATTGACATTGAAACGGGGATAAAAACAAAATACATCGATATGGACAGTGAAGAGGCACTAATAATAACAAATCATACGACAGCGTGATCAGAAACTTTGCAAAGTGGACATTGATCGATAGAAATTAAATCATTTGAATCATAAATTTTGATATGTAACATAGCATTTCGAAGACATGATGAATCTAATTGAAATAATGAAATTTTATAATTGGACCGGTGAAAATTTGGATTCGGGCAACAGAAGGCTGAATTGCTAAACTTAATTGACCTTTATCAAAACGACAGAATTTAATTACACATCAATTGCGACTGATTTATAGGATGCATATTTGAGTTTGAAGGAGTGAGGGGCCATAAGAAAGTTGGAATTCTGGATAGTCAGTAAAATAGTAATACAGGGCACTACTTAATTAAAAAAGAATACAGTAGGGTTTTTAAATAACAATTACAGTGACATGACCCTTGCGACAATTGATTTAAATGGCAATTTATGATAGGTACTTGGGGTTAGGATTAACAATCCATCCATCCATCCATTACTGGTGCGCTCGTCCTTACGGGGGTCACGGAGGATTAACAATAATAATTAGAATTTGTCATTTCTGTAGAAATTGCGTGTGAAGGCGTAGAGGCTGAATAAAAATTCGGGGAATGCTACAAGATTGTGTTTAAATTTGGAACGTGTTGAAGTGGTCAGAAAATGGATGAAAATATAGAAAGAATTCTGTAAAATTGGGCGTGAATTTTAAAGTTGAAAATTTGAAATTTTTCAAAAGTGGGAAGTTTTGGAATCGGTAGGCATAAGATGAACAGTTCAAAAATTGAAATGGGTTGAGTCAGTGAAAAAAAAAAAAAAAAACAAAAAAAAAAAATAATCCATCCATCCATCCATCCATCTTCTTCCGCTTATCCGGGGTCGGGTCGCGGGGGCAGCAGCTTCAGGAGGGACTCCCAGACTTCCCTCTCCCCAGCCACTTCATCTAGCTCATCCCGGGGGATCCCAAGGCGTTCCCAGGCCAGCCGAGAGACATAGAAAAAAAAAAATAATAATAATAATAATTTAATTAGAAATTATAAGGGAAAAAGGAAATTTTGCAAAATTTTACCGCAATGTTGAAAGTGAAAATGTGAAATTTTAATCTAGAAAGTGGAAGAAGGTGAATTGGAAAGTGAAAGAAGGTGAATTGGAGGAATTATGTGGAAGAAAATGAGAAATGTTGGATGTGCCATGAAGACTGAATGGTGAAATATTGGCTTAAAATTTGTAAATTTCTCGAAAACCGTAAATATTTAGAATATTTGGCATGAATATTTGTAATATTTAAAAGTGTTAAAAGTGGAATGAAGTGAATCAGATGAATTTGTAGAAGTAGTTAAGCTAAAAAATAAATAAATAAAAAAAAAAAAAAAAAAAAAGAATAAATAAAAAAATAAATAAAAAAAAGAGGCAGAAGAATGCAGAAGAAGTTGAATAATAATAAAGTCAAGGCAAGTCAAGTTTATTTACGTATATAGCCCACAAGCAAGTCTCAAAGGGCTTCGAATGTACAAAAATTGACAATTTAAAGTACAGGAACAATAAGTGTGAAGGCCACAATGATAATCATGACAGTAAAAATATTTCTAATTGGTTTTGATAGGTACAAAGGGGGAACATGGAAGAAGGTTTCAAAATTTGTGATATAGCGTGACTCCATTATCAGGAGTAAGCATTTCTTTTTATTCTAAGAATTGGCATCAACAAAAATGAGAACGATAATCTTCAAGGTGATAGTGTAAGTGGCAGGAAGAAGCTGTGTATATTGTTTTTTAAACATTATTTTTAGTATCATTATTTTTTAGGAGGGTCAGTAATGCTTGTGAGGAGATGAAGGAAGGAACTAGGTAACAGTAAAAGGGAGTGCTCTGTAATTTTTTGGTTCTTTGCCAGAGGTAGTTATTTGGAGGGATGAATTTAAACTGAAAGCAAAATGGAACTGTTTAGTGGAAGAAATATGGGAAGGTGGAAATATTGAAGTTACAGCTCAACACGAAGTGTTAAATAGTCTAAGTGTGAGATGTGAGCAAACTAAATGGGGAGTTAAATCCTGTTCCAGCATGCTGCATATTGGCAAACGATGAGAGGACAGGAGACCAGACAATTAGATATTAATTTTGGATTTAAAATAAAAAAGGGAAATTTTAATTGAGGAGAAAATTTTGCGTAGGGATGGTTCCTTTTACAATTTAATATTGTACGTTTTTATGTGTGTGTTGTGGGATGACAGTTTGTCTGTAATGGTGTATGAATGTCAAGTCTGTGCTTGTGGTGTTGGTGTATTGTGAATGGTTAACATGATTCAAAGTTGGGGTGATGTGATCACAGCAGAGGATAACATTCCTCTCACCTGAAAAATATAAAGATACTACAGATTTGAAAAAGCAAGATTGATCGGGGCTAATTTTGGACTAAATATGGGTTTAGGATTACTCTGGGGCACCATTGACAACAAAAGACTTCAATGGAGAAGGCCCAATTCAAGATTATGACCAGACGTGACTATACCAGCATTGACAATCAAGACTCTGAGTCAAGACAGTGTATGACAACAACTCTGGACTTACCTGACAGTGTGACAAAATGTACGTGACGGAATTTGTGATGACTTGCTTTGTTTTGATGTTTTACCTAATTGTATTGCAGCCTCTAACAGCAACCCAGGGAGCAGATTGTGCTTTATTTGTTAAACTCGTGTTTACTTTGCAGGTTGTCAACTGCAGTCTTGGAGAATTTTGTGTCATGTCTGTGAACATGCATTAACAACTAACCCCTTACTTGTCATAATGAGTTTGTACATGTGATCGTTTTCAGGACAGGCTCGGCAGGCTCCAGTTTTCAATTTCATACGTCTGACATGCGCCCGTGTGTGGATTATTTTTGTTTAGCATTATGAATTTTATTTCTTGGTATTATGGATGTTTATTGTCCGGAGAGCTGCATGCACAGCTACAGGAGGGTGATGGCTTTTGTTCATACAGCCATGTGAGATGCTGCCAGTCGAGTTTCAGGGACTGAGAATTGGTGATTCCAGGCCAGGATGGCATCTGGAGGTACACCGAAGTCCAGCTGGCGATGGGTATGTTACCATGGAAATTGTTATTTTTACTTTTAACCATAGTGCCACATTTTTTAGAATGTGTCAAAAGGGGGAAAAAAAAAAAAAAAAAAAATTGAAAATAATAAAAAAACAAAGGGGGGAATTGTGAGATTTTAAGTGTTTTCAGAATTGATGGTTTTTAAGTCTTCAACATGCGAGACGGAGGAGAAGAAGCAGCTTGGCAGAAATGAAGTGAATGGGAGACAACATCGTGAAATGGAGCCAAAGCCTGGTAACAAGTGTGGAGAGTTTAAAATAGCTTATAATAAATTGTAGACCTTTCAAAATAGGATCAAATAGGTGGGAGAGTATTAAATGTAAAAAATTGGAACAATAACATACAGACTCCAAACGAATTTAGAACAGGTGGATAACTTATGAACGTTAAAATTTGAATAACACATTATTCACGTGATTCATTTGCAGGATAAACAACGGAAGGGATTGATAAATTGAACAAATTTAAGACGACTGCAGGAGTATTATGTCGAAAACAAATAGATTCAACAAAAGTTTTTCCCTATAAAATGGTGGCGTTTGGGTTTGAAGTACATAGTCGCTTCAAAGGAGGAAAGGCATGAATTAAGATACGTGATTGATCAATGATTAAATGTTAGTAAAACAACAGATTGAATAAATTACGATGACTATGCTTTGAAAAGGCTATCCCTTATACCAGGGGTGTCAAAAAAAATAAAATAAAAATAAAAATAAAAAGAAAAAGAAAAAATAAAAATAATAATAATAATTTTCGGGCCGCATTGTAGTCATAGCTTCTTTTGGAGGGCCGTTATGACTGTCACCCCAAATAAATGTATGAGCACCTCATATTATATACAGTAAAAGCTACAAAATAAACTGACAAGTAACTCGTTTTCAAATCAGACAAGTAAATAAAAACTGGTCTAATATTTAAAAATAAAATATTATTAAAAGTGAAGACAATTTGCA
This sequence comes from Syngnathus acus, assembly GCF_901709675.1. Lineage (NCBI taxonomy): Eukaryota > Metazoa > Chordata > Actinopteri > Syngnathiformes > Syngnathidae > Syngnathus > Syngnathus acus. Next base: position 27,427,698 of record NC_051095.1, read on the forward strand.
ATTCGAGTAATGACACATGAATATGAAGCACAATTTGTCTTCGCGGGCCACATAAAATGATGTGCCTGGCTGCATCTGGCCCCCGGGCCTTGAGTTTGACACCTGTGCCTTATACAAAGGCAAAGAAGGATTGGAATTTGATAGAACAGATATGGACATTCACATATTCCAATAGAGTTTCAACTGCTTGCAATACTATTACAAATTAATTAACACTTGTGAGTGAATGCGGGATTGATTGATTGATTGATTGATTGATTGATTGATTGATTGATTGATTGATTGATTGACCAAATGACTGAGTGACCGAATGGGCGATCGTTCGATGTCTGTCTGTCTATGTGCATGTATGGATGTATGGATGTATTTCGTTATTTGTTTATGTATTTTTCTCTCACGTTTTCGTTTTCATCTTCCACTTCTTTCGGGAATCTTCTCGCTTTTTAAGAACCTCCCCTGCCATCTCTCCTTGATAGTTCCATGCTGTCACTGGAATGTCGTCTAGGCCAATTGCCTTTCCCCTCTCCATCTTTTACAAATGTCTGGGTATGAATTTTATCTATATTTATTTTTCTCACTCATTGGCGGCCCCACAGAGGGACTTGAAGCGGCTCCACAGAGGGACGTGGTGGGCCGACAGAGGGAGTACGAACACATATGGGTTTTTGGTGACCTCAGTTAAACTGAGGTCAACAGAGGGTGTGAAGGAATAGGGTCAAAAGACACAAAACCCGCCTAGCCACAATAACAGATACGCTCACATCTCTTTGGATAAAGTATATAAGCAGACAAGTATATTCATGGAGTCAACCAATAAAGCAGACATAACTAGACATTCTTTAATATAAGATAATAACAGAGGTTGCTACAACTTCACGATTCAATATGTATTTCTGTGCACTGCAAAATAAATGTCTTTTGATATGTTGCCTAAATAGCTTAATGACCCTTAAGGAACTGTGTAATGCATGCCTGATGTTTGTTCTCTAAATCATGGACACGGCCAGAGTCGTCTTGACCGTTCAGTACTTGATTATATCTTGTGTTTTGACTAAACGTCATATGTCGCCTAAATGTGAGACGCCAGCTTTTCGATTACTACTGAACGCTCTGCACAGAGGGAAATATTTTGCTTAACAAAGAAGAGATACGTGCGGAAGCATGATTAAACTAAGAATGTAATGATGTAAGCAAAGACATGGAGTATCAAAAGAACAAACTTTGCATCGTCAGGGAACATTAATAAATCGATGATGTCACAGCCAAAAGCTCACATAATTTCGTACAAAATGACAAAATTGAAAGAATGACGAATGGATGAGGTGCGACAGTGTAGGAATGGAGCAGAATGTTTACAGGAAGGTCACTTGGAGATAAAACCAGCTGGTGCCAGAAGGAGACAGCCAAGGACTCGGCCAAAGATGATCCCCAAGGCCCAAAGACAGGATGGAAGACGGCAGCCCCCACACACACACCGAATCGTCCATACCAGCACCCACTCCCATGGAATCAAACTCTACTGCGAACTCGCCCCACCCCAACGACTCATCACCCATCAAACTCGCCCCACACCGGCATGAGCAACTGAATATAAGCAGACCAAAGAACCTTGAACGTTGCCTTTTCTGAATGGAGACTTTCTGCTCTTGAAGGGCCCAGCGCTGTATTGTACTTTCCTGAAAACAGAGCTTTCTTAACAAGAATTATGATTGAACTCAACCAACCTGTGTAAGTCTAATTTCTGCTTCAGTGTCTTTGCATTTTCCTAAATCTGAAGAAATTAAACGAGCACGCAGTGAGTGAATTGGATAACAGGTGATTGGCAATGGCTTTTGCCGTGAGGCGCAGATAGCGCTCCCTAAATTGTGGACCAAATCCAACACTACCTAGCTCATAAACTGTCAAAGTATGTTGGTCTTTTTTTCAAGCTGCGGCACCTGCTGCCATGCTCATCCCTTCTCACTTTATATAAAACTTTATTTGACCCACATCTTAACTATTGTAATATTATTTTGTGCAACACCTATCCCAGCCATATCAAGAAACTGGAAATATTACAGAAAAAGGTCATTCGCACCATCTCCTGGACATAACCAAACTCACCCACCCGTCACCTGTTTGCCCGTTATCGTATCCTTCGACTCAACGATTTCAATTACTATCACAACGCTTGTGTAATGTATCAAGTCATCTCTGACTCTAACCACAGATTAAAACAGCTCATTCCCATCTGTGTTCCCCAGCACACCCACAATACTAGACACAAACACCTCATTGTCGGTAAAAAACGCAAATGAATGAGAACCAGTATGAGTGTGGTGTGCCGGGGACCACAGATTTGGAATGAGCTGAGCGAAAGCCTCAAAATATCACAATCTGTCTCCATATTCAAACATCAACTAAAACATCAACTGTTGAACTCTTACACATAATTATACTGTATGTTAAATGTATATTGTTATGTTGTTATGGTATGTTAAGTGTACGTTGTCATGTTAGTGTCATGTTATGTTAGGTTATGTTAAATGTCCGTTGCGTTACACGCAGCATGTTAAATGTATGTAAATGTCATGTATGTAAATGTCCTATGTTTATGTCTATTATATTGATAGCTCACCAACAACTAACTCTACACAGAAGGCTCCTACCATAAGCTTTAGTTAGCTTCCTCAGGAGACCTATTCACATGCCTAAAATGATATGTCCAGCAAGCTGTATACATGATCTGTGTGTGTGTGTGTGTGTGTGTGTGTGTGTGTGTGTGTGTGTGTGTGTGTGTGTGTGTGTGTGTGTGTGTGTGTGTGTGTGCGTGCGTGCGTGCGTGTGAATAAACGTAACTAAAAAAAAAAAAAAAAGGGGGAAAAAAGCCCAATGAGGAGACGGAAGAAAAAGAGGCTACGACTTCTAAGAAAAGGAAAGCTGCATTTAAAAGAAAAACTTAAAATATGGATTTATCGCCACAGGTGCCTCTGACACGCCAAGCCCACTCTGCATAATATGTGGCGACAGGCTAGCTAACGAGGCAATGAAGCCTTCAAAACTGCTTCGGCACATGGAGACCAAGCATCCTGTATTAAAAGACAAACCTTCACCACTTCGGGTGTCATTGTCTACATGGGACCGGCTCGTTTCTGAGAAACAAGCTCAGTTTTATTTTTCTGTCGTTATACTTGTTTTATGCCAGTTGTACCGTTTTATTTCATCGTATTTATATATTCATTATAAATGTATTATTTATTAATATAAATGTACTGTATTTTACCATGCATAATGCGCAAAATTTAACTAATTTATTGTCCTAAAATCTGGGGTGCGCATTATGCATGGGTACAACAATTTTTGAAGAAAATCTCCCTCGAAATAAAACTTGAAATCACACCTTTCTTCTTGTTGTCAATCGCGCATCGCATTCAGCCCAACACACTTAGTCAGTAAAATTCATAATTGACGACACATCGTTTGATGCGATGGTGCAATCCTTGATGGTGTGTTATTGTCAAATATTGTTTTTTAATCTTCATCGCAAACCGGATATCATACAGAGGCCGCCATTACAGATGCGCAGAACGGATGCGCAAGACACGTCAGCTATATAAAGAGCGAGAGTTCAGTTCTCTACCTAAATGCGTATTACAGGTAATATTTTATTTCACAACACTTTGCCTTGTTCCTTTCTTCTCTGCTGTTCACTTCAAACACGCTCCATACGAACACAATGCTCTCGTATCAGACGCTTGCTCGATCACCTGCTCGTTTGCTGTCACAATGTACCCTACACAAATCCGAAACATTTCTTCGCTATCTTGTTTGCTAGCGCATGCGCAGTGATACTGACCGGCAGAATAACATCCGGTTGTTCCCAAAGATGGTATTTTTTCTGAAATAATTTTACGTTTACGGACTTAAGTAAGAGTCAAAATTTGGGTGCGTATTATACATGGGTACAGGCTTTTTTCCAGCATCGACATGCCATTTTTAGGGTGCGTATTATGCACGGGGCGCATTATGCATGGAAAACACGGTACTATTTATTTACATAAAGGCCGGTCCGCGAAAATATTTCTGACACGTAACCGGTCCGTGGCGCAAAAAATGTTGGGGACCACTGTGATGGACAGTTTTTTGCATGATTTTAATGAGGCAAAATAACATGCTTTTTCTCTCGAATATATTGTTATAATCATTTGTTTCAGATGTACTGTAATTATTTTCTGTATAAAAATTAAATTTGGTGTTCAAAAATTATTTTTTCAAACTTGAGTCTTGAAAAAGAGGGGGTCGTCTTATAATCAGGGTCGTCTTATATTCGGGCCAATATGGTAATACAGTAAATAAAATGTATCAACTCAAATGTATCAACTCGGCACCTGCAGCTGTGGGAATGTTAGGTCACACACTGAAAGAGAAGTTTTAACAGCTAAAACAGCTTGGGGTCAAATTAACCCCAGAGGACGACCACTGTGTGCAATGTGTTCAGTACATTGAAGAAATATCATCATAAAAAAATTATGCTAGATCAGTTGTTCCCATCAATTTAGGTAAAGTCATGAAATATGAAGCAAAAAAAATAAAAGTCAACAACAATTTTTTTAATAGTGAACATTGAATGGGGTCGAATTGACCCCTAGGACGATAGCTTACATAGCATAGCTGCATTTTTTTCACCTTCGTGATATTGCTAAGATTCGTCTGATTCTTTCAACTCGTGATGCAGAAATTATTATACATGCGTTTATTACGTCGCTCCTTGATTACTGTAACATATTGTTCACTGGTCTTCCTAAATCCTGTATTAAAAGTCTACAGTTGGTACAAAATGCTGTGGCGAGTCTGCTCACACGGACGAGAAAATTTGATCACGTTACCCCAATATTACCCAACTTACATTGGCTCCCAGTCCATTTAAGAAGCAACATCAAGGTTCTTTTATTATCCTATAAAACACTGTATGGCTTAGCGCCTTTGTATCTCATCGACCTAGTTGTACCTTACGTTCCGTCCCGTAACCTCTGTTCGCAAAACTCTAGTCTTTTAGTGATCCCGAGGGCCAAAAAGAAGTCCGCAGGGTCTAGAGCAGAGGTTCTTAACCTGGATTCGATCGAACCCTAGAGGTTCAGTGAGTCGGTCTCAGGGGTTCAGCAGAGCCTCCGCTGCGGAGGTCCGAACACACCTGATTTATCGTGTGAATTCGTGACGATGCATATCTGAACTGGTCTCGCAAAGGCAACAGCAGAAGTCACACTGATTTGCAAGTACTGTTTTGTTTTGAGTTCATGCATTGTGTGATTATGTTCTTTGAACAAGGTGATGTTCATGCACGGCTCATTTTATGCACCAGTAATAAACAGTGATGTCTTGAATTTGGAAAAAGTAATTTTATTTTTCCCTAAAGAGCGGTTCGGTGAATGCGCATATGAAACTGGTGGGGTTCTGTACCTCCAATTGTCACGTGCCTGCGTCACCTGACTTCCAGCCACACCCCCAATCAAGCTGATCACCAGCACTTGCCACGGCTTATTGGGCCCGCTCTATTTAAACTCAGTGAGTCAAGTCAGTGGTTGTCGGTTCGTCTGCTTACCCTGCCCGTGACTCCATCGCTCACTGCGCTCTGCTCACTGTGCCCTGCCCGAACGATTCCCGTTGTCGACTTTGCTCGTGTTCTGACCCAACTCGCCTTGCTCGCTGCCTGTCCTGACTACTCGCCTGTCCTTGACCACGTTCTGATCGCCGCCTGCCTCGACCACCTGCCCGCCTCCGACTACGCGCTGCGCTCTTCTGCTCAGCCTCACCAGCCACACCAGCCACACCAGCCAGACCGGCAGTCCAGCGTTCCACTTCCCCTTTCCCCTGTTCAATAAAGGTCCGTGCTGTATTTGGTCGCCCCGTCTCTGTCCTTGACAGAACGAACTGACCACTATGCGACCAGCGCACGAACCCTCTGCCCTGGACTGCCTGTCCCACGCAGACATTAGCAAAATCGCCGAGGAGATGGCAACCTTAACGAAGATCGTCCGGCAGCAGCAACAGCAGCTTCTGCAGCACCATCAGCCCCACCAAGAGTTTGTAGAAGCTCTCAAGGTCCTTAAAGATTTGGCTCCTCTGGCTGCTGCGACCCAATCTGTCCAAACCCTCCTAGAGCAGCAGCAAGGAACCAATTTCCATCTGGAACAAGTGGCAAGACTACTCCAAGACACCCAGGTCAGAGCACCCCCCTCTCCGCCAGCTGGCGCTACCAACACCTCAGTCTCACAGCAGATTCTGCACCCCGGCGAGGTTCATTCCCCCAATCCGGAGAAGTTCTCTGGAGAGGGTGGTAGCTGCGGAGGTTTCCTCCTTCAATTCTCGTTAGTGTTCAATCGCTCTCCCCAGTCTTTTCCCCACGATGAGGCGAAAATCTCATTCATTTTGGGACTCCTTACGGGCAATGCTCTAAGATGGGGAGAGGCCCGATTTACTGACTACAGGCATTTTTGTTGTTCATACGATGAATTTTTGAAGGAGTTTTAACAGACTTTCTCAACCGAAACCGACCAGACCGGCGTGTCTCGCCGGTTATGGGGGCTTAGGCAGAAGAATAACACCATGTCAGATTTCTCCATTGGATTTCGTACTTTAGCAGCCGCTTCCGGATGGGGCCCTGTAGCCTTGAAAACGGCGTTTTTCCAAGCCTTGGATGGGTCCTTAAAGGACGAGTTGGCAGTCCTAGAAGAACCAGAGACATTGGACAACATGATTTCCCTGGCCATTCGGTTAGACAATGGAATTAGGGAAAGAAGGAGAACAATCAGGCCACTCTGACCCAGCAGAGCCACTCAGGAGGACACTTGCGGAGCAGCAACACCAGTTCTAGTCCCACGAGTCCACTCTCCAAGCCCTCCTGGAGCAGCAACGCCTCGGGTGTCATGGAAAGCCCCTGTCGCCCCGTCTCACCTGCCGTCCGCCCGGGACCTCGTACAAGTCAACCAGCACGCCATGAACACTCCTACCACCCAGCCCAGCTGGCCAGAGCCTATGGAGATTGGATGCATCTCGCTCTCGCCAGAGGAGCGTCATAGACGCCTCAGAGCTAGGCTATGCCTATACTGCGGGGGTGAGGGCCACTGGGTGGCCTCTTGCCGGAAGAGAGCCAAGAGCACACACCGAGCAGGGATCTGTTTGGGAACGGTTTGCTTGCCCCCTTCCACCTGCCGCAAGCCCCTGCCCCAGACCCGCTCTTCACCTCCAGACCGTACTCTTGCTTCTCGGCCCTCCGCTTCTTCAACCCGTAGGTTGCAGCCGCGGGCCCGTTCTCGTCGTCAGCCGCAGCCTCCGGTTCAGTCTCCTCCTCGGCTGCTGTTGTCGCGTCTGCAGCCTGGTTCCACTACGACAAGCAAGGCGTTGCAATCTGACCGGTATCCCATTCAAAGTCTTCCAGAAGAGAGACATTTGGTTCCTGTGCCGGCCCCCAGGTCAGCGTCTCCCGATGCCACAGCTGAGGAGGGGTAATGGTCGGTGGTGCCACCTGATGATAGCGCTTGGTTGACGTGTTCGTCCGATCACTCAGACTTATCGGACTGTTATTAACGCACGTCTGAGGTTCTATGGCCTTTAATTAACCTGTGTTAGCCGATTCGGCTGGAGTTTGTGTTATCTCTCCTATCCCCCCCACACACACACACACACACACACTCCCCCTCTGGGGAGGGCGTTAGGTGACACCCAAACTGAAAATGGCTGTCTGATTTCTTGTCAACCAATCGGGATGAGGGATCTGAGGCGGATTACCACCCTTGAAGACACTGCCATGACAACGGACGGCACCTTCCTGCAGCTCTTCACTTTGAATATGGACATCTACTTTTTCTTTGGATTGTTTTACATTATGTGCTCTATGTGCTCTCTCTGCATCCATTGCAGCCTGGTCATCCTGGAAGGGGGACCCTCCCATCTGTGGTCTCTTCTCAAGGTTTCTCATTTTTCCCGTTTTTGAGCTTTTCCTTGCCCTCCTGGGAGTTAAGATCAGGGGATGCTGAGAATAATTGTCAATTTTGCATATGTGAAGCCCTTTGAGACTTGTCTGTGATTTAGGGCTATAGAAATAAACTTGACTTGACAAACTGCTCCAGGTGTCTGAGATTTGAAGAGTGCCTTCTCCAAAATGCCACTTGAGATCTCTCCACAGGTGTTCTGTGAGATTCATGTCTGGACTCATTGCTAGCCACTTTAGAAGTCTCCAGTGCTTTCTCTCAAACAATTTTCTAGTGCTTTTTGAAGTGTTTTGGGTCATTGTCCTGCTTGGAAGACCCATGACCTCTGAGGGAGACACCGGGCCTTCAACGAAAGATTGTGCGGATGGTGGATAAAGCACCTTGACTAACATCCAAACAAGTTCAAGCTGTCCTGCAGTCCGTGGGTACAACAGTGTCACTCCGTACTATCCGTCGCTGTCTGATGACGGTAGGATGTCCTGGAAGACCCCACTTCTGACCCAGAGACATAAAAAAGCCAGGCTGGAGTTTGCCAAAACGTACCTGAGAAAGGCAAAATCGTTTTGCAAGAATGTTCTCTGGTCAGATGAGACAAAAATAGAGCTTTTTGGTAAACGCCGTCAACATAGAGTTTACAGGGGGAAAAAACAAGGCCTTCAAAGAAAAGAACACGGTCCCTACAGTCAAACATGGCAGAGGTTCCCTGATGTTTTGGGGTTTGCTTTGCTGCCTATGGCACTGGACTGCTTGACTGTCTGCATGGCATTATGAAGTTTGAAGACTACCAACAAATTTTGCAGCACAATGTGGGGCCCAGTGTGAGAAAGCTGGGTCTCCCTAAGAGACATGCATGTTGGTGACTGGTGAAAGGAAATAGACGTGACAAGGCACTTCAGAGAGGCTGCGTGTTTCTCTAAAATCAGCCACGAAGAGGCTCATCTTGGTGATATGTTTAAGTAGTCATAAGGAGAGATGTCCATGTGAATTGGTGCCAAGTGAAAACTGTTTTTGCACATTTTAAGCGAAAGTCTTTACAATGATTTCCAATGGGGAAATTTATATTTTCCTTTCCGTGATGGCTGATGTGTCAAATCAAGCAGACACCACCCAAAAAGTGGGCATCAGTAAGTGTATCGCCCTACTGTTCTAAAATACCGTTAAATTTCTTCAGATTTTTTTTTCAGGGGGGAATTGTAGCATTGACATCATGTTTACTACAGTTCTAAGTGCCAATCATTTCAAGTCAAGTCAAGTTTATTTATATAGCGCTAAATCACAAGCAGTCTCAAAGGGAACGAATGCACCCCCATACCATCACAGATGCTGGCTTTTGAACTTTGCGTTGATAACAGTTCGGATGGTCCGCTTCCTCTTTGGTCTGGAGGACACGACGTCCAGTGTTTCCAAAAACAATTTGAAAAGTGGACTCATCAGACCACAAAACACTTTTCCATTGTGCATCAGTCCATTTTACATGAGCTCGGGCCCAGAGAACCTGGCGGCGTTTCTGGATGTTGTTCATAAACGGCTTTTGCTTTGCATGGTAGAGTTTTAACCCGCACTTACTGATGTAGTGACGAACTGTATTTACTGACAGTGGTTTTCTGAAGTTTTCCTGGGCCCATTTGGTGATATCCTTTACACACTCATGTCGGTTTTTAAGGCAGTGCCGTCTGAGGGACCGAAGGTCACGGTCATTCAGTCTTGGTTTTCGGCCGTGGCGCTTACGTGCAGTGATTTCACCAGATTCTCTGTACCTTTTGATGATATTATGGACCGTAGATGTTGAAATCCCTAAATTCCTTGCAATTTTGCTTTGAGAAATGTTGTTCTTAAACTATTCAACTATTTTGTCACGCAGTGGTGAACCACGCCCCATCCTTGCTTGTGAATGACTGAGCATGTTTGGGGAGACTCCTTTTATACCCAATCATGGTACCCACCTGTTCCCAATTAGTCTGATCACATGTGGGATGTTCCAATTAGGTGAATATTTGCCATTTTTCACGTCCCGAGTGTTGTTAGTCACCTAAATGTTGAACAGAGGGTGTGATTTACCGAAGTCAAATTCCTTGTTTGGCACGCTCAAACATGGCGAATAAAAAAACTCTTGAATCTTGATGAGCTTTTCTCAGCTTTCTCAGTATTTTTTGCCACCTTTCCCATCTTCTACTGGACGTGTTGCAGCCATGGAATTCTAAGTTAATTATTATTTGGCAAAAAACAAATAAGTTTATCAGTTTGAACATTAAATATGTTGTCTTTGTAGTGTATTCAATTGAATATGGGTTGAGAAGGATTTTCAAATCGTTGTATTTTGTTTTTATTTACATTTTACACAATTTCCCAACTTCAACCGAATCCAGTTTGTAATATCCATTGGTAGGGCCTTCCAAAGCTCTGAAGCCCGAATGGAAAATGCTCTAGACCAGGGGTGGGCAAACTACGGCCCGCGGGCCACATCCGGCCCACGGGGCCGTTTAATCCGGCCCGCCAAACCTGAATAAATTGTATTAATTTTTTTGGGGGTCATTTTCCCTGCAATTACTATGTTTCCCCAGTAGATGGGGAAGCGCCCGCCCGCGCATTTACTCCCGGGAGCCGTGTCAGAAAGCTCGGTGCACACTCACAAGTGCGTGTACTCAGTAGTACGTAGTAATTTCATCTACTATCAGTGCCGAATTTCGAGTGTAGGCTGTGACGTCAATATTCTCGTAATTCGCGCGCTGAGTTTTCAGATACAGTTTTACGCTAATGCCACCCACAAACCTTCCCCTGGAATCCTTCCATTAAAATGAGTGGCCCGAAGAAAAGAAAGGTGGACAGTGAGTGCCGAATGTTAAAAAAGAGTGGACAATTTGGCTCAACCTACGTGTGTGAGAAGACGTTCAGCCACATGAACGTCAACAAAGCCAGTCACAGATCTAGGTTAACGGACCGACACTTCGGCTCCATCCTAAAAATGACCACAACAAATTTTACTCCAGACTATGATGCACTAGCCAAAAAGGGAAACCAACAATACTATTGATTTCTTTATTACTTTATTTAGATGTATTCTTTCACTGATTCTTCAAGATGATGTATTTGGTCAGAATGTTTGCCGTTGGATGTGATTTCGCCTCATTAGATAAACATATTTCATAAATCTGACCTGCAGGCGCTGAAGTGATGGAAAATGTTATTCATCATAACAGTGTCGTATTTAATAAGAATCACTGATAGTAGTTTTTTGGTGAAATATTTTTTTAATGCTGTTAATAAATGCATTTGTTTTCAAAAAGCTTTTTTTTAATATCCATGCTTTAGTATCTACTAAAAGTAAAAATCTTTTATACAATTTATATTACTTCACACAAACACTACATCCATCTGCTCCTGGTTCGGCCCCCCGGTCAAAATTTAGAACCCAATTCGGCTCGCAAGTCAAAAAGTTTGCCCACCCCTGCTCTAGACCCTGCAGACATTTTTTTGGCCCTCGGGGTCACTAAAAGACTAGCGTTTTGCGAGCGGAGGTTACGAGACGGAACGTAAGGAACAACTAGGTCAATGAGAAATGAAGGCGCTAAGCCATGCATTGATTTATAGGTTCATAGAAGAATCTTGAAGTCACATCTTAAATGGACCGGGAGCTAATGTAAGTTGGCCAATATTGGGGTAATGTGATCAAATTTTCTTGTCCGTGAGAGCAGCCTTGCAGCAGCATTTTGTACTAACTGTAGACTTTTGGTACTGGACTTAGGAAGACCAGAGAATAATGCGTTAGAGTAGTCCAGGCGCAACGTAATAAACGCAGGTATAATAGTTTTATCTTTTCCATTTACTCCTTCAATTCAACTCGAACCTTTGTCTGCATGTAGTCAAGAAAATCACAACTAAATGAACTCAGAATTGTGCTTTAACACTATAAATTTAAAGATCCTCATGACAAGTTAACTTTACCAGCTACAGTATGGTTGCAAATTTTGCATGTTCCTTTTAGAGTGTCAAAATCATGATTTTTAATTTAATTGCAGATTTCCTGCAAAGCAAAATGAAGCAATATTTTGGTAGAATATGTTTTCTGTACACACAAAAGGGTGCACCGAAACCAAACCAAAAACCGTGCCACAAAAACCGAGGTATGAACCATACCGTTGGTTATCTGTACCATTGCAACCCTAATGAGCATGTGTAAAGATGCCTAAATACGCAGGTACCACGCAGGTGTGAAACTCAAGGCCCGGGGGCCAGACCCAGCCCACCACATCAGTTTATAAGTCCGAGTACACACAAATGATTTACAAACCGGATTAGGTTGAAGTTGGGAAATTGTGTATAATGTATATAAAAACAAAATACAATAATTTGAAAATCCTTTTCAACCTATATTTAATTGAATACACTACAAAGACAATGCTCAAACTCATAAACTTTATTTTATTTTTCAAATAGTAATTAACTTAGAATTTCATGGCTGCAACACGTGCAGTAGAAGTTGGGAAAAGGCATGTTTACCACTTTGTTACATCACCTTTCCTTTTAATAACACTCAATAAACGTTTTGGAAGAGAGGAGACTAATTCTCTTAGCTTCTCATGTGGAATTCTTTCCCATTCTTGCTTGATGAACCGCTTCAGTTGTTCAACAGTCCGGGGTCTTCCCTGTTGTATTTTACGCTTCATAATGCGCCACACATTTTCAATAGGAGACAGGTCTGGACTGCAAGCGGGCCAGGGGAGAACCTGGACTCTTTTACTTCGAAGCCACGCTGTTATAACACGTGCAGAATGTGGCTTGGCATTATCTTGCTGAAATAAGCAGCAGCGTCCATGAAAAAGATGTCGCTTGGATGGCAGCATATGTTGCTCCAAAATCTGTATGTACTTTTCAGCATTTATGTTGCCTTCACAGAAATGTAAGTCACGCATGCCATGGGAACTAACGCACCCCCATACCATCACAGATGCTGGCTTTTGAACTTTGCGTTGATAACAGTCCAGATGGTCCGCTTCCTCTTTGGTCCGGAGGACACGACGTCCAGTGTTTCCAAAAACAACTTGAAAAGTGGACTCATCAGACCACAAAACACTTTTCCATTGTGCATCAGTCCATTTTACATGAGCTCGGGCCCAGAGAACCCAGCGGCGTTTCTGGATGTTGTTCATAAACGGCTTTTGCTTTGCATGGTAGAGTTTTAACCGACACTTACTGATGTAATGACGAACTGTATTTACTGACAGTGGTTTTCTGAAGTTTTCCTGAGCCCATTTGGTGATATCCTTTACACACTCATGTCAGTTTTTAAGGCAGTGCCGTCTGAGGGACCGAAGGTCACGGTCATTCTAGTCTTGGTTTCCGGCCGTGGCGCTTACGTGCAGTGATTTCACCAGATTCTCTGAACCTTTTGATGATGTTATTGACCGTAGATGTTGAAATCCCTAAATTCCTTGCAATTTTCCTTTGAGAAATGTTGTTCTTAAACTGTTCAACTATTTTCTCACGCAGTTGTGGACAAAGGGGTGAACCTCGCCCCATCCTTGCTTGTGAATGACACAATTTCCCAACTTCAACCAAACCCGGTTGTATATGGCAAAGCAATAACAATGCATGTAAACCAATGGCAGCTGTATAAACACACACAAAGAGGTGTAGATACAGCAGTTCCCTTTTTCTGCCACACAATTGCTTCTCGAAAGTTTTCATGTAAAAAAAGAGAATAGTGTGTACAGTATTTTCTGCACTATAAGGCTCACCATTGAATTTTTCATTTTAGTAACTTTTTCATATATAGGGCTCACCGGATTAAAAGGTGCATAGAATAGAAGCTACTGCATCAAACTGGGGTTGACTCGGGTTGCGTTGTGCATCCACTAGATGGAGCTGTGCGAATGGGAATATCAACCCAGTCAATGAGGTAAAAAAAAGTCCAACTCCCATTCCGTATGAAATTGATACGGTTTGGCTTCTTACTCGGTCCGGCAACCCCACTCATTTTTGATGGTCATAAACCTTCTTTAGTTTAAAAGAAAAAAACGAGTGTGTGCGTTGATGGGTAATGCATTTATTAGCTTGTTAGCTTTAGCGCCAGGTTTGTGTATTGTCAGCTAAACTTGCTGCAGTGAGGGGGTGTGGTCACTGTCTATTGCGCATGTGCGGTTCACTGTGATTGCCTCCCGACAGGCTTACCTGTATGTCAATCAAGCGATGGGATGGATTCTAGCCTATAGGAAAAACGTTTTTTTTTTTTTTAAATATCATGCGATCGACCAGTAGTAGCTTACTTTGGTGACGCCGCTGACCACGGTTGCTGTAATGCTGAAAGCGATGCTTCTGAAACGTACTGACATATTTTGGCAGAGCACTGTGTACAACCAGTATGGATCAACAAATTCATCAATTGATCCATACATAAGGCGCTCTGCATTATAAGGCACATTGTGGTTTTTTGAGTAAATTATGAGCTTTTAAGTGCGCCCAATAGTGCGGAAAATATGGTACATGCCCATAGCCCAATAGATCTAGTTTTCTAAAACAACATTCAAATACTAAGAAGGATTAAATCTAAACCATATTAATATCCCAGATCATTATTAAAAGAAGAGGGCAATGTTGAACAGATTTCTATTGCAGTTTGTTCTTGTGTCATTTCAATGTTTTCAATCAATCGATCCATTGATGCATCCATCCATCCATCTTCTACCGCTTAGCCGGGGTCGGGTCGCGGGGGCAGCAGCTTTAGGAGGGACGCCCAGGCTTCCCTCTCCCCAGCCACTTCGTCCAGCTCATCCCGGGGGCTCCCAAGGTGTTCCCAGGCCAGCCGAGAGACAGTCTCTCCAGCGCGTCCTGGGTGCAACATGGTGAATGGCAAGTTGTGCTCCGCTATAAAAGCACACGCGCCCACTTTAAGGTTGCACACACGGTCAGCCATAGATGCTCATATGTCGGTTGTTGTTGAGGTTTTTCCAGGCGGAGAAGACCTGTACTGAAGTGAATGAACGGCAGCTTTATGTCTCTCCTCTGCCTGGTGGCATGTTAGCTCGCACCTTCTTGCCATTACTGCCATACTGTATTTCTTTATAGCATAACACGCACATAAACACCTAGCAGGAAATGTTAAAGGACACCAACACCTACGAAATCCTCACAAAAGACCCAACAGAAGAAAAGAAAAATAAACTCAAGGCACTATTACAACCACTACTAATTGACAACAAAATAGACAAGCAAACATACAACCATCTCATACCCACAGCAAATATCACACCACGCATATACGGCACGCCAAAAATCCACAAACCAGGAACACCACTCCGCCAAATAGTTGACAGTATCGGTTCAGTCACATACAATTTGTCAAAGGCCATCGCAGAAATAATAAAACCCATACTTGGACAAACGGAACAACACTGCAAGAACTCAAAAGAATTAGCAAAAGAACTCAAAGACATTAAGGTGGGCAAGGAGGAAATATTCATATCACATTGCGTCATATCACTATTCACCAAAACACCTGTACAAGCAACATTAAAATCGTACAAGACCGACTGCAGACTGACAGGACCCTTAAAAAGTGCACCAACCTCACCACTCAGGACATAATACAGTTACTACAGTTTATTGCCACATCCACATACTTCACGTTCAGGAATCAAATATAAAAGATAAAGGTAAAGACCCAATGATTGTCACACACACATCTGGGTGTGGTGAAATTTGTCTCTCCATTTAACCCATCCCCGAAGGGAACAGTGAGCAGTAGTGGTGCCGCACCCGGGAATCATTTGGTGATATAACCCCCCAATTCCAACCCGTAATGCTGAGTGAATGCTGTTTCTCTCAATAAAAATGCTCTTGCAAGAGGCCTGAGTCAGACCTCATTTGATCATCGCTATATGCACAGCGACGAATGACTCTCCACTTGCAAGTGCTTAAAAAGGGCATACTGTCTCCCGTGTGGTTCTTGCAAAATAAGTTAGAGTGAGCACCACTCTAACAGGCGCCATGCATGTTCTCACCTCGTGGGGCATCAATGATCATGAGTAAGGTGAGGAATGAGCCCAGAACTACACGGCAGGACCTGGTCAATGACCTGAATAGAGCTGGGACCACAATCTCAAAGAAAACCATCAGTAACACTACGCCGTCAAGGATTAAAATCCTGTAGTGCACGCAAGGTGCCCTTGCTCAAGCCAACGCATGTCAAGGCCAGTCTGAAGTTTTCAAATGACCATCTCGATGATCCAGAGGAGGAATGGTAGACGGTCAAGTGGTCTGATGAGACAGAAATAGAACTTTTTGGTTTAAATTCCACTCGTTATGTTTGGAGGAAGAAGATGAGTACAACCCCAAGAACACCATCCCAACTGTGAAGCATGGCGGTGGAAACATCATTCTTTGGGATGCTTTTCTGCAAAGGGAACAGGACGACTGCACCGTATTCAGGGAAGGATGATTGGGGCCATGTATCGTGAGATCTTGGCCAACAACCACCTTCCCTCAGTAAGAGCATTGAAGATGGGTCGCGGCTGGGTCTTCCAGTATGAAAACAACCCAAAACACACAGCCAGGGCAACTAAGGAGTGGCTCCGTAGGAAACATCTCAAGGTCCTGGAGTGGTCTAGCCAGTCTCCAGACCTGAATCCAATAGAGCAGTGGTCCCCAACCTTTTTTGCGCCACAGACCGGTTACGTGTCAGAAATATTTTCGCGGACCGACCTTTATATAAATAAATAATACATTTATATAAATAAATACAGTTTTTTCCATGTATAATGCGCAAAATTTAACTAATTTATTGTCCTAAAATCTGGGGTGCGCATTATACATGGGTACAATTTTTTTAAATTTTCTTTTTTTTTTTGTGAAGAAAATCATGGTACAACAATTTTTGAAGAAAATCTTGTCACGGATGGTTCTTTACAACGTCACTTTCCTCTCTTTTCATTTTAACCTAACTGATCGCGGTGGTGCCTTTCTGGGCAGTCGGAGAAATCAACGCCAACAAAAAAAATACATCCAGCCTAGTTAAGAAATCACCAGAAAGATCACCATGACAATTGTGAATAATAAATAAATAATTATTATATATATTATATATATTATTATTATAATAATAAATAATTGTAATAAATAACTGGAACATCACTCAAATATTGGTGATCCCGTTGAGAGTCTCACATATTTCTTCGCTATCGAGTTTGCTACTGCATGCGCAGTGATACTGACCGGCAGAATAACATTGTTCCCAAAGATGATCTTTTTTCTGAAATAATGTTATGTTTACGGACTTAAGTAACCCGGCCGGGTCATACCAAAGACTATAAAAATGGGACCCATTGCCTCCCTGCTTGGCACTCAGCATTAAGGGTTGGAATTGGGGGGTTAGATCACCAAATGATTCCCGAGCGCGGCGCCGCTGCTGCTCACTGCTCCCCTCTCCCCCAGGGGATGGATCAAAATCACACGGGGATGGGTCAAATGCAGAGGACAAATTTCACCACACCCAGACGCGTGTGTGACGATCATTGGGACTTTAAAAAAAAATAAATAAATAAAATTAAAAAAAGAAAAGAAAAAAAAAAAAGTCAAAATTTGGGTGCGTATTATACATGGGTACAGGCTTTTTCCAGCATCGACATGCCATTTTTAGGGTGCGTATTATACATGGGGGCGCATTATACATGGAAAAAAACGGTAATACATTTATAATAAACATAAATACGATGAAATAAAATGATACAACTGGCATAAAAACAAGTATAATTTATTTATTATTATTTATTTATTATTCATTATTTATTTATTATTTATTAAATTTTATTAATAAAACTCACCATTACGTTGAATTCGTGGGAGCACTGAGCTTGTTTCTCAGAAACGAGCCGGTCCCATCTAGGCGTAATCGGAGACAATGACACCCGAAGTGGTTAAGGTTTGTCTTTTAATGCAGGATGCTTGGTCTCCATGTGCCGAAGCAGTTTTGAAGGCTTCATTAGCTCATTAGCTAGCCTGTTGCCACATATTATACAGAGTGGGCTTAGCGCGTCAGAGTCAGCTGTGGCGATAAATCCATATTTTAAGTAAGACTCCAGAAATTTTCTTTTAAATGCAGCTTCCCTTTTCTTAGAAGTCGTAGCCTCTTCTTCCGTCTCCTCATTGGGCTTTTTTCGCTTTCCTAAGAAGCTTTCCAAACATCTGTTTCCTGCTCATTTTTGTTTGCTTTGCAGGCTCAACTGAGGTGACATGTCACATGACCGAGACGAGCGTCTTGACCTGAACCGACGGATTAAATTAGGAGAGAATCGCCAATTTTTTTTTATATTTTTCAAAATAAATTCTTACTCATTTTTGCTAGATCGACTGGGGAAACATGTCACGTGACCAGGACAAGCGTCTTGACCTGAATTAATTGATCATCGATAAATGTTTTTTTTTTTTTCCCTGTGCGGCTTGGCGGCCCGGTACCAAGTGACCCACGGACCGGTACCTGTCCGCGGCCCGGTGGTTGGGGACCTCTGCAATAGAGAATCTTTTGAGGGAGCTTAAAGTCCGTGTGGCCCAGCGACAGCCCCGAAACCTGAAGGCTCTGGAGGAAATCTGTATGGAGGAGTGGGCCAAAATCCCTGCTGCAGTGTGTGCAAACCTGGTCAAGAACTACAGGAAACGTCTGATCTCTGTAATTGCAAATAATTGGTTTCTACACCAAATATTAAGTTCTGTTTTTCTGATGTATCAAATACTTATTTCATGCAATAAGATGGAAATTAATTATTTAAAAACCATACAATGTGATTTTCAGAATTTTTGTTTTAGATTCCATCACTCACAGTTGAAGAGTACCGTATTTTCCGCCCTAAAAGGCGCACCGGATTATAAGGCGCACCTTCAATGAACGGCCCATTTTAAAACGTTGTCCATATATAAGGCGCACCGGATTATAAGGCGCATAAAATAGAAGCTATACTGCAACAAACTGAGGTTGACTAGGGTTGCGGTATGCATCTACTAGCCAATAACCAACGAGCCCTCTGTAAACAATCGCGTTTCTCAAACGATCTCCTATAAAATGATCGGAACTGACTAAAGTTCGATCTAACGCATTGGTACTACTTACCTATGTTTCCCTTCCATATCGATCCGTAGATTTACTCGAAACATTAACAGAGCAGCCTATTTTGACATGAAATAGCCTGGTACGTATAGCAGCTATCGTTATAGCATTAGCCATCCGCAAAGTCCCACGAGCCTCAGCTCGCAATCTCCCATGAGCCTCAGCAAAGTGTAAACAATCGCGTTTCTCAAACGATCTCGTATAAAATGATCGGAACTGACTAAAGTTTGATCTAACGCATTGGTACTACTTACCTATGTTTCCCTTCCATATCGATCCGTAGATTTACTCGAAACATTAACAGAGCAGCCTATTTTGACATGATACAGCCTGGTACGTATAGCAGCTATCGTTATAGCATTAGCCATCCGCAAAGTCCCATGAGCCTCAGCTCGCAATCTCCCATGAGCCTCAGCAAAGTGTAAACAATCGCATTTCTCAAACGATCTCCTATAAAATGATCGGAACTGACTAAAGTTCGATCTAACACATTGGTACTGCTTACCTATGTTTCCCTTCCATATCAATCCGTAAATTTACTCGAAACATTAACGGAGCAGCCTATTTTTAAATGAAATAGCCTCGCGGGTACAACAGCTATACGGTGACGCCCCCTGACTACAGTTGCCGTAATGTTGGGAAGCGATGCGACCTTGTAATTTACTAGTCGTACTAAAACGTACTGAAACATTTTGGCAGAGCACTGTGTACAACCAGTATGGATCAACAAATTCATCAATTGATCCATATATAAGGCACACTGGACTATAAGGCGCACTGTCGGCTTTTGAGAAAATTTTAGGTTTTTAGGTGCGCCTTATAGTCCGGAAAATACGGTACCTATGACAGAAATTACAGACTTCTACATGCTTTGCAAGTGGGAAAACCTGAAAAATCAGCAGTGTATCAAATACTTGTTCTCCCCACTGTAGGCAGCTCCAAGCCAAGCGCTGTAACACCAAGACAGCACTTAGATGCCAACACAACCACAGTCCAGTCACCAGATTGACTGGCAAATGTGTACACATTTTGGACGAGGAGTGCTCCTCCTCTTGTCCGCTTGAAGCAATGTGAACTCACTCCATCCGCATACCAACAAGTGAGCACGCACATGACAAACTGCCTGTCGTGATATGGTGTGTATTGGCGAATTACACACAAGACATGCTGGGGTCGATTACAGGGACTGGAAAACCCACTTCCATCCTTGCTCAGTCTGTCCTTTTCTAAAAAATTCTCGTCCTTCGCCCGCGGTCCACAAAATGAGCGTTTGTCCAGGACCAACGTATGCATCGTCTTAGGGACGGAATGCCATGCATTCGGTCCCGCCAATACACCACCAAAAATGTGTGCCGGCACTTACCTGAGGGTGAGCATTGTGCAGCCAGTGAATAAAGCCAGTTCCTGACTACATTCTTTGTCGCAGCAGCAGTTGATGTCACAGAGATCCTCGAGCTCGTCACAGGAACACAGATTGCCAACTAGAACATAGAAACATTGTAGAATCATGCGGCACATGTGGAACTACGCCGAAATGAGTGCACTGTGTAAAAAAAAATATAATAATAAAAAAATAAAATAAACGTCATTTGATTTGTACTGTGTACGGCAATGTGACATTTTCACGCAACAATTAAGCCCATTACTATGTAAAAACGCAAATTTACATGGGAAAGAAATATACTTTTCATGCGCAAAAATATGAAACGCTAGTAATTTTGGAAGCAACAAAATCACAAATTGTATGCTTTCCCCTTTTCTACGTAACAAAAATACTCACAGGTGTTTATTTGAAATAAGCTTTAGACCAGACCGTCACCAGAGTGTGTAATTCTAAATCAGAGGTCTTAGTTACCGTCAATCGTGGGAGTCAGTAGATGACCGGAGACAGGCTGGAGGACCTCAATATTAAATAGTTGTCGATTCGGTACTTCGGTAACTTTATAACTTGAGTTTGAAGTGAAAGAGTCGACGTCAGTGGTCTGAGGCAAAGCAAACGCTGAATTATCCAGAGACTCGTCGTGTGACAAATTCCGGTTAGTAATTGCTGTCAAATTCACGTCGTAACCCGTGAAGTTCTCCTTTGAGGCTACCACTGCAGAGAATAAACCCATGTACACGCAGCAGAAGGCAAACCAAATCATAGCAACCGCGACCTCCATGCTTTGTTTAGTCGTCGTTAAGGACAATCTCCCCGAATACTTCCGCTGTTGTCGTCGTCCTTTTCCACCTCCTCTTTAT
Source organism: Syngnathus acus (assembly GCF_901709675.1). Lineage (NCBI taxonomy): Eukaryota > Metazoa > Chordata > Actinopteri > Syngnathiformes > Syngnathidae > Syngnathus > Syngnathus acus. Next base: position 27,448,998 of record NC_051095.1, read on the forward strand.
CATAGACATATGTAAACACTAGATATCCGGTGCGAGCTTTAAGCCTACGCAAAGTGACATCTCATACGGCCGCCATCTTGGGACAGAGCTGCCGGGTCGTCAATGGAGTACAGCCCGCTCTCGGTTCTCGACCACAATCCGTTCCAGAAAGCGGTTAGAGAAGTGATTTGTTCGAATTCTGAATCATTTTTCCCATTACAAATAATGGGAAAAATTAATCCGTTCCAAGACAAAAACAAAAAGGCCTTTTTTAAGCCTTTTTTTTTTCCAGATCGTCAGAGATGTCTCGCTTTGCCACGAATGCAGTCCTCGCTAACACTATCCCCCGTTAACTGTTGCTCGTTTATGAAAATTAGCAACAGTTTCTCCGCTTCTTCCGATACCTGTGGCCTTTGTTTGCTAAGCACAGTCGATCCTTTAGCAACATCACATGCTTTAAGAGCGTCTTTGTGTTTTAGGATGGTGCTTATGTTGATTTTGCCATGCAAAACTCCATAGCTAACTCGGACACACGCACACCAGATGCATATTTTGCTATTAATTCTTTCTTAAACTCAACAGTTTTGCGCACTATTTTCCTCTTTTCACCATCAGCAGCTTTACTGCTCCCACTTGCTTTCTTTAATACAATACTCAAAGTAACGAAAATACGATAACAACGAACGGAGTCAGTCGGGATCTGGGCCGCGCGGTCGGGTTTTCTCGGGTCCTCTCGGCTCATCTCGCGAGGTTCGACCTCCGAATTTCTTTTCGACATCGGAAGCAAAAACAATTCGAATTTTTCATTTGAACTCCGTATTGTTCGAGAACTGGGACGTTCGAAAACCGAGGTTCTGCTGTACTTTGAAATAACTGCAGATTGCTCAACTCTGCCAAATATTCACCCCATTTTCAAACGTCTTGTTGTAACTTGTAACCGGTAAACATGAGATATGTTATTATTGTGGATTATTAAAAATCTCTCAATAATTAAAAATATTCTCTCTCTCTCTCTGTTTATATTGTGGCAGGAGCACGCGTCTTTTATTAGAGTGCCAACAAGTGAATAAAAACACAGACAATATTGACAGAACATACTGCACCTACGTACATTTGTATTTCATCAAACTTTTTATAACTAATTCTCAAGACAATCAGACTTATTTTTTTTTCTTTGTTTTTTTAATACCGGTATATATTTTTGTAAAATCTCACGTACCCCCTGGAGTACCTCCACGTACCCCCATTTGAGAACCACTGTTTTACCTAATTGTATTCCAGCCTCTAACCCAGGGGTGGGCAAACCTTTTGACTTGCGGGCCGAATTGGGTTCTAAATTTTGACTGGGGGGTCGAACCAGGAGTAGATGGATGTAGTGTTTGTGTGAAGTAATATAAATGACATGTAAAGGTCATTGGATAAAAGGTTTTGGCCTTTAGTCGGTAGTAAAGCATGGATATTTGAAAAAAAAAAGCTTTTTGAAAACAAATGCATTTATTAACAGCATTAAAAAATATATTTCACCCAAAAACTATTATCAGTGATTCTCATTAAATATGACACTGTTATTATGAATAACAGTTTCCATCACTTCAGCGGCTGCAGGTCAGATTTATGAAAGATGTTTATAATTAGAGAAATATAAAGGCGATGGCCTTCACACATATGTTATTCTACTCCATGTTATTCCTGTCCTTTATTATTAGTGTGAAGGTGAAGACCTTCACACTATTGTTATTCCTGTCCTTTATTATTATTATTATTAGTGTGAAGGTGAAGACCTTCATTATTAGTGTGAAGGTGAAGACCTTCACACTATTGTTATTCCTGTCCTTTATTATTATTATTATTATTATTCTACTTATTCCGCTCACTTTTTTGACGCTTAACTACTTCCACATACTTCCACTTCCAGTGTGGCGGCCATCTTGGATTGACCTTGAAGTGCCCCCAATGAACCCAGAATGAACCGGAAGTGCCCCAAATAAACCGGAAGTGACCTTATTAAACTGGAACTGACTCCAAATAAACCGGAATGACCTCAGCTAAACCGGAAGTGACCTAAATTAATCCGGAAGTGACCTCATGCAAACTGGAAGTGCCCCAAGTCAAAACAGAAGTGACCCAAATGAACCGGAAGTGACCCAAAATAAACCGGAAGTGCCCTAAATTTAACTGGATGTGCCCCAAATAAAGTGGAAGTGACCTTATTTCAACAAGAAGTGCCCTAAATAGCTAAATTTGCTCTAACTTTTAAAATATTTGTCCAATTCAACCCGTTTCAACATTTTAACCCCAAAAGTGAACCTCCTGAACACGTATATTTCGTCGGAACCCGTATATTTCGTTTTGTTCCAAATTTCAAAAATGTTTAACACAATTTTTGTTTTTAAATTACCATTCATTCTCTATGGGGATTGAACATTTGCTCTAACTTCTACATTTTTCAACCGATTCAACCCTTTCCAACTTTCAACTGTTCATCTTTTGCCTCCGTATTCCACAACTTTCAACTTACCAAAAATTCTACATTTTCAATTTTGAAATTCACACCAAATGTTGCTAAGAAACATTTTAAGCATATAATTATACCTACACAGCAAATCAATAAAGCAGACATAACTAGACATTTTTGATAGGGGGTAATGACAAAGGTTTTTATAACTTTATGATCTGATATGTATTTCTGAGCACTTTGAAATAAATGTTTTTGGATATATTGCCTGAATAGCTTAATGACCCTTAAGGAACTGTTTAATGCATGCCTGATGATTTCTAAAGCACGGACACTGCCAAAGTCGTCTAAAAATGTTCAGTACTTGATTATATTTTATGTTTTGACTAATGCTAGACGCCAGTTTTCGATTACTACTGAACATTCTGGACAGAGGGAAATATTTTGCCTAACATAGAAAAGATATGGTTGAAAGCATGATTAAACTAAGAATATGATGACGTAAGCAAGTACATGGAGTATCAAAAGAACAAACAAACAAAAACATGGTCAGTGGTGAGTACAAACTTTGCGTAGTCAGGGAACATTAATAAATTGATGATGTCACAGCCAAAAGCTCATAGAATTCCGTACAAAATGACAAAATTGAAAGAATGATGAATAGGCGGTGTGCGACAGTGGGCGAAGTGGGTGTATGTGCAAGAATGGTTTACAGGAAGGACACTTGGAGATAAAACCGGTAGAGGTGCCAGAGGGAGACAGCCAAGAACCCGGCCAAAGATGATCGTCAAGGCTGAAAGACGGAAAGGAAAACAACAGCCCCCACACACATCGAATCGCCCATAATCAGCACCCAACCCCACGGAACCAGCTCTCACAGAACCAGCACCCACTCCCATGGAATCAAACTCTCCTGCGAACTTGCCCCACCCCAAAGACTCATCACCCCCATCAAACTCGGCCCACACCGGCTTGTGCAACTGAATATAAGCTGAGCAAAGAACCTTGAACATTGCCTTTCATGAATGGAGACTTTCTGCTCTTGAGCATGGTCGCACGAAAGGCCCAGCGCTGTATTGTACTTTCCTGAAAACAGAGCTTTCTTAACAAGAATTGTGATTGAACTCAACCAACCTGTGTAAGTCTAAATCTTGTTTCGGTGTCTTAGCCTTTTCCTAAAACTGAAGAAATAAAACGAGCATGCAGTGAGTAAATTGGATAACAGATGATTGATTGGCTATGACTTTTGCAGTGAGGCGCGGATAGCGCGCTTCCCCAATTGTGGACCAAATCCAACAACGTCTGTTTTAGGTCTATACATAGACCAATTTTAGACATCTAAATTAGGTCAATACATAGACCAGACGTCTAATCGACGTCTATGGCTCACAGGGTAGTGTACATTGTATACGCACGCGCACGCGCACACACACACGCACACAGGAATCAAACCTAAGAGGGGTTCGGTGAATGCACATTTGAAACTGGTGGGGTTCGGTACCTCCAACAAGGTTAAGAACCACTACCTTACAACATGAGTGACTCCCGCGTGGGTTGTATGTTCGTTAGCCGTTTTGAGTAGGTGGCAGGAGATTGCCTGATTAAAAATGTCTCAATAACGATGTATGTTTTTCAAACATAAATAATAAACCAATTTAGTTCAATAAGAAAACAATCCCAGACTGTATACCATGAATACATTCTTTTGGGAATTGTTTTTTGAAGTTTTCTTCGCAAAAAAACTCGTGACGTCATCAAAAGTGTTAGGACCCTCAGCCGATCGGAACACGCAGTAGATGTAGTACCTACATCCGGTCTTCTCGCTCGGCGCGGACAAACTCAGGAAAATTCCGAGGCAAAAAGATCCGAGGAGGTCTCAAAAAGAACAAGACCATTAAACAACAGAAAAAACGTCGGTCTGACACATCAGCAACAACAACTACATATTCATATCGAAAGAGATTACGATTGGCAAAAGGTCGTTCAAACTCATCGGAATAATCTGATCTCTGGAACGAGATTTCGATCCTCACAAACTGTCACCGGGTAAGTGAAGTCTTTGTATTCGCGTTATACTCCCGGGTACATTGACATTTTAACTGATAGACCAGGGCGGGCAATTCAAATGATCAGGATCCAACTTCTGTCGACTTTGCATATCATCAGACCATTTGAATCAGGTGTGTTGCAACAGGGAGAGATAGAAAACATGTAGGACACCGGTCCTCCAGATCGGGAATTGTGATAGACCCTTCTGCTATGACGCCACGTTTGTACGTGTTGATGTTACATTCATGGAAGGTCGGAAATTGGAAATATCCTACTCAGATTTTCACGTTTCCGACCTCATGCAAACCAGTCGAATATAAACAACAAAAATGGCTGATTCTATGAAGGTAGATTGGGTCAAAAGTTTTGTACATGAAAAACTAAACTCGTACTTGAAAAAGTAACATTTGAAACTGAAAATAAACGTGTTGAACTTGAAACTTGAAAAAATAAGATAAAAATACTTGGTTAGTGTGTGATAATTCTGAAGGTGGACACATTGCATTGCTTTGTAAGGTAAACCATATTTCTAATTAACGTACAATGCACCCATGCCCTCTAGCGACCAACAAGGAACACTACGTGTTGGAAATGTCAACACAGTGGTTATCCTGCCCTCCAAATATGTTGAATATCCGAAGACAGTAAGCTCAACCACTTTCACTCATCAAGACTCTGAAGCCCAGGTTGAAGGTTGACTCCAGGTTTAATAACAAGGGAAATGGTGAAACTGGGAGAATACAAACCACAGTCATATGAAATAAATTAATTAAATCAATATGAAATCTCAACCATGCCTTTAACATTCACAATATGAAATATGTATCATGTCACTGTAACAAACGCACTGTTATCTTATGGATCAGTGAATCATTATTTATATATTTATTACACATGCACACATTGACTACGGCCACAATATGGCGACAGGAGACTGCTTAACCAACATGACGTTAGCTTTCCCAACAGATCGTCTAACATCACAGGAAACTATAATTTCAGAACTCAAAGGATGTATTTCGATACATAATAATTTAAAACAAAGTTACATACCAACGATGCCTTGTATAACACAAAATGTAGGCAGTAGTTTTGCCGAACTGCAGGCGAGGATAGAACAAGCAGCGTTCGCTTTCAACACCGTGCCGAACATGTGCTTACTGCCCCGCTTACTTCCTGATTCTAGTCACGTGACCTACCCTTAGTAACAATAATCACAGACTACAAAACAAAGACATGACAGTGGTGTTCAAATTTCTAAACAATGTATATACTTTTCGCGGGTGATTCTGGAATGCGGGATCACTGTGTGTACGTGCGTGTGTGTGTGTGTGTGCGTGCGTGTGTGAGAGTGTGACAGACAAAAGTGTTGATACCTCTTTGTTAATGTAAGAAAAACCTACAATTGCCACAGAAATAACTTGAATCTGACAAAAGTAAAGTCAATTATACAGTTCTTACTGTTTCTTATCGGGGGCAAGAAGGAGGACCGTCTCGGAGATGGGACGCTGGTACAGTCCCATCTGTCTTGGAGACCTTGACCTTGATTTTACTTAACATGCCATCGTTGCTGGGGAAGACCTGAGTAATCAGTCCCATAGGCCACTCATTTCTCACGAGCTGATTGTCTGAATGTCTGTGGTGGAAGCCCGCCACTTCTGTCGCGGCTGAAGTGATGCGAGGTATTGCTTCTTCCATCGATCCCAAAACGTTTGGGCCAGATGTTGGGCTTGGCGCCACTGGGACTTGTGGAGGTCTCCGATCCAGTCACCGACTGGGGCTGAAGGTACACTCACCTTCTGGGTGAGAAGGGTCGCTGGAGTAAGAATGAAAGGATCATCCGGGACAGTAGACACTGGTGTCAGGTTTAATTCGCTGACTGAACAACTATTAAGAGAAGAGCAACAGCAAACAAACCACAAGTGAGACAGAATATCAAGTATTTTCTCGCGAGGAGTGCAGTACAGATAGCTTACAACAATCTCACTACACTAAATATCTGTGTACACTCCCGCTCTTTTTATTTGGATTTGCCCTACCCACAATTATGAGACAAAAGCCCCTAAAGGAAAGGGGGAAGCACGTGGGCTTTGCCTCGTAAGCAAAAAATCACCAGGTGTTACATACTAATAAGAACGTGAGGAAAAGGAGTTTGAGTTGAGAAGAGAAAGCCCTTGATCTCTAGTCAAAACATAGCAAGGGATGTTTTACGACCTTGTGTAGGATGAGACAAGCTAGGTTGTTTATTACTGGATACGCACTAACATAATCTTACGATCAAGATAGTTTGGAAAACCCAGACTTTGATGGTCACTTGTAGGTTCATCTGAGGTGCAAGACAGCAATGAGGCATGTTGTCTAACAAAGTGGTCTTTGTTAAGAAGGAACTGTCTCGGTAGATGTCTTCTTTTTGCTGAGTTGTCAGCTGCGTCCTGTCTGACCTCTCTCCTGGCCCAGCCGTACCTTTTCTCTTCTGTGGTACATCATAAAAACAGCAAGGCCAAACAGCAAGCATATATTGCAGTAATATTGCGGTAAAGCATTGATTAGAGAACGCATGATAACATATATATACATTTTTCTAACAACTGGAATCAGAGGTCTGGCGTTGATGATCGCAGCGACCTCTGCCATCAGTGTGGAGAGTGCTTCAAGGCTGAGTCTCGAAGTTCCAAGCTGGAGGAACATTGAGTCCAGGATCTTTCGTGCTACTCCAGTCATCCTCTCCCATGAACCATGTGAGAGGCGTGTGAAACGTTGAACTTCCATGCACATCCTTGGTCCCGGAGAAACTTCTCGACCGAAGCGTTGTCGACGTTTGAGGGGATCTTCAGCTCTTTACAAGCGCCGACAAAGTTGGTTCCTCGATCGGAACGGATGAGCTTCACAGGGCCCCTGACGGCAAGGAAACGCCGTAGGGCGTTGATGAAGCTTGAGGTGTCTAAGGATTCAATGACTTCGATGTGGACGGCTCGTACACTCATGCACGTAAATAACACTGCCCACCACTTACTGTGAGCGAGGCCACCTCTCATACGGCGTGAAGATACAGTCCATGGTCCGAACACATCGATGCCCACGTTTGTGAATGGAGGTTCGGTAGAGAGGCGGTCTGCCGGAAGGTCAGCCATCTTCTGTGTTTGGGGGGTGCCACGCAGTTTGCGACATGTGACACACCTGTGGATCACGCTGCTCACACGCCTTTTGCCGCCAATTATCCAGAAACCGGTGGCCCGCACAGCACCCTCAGTGAACAGTCTTCCCTGATGTTTTGTCTTCTCATGATGGTGTCGAACCAAGAGCGTTGCTATGTGATGTTTGCTAGGTATGATGAGAGGGGTTTTCTCCTCTTGCTGGAGCTGCGCTTCTCTGACACGACCTCTGACCCTCAGCAGACCATCGGCGTCGATGGAGGAATCTAAGGTTTTGAGAGGGCTGTCTTTAGAAAGTTTCTCCTTCTTTCGCAGACAGGCATACTCGTGAGGGTAGATCTCCTCTTGAACTGCCCGGATGAATTGTTCTTTTAGACTGAGAGAGTCCGTCGATTGAGATTGTTGCGTAGCAGTGATGCCAACCTTTGCAGCCACTGGCTTCGGTTGTAGAATCCTTTTGGAAACAACGAGCAACATGGGTTAGGCGAGCTATGGCGTGGGTCAACGATGTCCAACTTGAAAACTTGGAGAAGCGCTGAGACCCGAGTTGTTTGCTCGACATGGTTGTGCTCATAGTCGACACTAGGATACGGACGTCTGGATTTGATGAAGGATTCACCAGCTCGAAGGAGTCTTCTTCAGGCTGGACCTTAAGGGGCTGCTTCAGGAACGCAGGTCCAGACAGCCAGCTGGAGTCTGAGAGACGTGCAGCAGTAACGGACCTCGTGGCGATATCTGCAGGATTCAGTTCTGTAGACACGTGCTGTAGAGATGCACCGATCCGATATCTGGATCGGATATCGGCCCCGATATCAACAAAATTGATGGATCGGGTATCGGAAAATGCAGCCGATCTGTGAGCCGATCCTTTCCTTATTGGGACGCGGGCTACGTCATACGTCAGCAGCACGTGTGCCGCGGGACGCGGCTACGTCATACGTCAGCAGCACGTGTGCCGCATGCCACGAGAGTTTTCTAAACAAACGCAAACATGGAGCGAACGAAAGAGTCAGCTGTGTGGAGGTACTTTAAACTGAACACGCCAACTAGCTCGACGGCAGTTTGTAATGTCCGCAAAGCTAATGTTGCCAGGGGTGGTGGTAGTACTGCCAGTTATAGTACTAGTACTAAGCGGAGCTTGTTTTCAGGGAGCACTTCTCATTGCTGCTTAAATGAGCATTTAGAGCAGGGGTCCCCAAACTTTTTCCTGTGAGGGCCACATAACTTTTCCCTTCTCTGATGGGGGGCCGGTGTCAGTTTGTAACAGAAAGTGTGACGATCGTAGGGGAGCTTAAAGAATTTATTGTTTTCCAGAAAGCCACATATAACCAAATAACGGTTATTTAATAACCCTTTCCAGGTTCTTTACAGAAAAAAAGTCAGGAAACAAATAATAACACTATTAATGAAATAAATAATAACTAAATAGCCCTCTCTGAGTTCTTCACAGAAAAAACAGGAAATAAATAATAACTAAATAACTCTCTCTGGGGTCCTCATAGAAAAAGAAGCCATGGAACATTAACTTTCTGTTGTGCCATGCACAAGCTTAACAGATAAAAGTTCAGCTCAGTTGTCAGAGCAGAATCTCTCTGACACATATGAGCAGTCTCTTAAAGTTCTTGTGTTCCTTCCTTATAATCCTTTTGTAGGTTCCAGTAGGCTTGTAGACACCGCTGTCTTTTTTGTTAAAGTTTGCTAGTGCGTCATAGTCTGGAGTAAAATTTGTTGTGGCAATTCTTAGGCGAGATCCGAGGTGTTGGTCCGTTTACCTCGATCTGTGACGGTTTGATGTTGACGTTCATGTGGCTGAACGTCACGTCGCGTACGTCGAGCCAAATTGGCCACTCTCTTTTAAACGCTCGGCACTGTGTCCACCTTGCTTTTCCTTGGGCGACTCATTTTAATGGAAGGATTCCAGGGGAAGGTTTGTGGGTGGCTTTAGCGCAAAACTGCATCTGAAAGCGCAGCGCGCGAATTACAAGAATGCTGTCGTCACAGCCCACGCTCTAAATTCGGGACTGATACAAATAGAGCGCGAGTGCGCCATGTCCGTACTACTGAGTACGTACGTACACGCACTTGTGAGTGTGCACCGAGCTTTCTGACACGGCTTCCGGTAGTAAATGCGCAGGCGAGCGCTTCCCCATCTACTGGGGAAACGCAGTCATTGCAGGCAAAATGACCAAAAAAAAAAAGTTTAATAATACAATTTGTTCAGGGTTGGCGGGCCGGATGAAACGGTCCCGTGGGCCGTATCCGGCCCGCGGGCCGTAGTTTGGTGACCCCTGATTTAGAGCATCAACAGGTCATGAGTGATGTGGAACGGCACCTAATGTTTACATGTTTACTATTTATTTTAATATTTGGTTACTGTGTGCTTGATCACCCTTTCTATATTTGCCCAGTGCAGTTTCAGCTGCAACATTTGTATTTTTTTTTTTAAGAAGTTTGTATCCTAATTTACTTGAATTTAAATGCTGATACACTTTATTGCTGCTGTTGCACAATTTTTGTTACAAATAAATAGTTCATTGCATGAATCTGCTTTATCTTGTTACATTTTGTCTTAGGAATGAACTGTGTAGTCATGCCTGATGCCATTGCCTTTAGTCTTTTCTGTTCCACATGTAGAGGTATGTAGCTTGTTAAGTCAACCATAATATCTGATCGGTATCGGGTATCGACCGATACGCAAAGCCACGGCATCGGTATCGGTATCGAAACTGAAAAAGTCGGATCGGTGCATCTCTAACGTGCTGCCACTGCTCTCCGTCCTCCTTCAGAGGAGGGGCCACTTCTGCGTGTTTGTTCCGAAAGACCTTCTCCATGAAGGTGAGGAAATGCTGTTTCATCGCTGGTTTCCTTTCCATGATGTTCAGGAACGAGAGGTCGTCAATGGAGGGAGCCACCTTATTATCATCCTTTGTTTGTTGAAACACTGGAGAACCCAGCTGGTCGGTTTATCCGTTGCAGATAAGTTTCTCTGTCGACTGTAGCTTAGGATGATCGGTGCCTTGGAATTGACTGTACCTGTCTTTCACCTGAAGGACGTTTGGGCAGGGTTCGAAGATGGAGGGGCGTTTCTGCTCTGTAGTCTTGATATACAGGGCGTTTATGGTGTCAGGCTTGTGAACCCATTCAAGGTCGAGTTTCTGGGCGAATGGAGCATCTCTTGGACCGTTCACCTGCTTGCGGACTTTATGGGCCGTGATGATGTCTCGCCCAAGGAGAAGCATTATGGGGGCGCTCTGTTCAAGTTCTGGGATGAGATGAGCGATTGATTTCAGGTGAGGGTGGTTGGATGCAGCATTCAGAGTTGGTATCTCGGATCTGTTGTTTGGGATTTTGTTGCATTCTACAAGACTTGGCTGGGGAAGCCTAACTTTGCCGTCCATGGATTCAATTTGGTAGCACGTAGCTCTTCTCCCCATGGTTTCTGTCACTCCAGAGCATGTGCGGAGAGAGTATGGAGAAACGGGGGTCCATGGACATTGAAGGTGTCAAAGAACTCTGAACGAGCCAAGGAGCTGTTGCTGTGTTCATCGATGATTGTGTAGACCTTTGTCGCTTTCTCACGATGGTTGACAGGGTAGATCCTCACAAGGCAGATTTTAGAGCATGATCTGTCGCTCTGATCGCCACCGCAGACATCAGTGCAATTGCCTGTGACCTCCGAAGGAGCTGTAGGGACTGGCTCCCCGCCATGCTCTGTAGTGGGGGCTGGCTCCTTGGTCTGCGATACTGGTCCAGGGTGAAGTGCAGAGTCATGTTTCTCACTCCCGCATTCAATACATGTGGCTGTATACTTGCCGTCCTGGGCCATGTGCTTAGTTGACGTGCAACATTTAAAGCAGATTTTGTGCTCTTTCAGGAAAGCTCTCCTCTATGGGTTTCTCCCGGAAAGCCCGAGATTTCCTTAACAGGTGGGGCTTTTTTTTTTTTTGGTATGGCGCCGCTGTGAGTGGCAGCCTCCCAGCAGTGTTCTCTCTTTTCCTCTTTATTTCCTTCTTTTCTCCTTTTTCTTTCTTTCTATTTGTCCATTCGGCGATGCTGGTGCCTTCTACCGCACCTCGGCGTCTGCAGTTCGCTTCGGATCGGATATTTTTTTTCCCTGGGTCCGGGATGGCTGCGCACATCGGTCGGGACCGGCGTGACTCTACGACGGCTTCCTGCTCATCTGGCCGGTGCTGACCGGGTCCCTCACCTTGGCCTCGCAGCCGCGACCCCTGTGGGGAGTCCGCTCCCTCGTGCTCGTCGGAACCAACGACCTTCGCCGTGCCAGCCCCATGATGACCATCTGCACGTGCCCCGACTGGGTGCCCAGGCCGGTGCTCACACGTTTGCCTGTTTTGTGATGTTTTACCGATTCACGACCACGGTCCATTGGGCGCCGTTGAACTTGGCTGCCCTTACACCTGTTTATGGACCCCGTGGAGGCTATTTTGTGTGTTTTGGGGTGTTCTTTGTGTTCCAGCTCAGTGACCTAGTGGTAGAGTGTCCGTCCTGAGACTGGAAGGTTGTGGGTTCAAACCCCGGCCGGGTCATACCAAAGACTATAAAAATGGGACCCATTGCCTCCCTGCTTGGCACTCAGCATGAAGGGTTGGAATTGGGGGGTTAGATCACCAAATGATTCCCGAGCGCGGCGCCGCTGCTGCTCACTGCTCCCCTCTCCCCCAGGGGATGGATCAAAATCACACGGGGATGGGTTAAATGCAGAGGACACATTTCACCACACCCAGATGTGTGTGTGACGATCATTGGGACTTTAACTTGAACTTTAACTTAACTTATGTGTTGGGGGGGCTGGTTGGCCGCTGTTACTTTTTTTTCCTTTGTCTTGTTGCTTTGCTTTGATGGCTTTCAACTTTCGCACTTACTGGCTTTCTTTGTGGCGCCGTTGTGTGGCAGCCTATTGAGTTGTGCTCATGCCATCTGTGTGTCTTTTATATACCCGCTCTGTGGTATGAATACTGCTGGGGCCTGAATTTCCCCCATCCCCGGGATCAATAAATGTTCAATCAATCAATCAATCAATCAATCAATCAATTGTGAATAGGGCACTGGCGATCGGGGTTTTCGGCTCCAGCGCTGCGTTCCGTAGCACTGACATATGTCTTGTGGACTGAGATCTCCCTTTGTCTGTGCATTTTCGTGTTCTTGCTTGGTTCAGGAATGTCCGTTTGGCTAATGGCCTTGAAGCTCGGGTCGTTCATGATTTTAGCCTGATGGAAGATGAAGTCCATGAAAATTCCGAAGGGGGGAATGAAACTCCATAACGTTGTTTGTAGCTGAATCCGACAGTTCGCCACTTCTCTTGCAGGCTAAAGGGCAGCCTTTGAACCAGGGGACTTATTCCTCTGGCTGTGTCTAGGTACTGAAGGCCTGGAAGGGTTCCGTCTGCCTTGGCTGCTCTTAATTCCATCGAGAGGTCATGGAGCTCATGGAGCTTTGCACAGTCTTTGTTGGTGATATTTGGGAAATTGTTGATGCGTTGGAATAGAGCCTCTTCGACTACTTCAGGGGCTCTGGAGCATGCGTCCAGTCCGTCCCATGTCATCTGGAGTCCTCGTTGGGGATGATTAGCATTGGCATTCCTGATACGCTTTGCATGCTCTCCCGACTCTTTCCCGAGCCACTTGACCAGTAGAACCATCTCCTCGCTGGGAGTGAGATTGAGTCCTCTCACAGCGTTTTGGAAGGACAGTTGCCAAGCTCTGTAGCTTGCAGGCTTGTCGTTGAATTGAGACATACCTGTAGTGACCAGCTCGCGACAGGCAAAATATCTGACATATATATATTATATATACAGTGGAGCCTTGTTTTTCGACCACAAAAATTAATCCATTCCAAGCAAAAAAAACCCCTGCCTTTTTTAAGCATTTTTTAATTTGCGCATTTTTGTCCGATCACACAACTGCAGCACACCGCCGAACGCTTAACCGTAGCGCGTCGCCAACCACGCAACTGCACCGCACTGGTTGCATTATTGTGACAGAGCCGTCGCTGAAATTTAGAAAATATTTGTAAAGTACCGTATTTTTCGGACTAAAAGTCGCTCCAGAATATACGTCGCATTAGCCATAAAATGCACAATAAAGTGAAAAAAACCATATAAAAGTCGCTCCGGAGTATATTGGGGGAAATTTATTCGACAAAATCCAACACCAAGAACAGACATGTACGAGCAACAACAGGCTAAACGATAGGTAGCTAACGTGACATAAAGACAAACGAAGAGCTGAGAACGGCCCTGACGTAACATTCTATTACATAAATAACATGTTAATCAAACTATCTGTGTCACTCCAATTCATTAAATCCATCGATCGTCCTTTATGGAAACGATGCCGTGTATGTGTCGCGCCGCTGACGTCTAAATATTCTAAATATTCCACAGACCTATATAACGATATATAAAGTATATATCAAATAACTAGCATATAAACAACAATATTATCAAACCATCTGTCACTCCAAATCATTAAATCCATCGATCAAATTCCTCGTCCTTTGTCAACAACGCCGCGCGAGCGCGGCTGACGTCAGCCTCGTCGTTATTCCACAGAGCTAGTATATAACAATATTGTAGCGTTAACAAAGTACCAGGAAAGACGTGGGTTTGGTAAACGGCTCTTTATTTAACAAAACGAGTTCAACGAGCCAACAACTACTGAACTGTAACAATAAAAACATATTACAAGTTGCTACACAAAATAAAATGTATCAAATAACTATAACATAAATAGTTCACTGCCACACGGCCCCAAGCACCGGCGTGGACTTCCAGGCGTCTGGCGGCGTGGACTTCCATCCCCGGAGGTGGCACTTCCAGCCACGGAGGTGGAAGAGAGCTCCATAGAATAGGTGCGTAAAATCTATGTCCGAGCCCCATCCACCGTCCCCGGGCAGCCACCCGGCCGAGCGCTTGCCCCCGACTTCCATCCACAGAGGTGAAAGAGAGCTCCATAGAGTAGGACCGGGCGTGCGTAAAAGCCATGTCCGAGCCCCAACCACCGTTCCCGGACAGCCACCCGGCCGAGCGCCAGCCCCCGACTTCCATCCACGGAGGTGAAAGAGAGATCCGTAGAGTTGGACCGGGCGTGCGTAAAAGCCATAATAGTTTTTCAAACCTTCTGTGTCACTTCAAATCATTAAATCCTTCAAACTCTTCGTCCTTCGTGTCACTTACAAACAAAGCCGCTGACGATGCCGGTCGTACGTGGGGCCCTTCGTCATCTTCGTCATCCCGTGATCGAATCTTTGTCCTTCATGTAAACAACCGCCGCGCCACTGACGTCACTTGAAATTCAAATTACAGTAATCCCTTGCTACATTGCGGTTCGTTTATCACGGTTTCACTTTATTTATTTTGAATTTTGAAAATTTGTGAAAAAATTCACATATAAGTCGCTTCTCAGTATAAGTCGCCCCCCTACCCAAACTATGAAAATAAACACGACTTATAGTCCGAGAAATACGGTACTGATGTACTTTCCAAAATTTAAGTGGACCTCAGTGCGCAGGGAGCTTAATTTTGTCCGATCGCGCAACTGCATACATATACACAACATAGTTATCTTTTATGTTAGCAAGACAATGCTAATCTTGCTCACAGATGGCCTGAAAAATAATTACCGTTTTTTTCCGTGTATAATGCGCCCCCATGTATAATACGCACCCTAAAAATGGCATGTTGATGCTGGAAAAAAGCCTGTACCCATGTATAATACGCACCCAATTTTCTGTTTTTTTTTTTTTTTTTTTTTTTTTAAGTCCCAATGATCGTCACACACGCAGGGAGGCAATGGGTCCCATTTTTATAGTCTTTGGTATGGTCTTAACTAGGCTGGATTTTTTTTGTTGGCGTTGATTTCTCCGACTGCCCATAAAGGCACCACCGCGATCAGATGAAAAGAGAGGAAAGTGACGTGCGGACATGTAAAAAAGGCGGCTCTGTATGGGAGAGATGTTGAAGAGGAATAAAAACACCCTTGGAAACCAAAACTTGCCCCTCGTCGTGACTCGGAGCCGCAACAAATGTTTCGGATTTGTGTAGGGTACATTGTGACAGCAAACGAGCAGGTGATCGAGCAAGCGTCTGATACGAGAGCATATGGAGCGTGTTTGAAGTGAACAGCAGAGACGAAAGGAACAAGGCAAAGTGTTGTGAAATAAAATATTACCTGTAATACGCATTTTGTTATTTGCTGATTGTATTAAACTATCACATTCATTGTCAGTCAAGAAGAGAAGAGGACTATTATCCCTTCTTTGACGAAATGACCAGAGCACAGTACAAACACACTATTGTCGGTCAGTCCTGTTGTTGGTTTTGTTGTACCATGATTTTCTTAAAAAAAAAAAAAAAAAAAAAAAAAAGAGAAAACAAATTAAAACAAATTTGTACCCATGTATAATGCGCACCCCAGATTTTAGGACAATAAATGAGTTAAATTTTGCGCATTATACACGGAAAAAACGGTAAATAATTGAAACATTACATATATGGATAGGTCTGATGACACTGAACATTTTGAGTGGCTCAAAGTAAAAAAAAAATATCCAGAAATGACAAAATTATCACACCTCAAAAGCACTGGCCAATTTTGCATTCAGAGTTTTTTACCACAGAGAAATTGAAAAAATTGTCCATGAACAAACCTTGACAAGAATATTAACATTAAATATTAACATGCACAAACCATCACTCACCTTTGTTGCTCAGTGAGCTATAGATTCAACTTTTATCATCTAGCACCATTTTTAGACTACAATATGTATGTGTGGCGTACCATCTGGTCTAAACATGCAACGTGGTATCCAGTCTTGTCTTATTTATTTACAAAACCTGTTTTAGCAGCTATCTACAGCAGTGGTCCCCAACCACCGGGCCGCTCTTGACACAGGGCGCTCGTCTCGGTCACGTGACATGTCACCACAGTCAAGCCCGCGAGGCAAGCAAAAATGAGCAAGAAACAGAGAAGTTTGGAAAGCTTCTTCGGAAAGGGAAAAACGTCCAATGAGGACACTGAAGAAGAAGAGGCTACGACTTCTAAGAAAAGGAAAGCTGCATTTAAAAGAACATTTCTGGAGTCCTACTTAAAATATGGATTTATCGCCACAGGTGACTCTGACGCGCCAAGTGCACTCCGCATATGTGGCGAAAGGCTAGCTAACGAGGCAATGAAGCCTTCAAACCTGCTTCGGCACATGGAGACCAAGCATCCTGCATTTAAAGACAAACCTTAACCACTTCGGGTGTCATTGTCTCCGATTACGCCTAGATGGGAACGGCTCATTTCTGACAAAAGAGCTCGGTGCTCCCACTAATTCAACGTTTTATTTTTATGTGGTTTATATTTGGTTTTATGCCAGTCGTATCATTTTATTTCATCCTATTTATATATATAAATATTTAAATAATAAATATATAAATATATTTATTTATATAAAGGCCAGTCCGCGAAAATATTTCTGACACGTAACCGGTCCGTGGTGCAAAAAAGGTTGGGGACCACTGATCTACAGTATGTCAGGTCCCTCCCCCACCGTCTGTTGTCTTCCGGGTTAGAGCACGCTGGCGTCAAACTTGTTGACTGCCGCTTCTGTCCCGGACCGTGTCCGTTACTTGTTTTTCGTTTTCCTGTTTTCAGTGCACCCGTGTTAGGTTTAAATACCATCAGACATTAAACCACACGCTGGAAGGAAGAGGAGGAAAGAACCAGAACAGGTTTACTCGCGAGGAGAACGATAGAGAGAGCAAGCTCAGTTACAATCTCCATCAATTCTGAGTTCTCACTTCACGTGCTCCTCTATTTTAATGTTTTGGTTGCCCTGGTTACAGAGGCGTTGCTACACTAAAGGGAGGGGAGATTGTGTCGGTAGCAACGCTGATTAGCTAAAGAATGTAGTGTGGTGTAAATTAGCACTTCATTGTCGGCCCGTGACCCCCGCAGAGTTTGTCCAGCTGTTCTTCTCCCATTGTTGACTGACTCGTCCGCAAGTGAGATCAGATAACTTGAATTGCCGCTTTCCTGTGGAACAATGCAACTAAACCTTTGCTAGACTTTATCTACTTAGTAAATTAACACACAATAACAATAAGTAACTTGTCCTAAACACTTAAACAAACATTGAGTAAAAATGGGATAACTTGCATGCAACTACTTCAAACAAAGAAAACCAGTTCTGACCAACAACAATCTATGAACCAAACCTACAGTAAAAGAACGAAGTTCTTTGACCCAAATAAGAACACTTCGCCTATGCAAATAAGCTCTGCTCATTGTTGGTGAAGGCCTCTTACAGGAACAAAACACACACAACAAAAGGACATATGGCTGCCAGGGATCAAAAGACATCCCTGACACAAAGAGGAAAAACCTAGACAAAAGGAAAGTCATAAGATGTAAAGACAAGGCCGCCAGGTGTGACAGGCCAACGCTTTACATAAATTATTCCAACAACCCGTCTCTTCTTTTATTTTTCTCGTGTTGTCCTCCGTCCACTTCGCATTCCCGCAGCTCCGCTCTCACCTATCTGTTTCCTCTCCCTCGGACTACCAGCTACGTTAGCCAGCTAGCCAACAGCCAACTGGCCAAAACCACCACCGGACCCTCCTGCCTCCCGACTCTGAGCCTGTGGCCGCCTGCTGTGGACTCTACGGCAGCTCTGGCCTGGCTCTCTGGCCTTCCGTCCGGCGTTCTCGGGCGACGGGCTCCACTCCCTGCGGGCTCCACTCCCTGCGGGCTCGCCAACCGTGGCTCTGCTGTGTGCCGCCGTGGTGCGTTGGGGCCTGCCGTTCGAGCGGGTGCAGCCGAGGTCGACCGGCATCACCATCTGGTCCATCTGGTCCAACATCTGGACCGGCACTTCCCCGATGGCTCACCCATCTCCTCTTTTTGGACTACCAACCCCCCGTCACCCCCACCTCCCGTACTGCCAACTTCAACAACCTCCGCTTCCGCCCCTCCTGCTCCTCCATCCATCTCCTTTGCACTGCTGACCAATGTCCTGTTATTAACTATATCCTATTGTCTCACCCCCCCCCATACGTACCCCCCCTTTTTTTTGTTATCTGTAAAGCGTCTTTGGGTTATTGAAAAGCGCTATATAAATTGAATGAATTATTATTATTATTATTATCCGAATTTCGTTGTACAACTAAGTTGTAAAATGACAATAAAGGGCATTCTATTCTATTCTATTCTATTCTATTTTACATAGCCAAAATCCAAAACGTTCTTTTTTTTGTTTTTTATCCACCTGACTGCGCGTAACTTTTTGGGGGTGATTTTTCTGCCCATTTTCTAATTTGTAGAATTTCAATTCATGTTTATGTGCACAATCCTTGAAAATTCACTAAAAAATAGTGGATGGAAACCCACCTCAAGTTGCTCTCTCCAGTGAACATAAACAAACCATTTCTCATTTCGCTTTTAGAAAAATGAAAAACAAACATTTATCTCATATTCTATTTTTATTTAATACACCTCGAGCTTGCTTTGTCTGGAAACCAGGAGAGGCTCTTCTTCTGCTGCTACTTCTATGCGTCTAGCACAGGGGTGGGCAAACTTTTTGACTTGCGGGCCGAATTGGGTTCTAAATTTTGACCGGGGGGCCGAACCAGGAGCAGATGGATGTATTGTTTGTGTGAATATAAATTGCATAAAATATTTTTACTTTTAGTAGATACTAAAGCATGGATATTAAAAAAAAGCTTTTTGAAAACAAATGCATTTATTAACAGCATTAAAAAAATATTTCACCAAAAAACTACTATCAGTGATTCTTATTAAATACGACACTGTTATGATGAATAACATTCTCCATCACTTCAGCGCCTGCAGGTCAGATTTATGAAATATGTTTATCTAATGAGGCGAAATCACATCCAACGGCAAACATTCTGACCAAATACATCATCTTGAAGAATCAGTGAAAGAATACATCTAAATAAAGTAATAAAGAAATCAATAGTATTGTTGGTTTCCCTTTTTGGCTAGTGCATCATAGTCTGGAGTAAAATTTGTTGTGGTCATTTTTAGGATGGAGCCGAAGTGTCGGTCCGTTAACCTAGATCTGTGACGGGCTTTGTTGACGTTCATGTGGCTGAACGTCTTCTCACACACGTAGGTCGAGCCAAATTGTCCACTCTTTTTTAACATTCGGCACTCACTGTCCACCTTTCTTTTCTTCGGGCCACTCATTTTAATGGAAGGATTCCAGGGGAAGGTTTGTGGGTGGCATTAGCGTAAAACTGTATCTGAAAACTCAGCGCGCGAATTACGAGAATATTGACGTCACAGCCTACACTCGAAATTCGGCACTGATAGTAGATGAAATTACTACGTACTACTGAGTACGCACGCACACGCACTTGTGAGTGTGCACCGAGCTTTCTGACACGGCTCCCGGGAGTAAATGCGCGGGCGGGCGCTTCCCCATCTACTGGGGAAACATAGTAATTGCAGGGAAAATGACCCCCAAAAAAATTAATACAATTTATTCAGGTTTGGCGGGCCGGATTAAACGGCCCCGTGGGCCGGATGTGGCCCGCGGGCCGTAGTTTGCCCACCCCTGGTCTAGCAGCAGTGACTAAAGCAGCTTGTATACAATGTCATTCAAAAGAATGCGCCAAAATCATCACATGATAATTTAAAAACAAAGAAACAATCAAAAACTTTCGCTTTGACACTTGTTGTACATATCTCAAAGTCTTAATGTATTGTTATTACTCAATTTGGCCAGTGCGGCAGCACTAACAACATCAAGGCAATATTTTTCTCCCAAAACATGCCTCAGGTTATTGCAGTCCACCGTGTTGATTGCAGCTGTTAATCAATCGTTTGTCATCGATGTTTTTATCGATAGTGTTGAAACGTGAAGTTTGTCTTTAACATGTAATATGGAGGACATGTTACTTCACACAGGAGTTACTTTGAGGAATGGAGTTGTCTCAGAGGGACAGAGTCTCTGAGCTTGTGGAAGAGCTTACAACATCTGGACAGCTGCAGCTAAACAAGGAACAAATGAAGAAACTCAAGAATATTTGCAAGTATGTCAAACCCTTTTTTTTGTCATTCATTTCCAGCCACTCTGAGAAGATCACCAAATGATTCCCGAGCGCGGCACTGCTGCTGCTCACTGCTCCCCTCTCCCCCAGGGGATCGATCAAAATCACACGGGGATGGGTTAAATGCAGAGACAAATTTCACCACACCCAGATGTGTGTGTGACGATCATTGGGACTTTAACTTTTTTTTAACTTAAGATAACTCCTGGAGTATCAGACATTTTACAGTATTTTGTCAGAATCTTTTTCATGTTAAATGAATGATACATACATTCTATCAAATGAAAGAATAAATTCTCTTGTTTCGCCAGAAATAAAGGTGTATTTCTGCAGATGTTGTGAAAGAGCTATTTCAATAAAGATGAATTAACGAGTTTTCCGTTTAGCAGAAGAGTGACTGTGATGCGAATATTTTTGGCTGACTTTACTAAAGATGGCCTGTCCGTTATTTACATTTGTTGGCGGCCTGGGCACCTGTCCGTCAGTATTCTCCCCACCGACTCACAATGTCCCAAGTCGAGGTTAACAGCTACCTAAATAATCGACTCCAGCAAATTAAATTGGAAAATATTCTTTCTGACCCTCTCACCATCTCCAAAGGGGTTCCTCAAGGCTCGATCCTAGGCCCATTGCTGTTCCCCATTTACATTAATGATGTAGTCAAGTATGTCGGCAGTTCAAAGATCCACCTTTATGCTGATGATACTATCCTATACTCTGAAGGTCCTTCTCTCCATTCTGCAGCATCCTCATTACAACTTAGCTTCACCTCCGTTGAACAATATTTCCATAATCTCCATCTCCTTCTTAACACTAAGAAAACCAAATGCATAATTTTTAACCGGTCTCGTGCTCCCAACGATACCCGTAAAATATTTTTGGTCGAAACTCCTTCCATTTCTCTGCAGCTTATGATTGGAATACTATGCAAAATACCCTAAAATTCACTGTCATCACATCATTTGCAGTTCTCAAACAAAAATTGCAACAAGTTTTAACCGACTCTTGCAGCTGTTAGTTTAAATATGTTGTTATATTGTATAGCCTTTCCCCAACGTATTATCTATTGATACACATTCTAATACATTTTCAACCACCGAGTGACATGCTCTCCAGTGTCTCACAAACAATGCTGTCTTCAATAAAAAGTGCCACTCCTCTACTTGGTTTATTATTCCTGCTCTTGTGCACAAATTTATATCCGTTAAGGTAAAAGTCCTTGTACTTTTCTTCATTAATCCAGGTTTCAGATATTGCAATGATGTTAAAAGGTTTGGCCAAAGTCAATGGATTAGAATAGAATAGAATAGATCTTTATTGTCATTGTCACATGTACAACGAAATTTAAAAAGTGCCAACCGATCCGCGCATGCGATAAAAAATATATAGCATAAATAGAATAAAAAGATTAAAAAAAACAAGCTAAAAACCCACAGAAGAACATACACAGACATAATCATTTACGTTTAGCTGCATTCAATGTGACTACCGCTGTAGGGTAAAAACTGTTGGCGAATCTGCTAGTCCTCGACCTAATTAATCTGTAGTGTCTGCCTGATGGCAACAGTTCGAAAAGGGAGTGGCCAGGGTGGGAAGTGTCCTTCAGAATGTTCTGTGTTTTTTTGCGACAGCGGGTTCTGTGTAGGTCTTCCAGTGTGGGGAGAGGGCAGCCAATGATCTTCTGTGCTGTGTTGATGACCCCTTGGAGCTTTTTCCTCTGAGCAGCAGTGCAGCTGGAGTACCAAACACATATACAGTACATTAAAGTGCTTTCTATGGAGCAGCGATAGAAGGACACCAGCAGTCTCCGTGTAATGCTGTGCCTCCTCAGCACCCTTAAAAAGTAGAGTCTCTGTTGGGCCTTTTTAAGCAGCTCAGAGGTGTTCACGCCCCAGGTGAAGTCCTCCTCGATGTGGACTCCCAGGTAGCGGAAGGAGGACACCCTCTTCACACAGACCCCGTCGATGATGAGTGGTGGAATGTCCGTTTTATTTTTCCTCCTAAAATCAATGACCAGTTCTTGGGTTTTAGCCGTGTTTAGGAGCAGATTGTTCTCTCCGCACCACTCCGATAGCTGGACCACTTCGTCCCTGTAGGCAGACTCATCCCCCTTTGAGATGAGCCCCACCACGGTTGTGTCATCCGCAAATTTCACGATGGTGTTGCTGCGGTGGGCGGGGGTGCATGCATGTGTGTAGAGCGTGTAAAGCAGTGGGCTCAGTAATCCTGAGTTTTGTTTTCCAAAATTGGCAGATAAACTGGCATTGAAGTGAATTATTGACAGCTTTCCATCCATGCCGATGCAACTGTTAAACTTCTTCTTAGAGTAATAGCCACATTTTTATTCCCATTACAATAGTAAAGACTGTCATTGATCAATATCTTCATTTGGGTAATTTGAACTTTTTGTGTGTGTGTGTGTTTGTGTGTGTGTGTGTGTGTGTGTGAGTGTGTGCTTTATGTGCATGTGTGTGCTTTATGTGCTATGTACCTGATTCATGTTGGAATTATATACACTGCACAAAAAAATTAAAGGAATCATTTTTTATCAGGGTATGGCATGAATTCAATTACACTTTTCTGATAAGGTTTGGGTCAGGTACGCGGCAAAGGGGGGACCGATATCTGCTGCTTTGTGCACGGAGAAACAGGTTGAACACTGCCCGAGTCCTACAGAATGACCTCCAGCAGGTTACTGGTGTAAATGTCTCTGTCCAAACAGTCAGAAACAGACTTCACGAGGGTTGCGTCAGGGCACGACGTCCTGTAGTGTACCCTGTGCTCACTGCTCAGCGCCGTGGAGCTCGATTGACATTTGCCATAGAACACTAGAATTGGCAAGTTCGCCACTGGCGCCCTGTGCTTTTCACAGATGAGAGCGAGTTTACCCTGAGCACCTGTGATAGACGTGAAAGGGTCTGGATAAGCCAAGGAGAGCGCTATGCTGCCTGCTCAGTGGCCTAGTGGTAGAGTGTCCGCCCTGAGACTGGAAGGTTGTGGGTTCAAACCCCGGCCGGGTCATACCAAAGACTATAAAAATGGGACCCATTGCCTCCCTGCTTGGCACTCAGCATTAAGGGTTGGAATTGGGGGGTTAGATCACCAACTGATTCCCGAGCGCGGCACCGCTGCTGCTCACTGCTCCCCTCTCCCCCAGGGGATGGATTAAAATCACACGGGGATGGGTTAAATGCAGAGGACAAATTTCACCACACCCAGGTGTGTGTGTGACGATCATTGGGTTATTATTATTATTATTATCATTCAGCATGACCGGTTCGGTGGTGGGTCAGTGATGGTCTGGGGAGGCATTTCCATGGAGGGACGAACAGACCTCTACAGGCTAGAGAACGGCAGTCTGACTGCCATTAGGTATCGGGATAAAATCCTTGCACCCATGGTCAGACCCTACGCTGGTGCAGTAGGTCCTGGGTTCCTCCTGATCTACGACAATGCCCGGCCTCATGTGGCAGGAGTATGCAGACAGTATCTGGAGGATGAAGGAATTGACACAATTGAATGGCCCTCATGATCACCTGATCTAAACCCGATAGAACACCTCTGGGACATAATGTTTCAGTCCATCAGACGCTGCCAGGTTGCTCCTCAGACTTTACAGGAGCTCACTGATGCCCTTAGATCTGGGAGGACATCCCACAAGAACACCATCCGTCGTCTCATTAGGAGCACGCCGCAACGTTTTCAAGCATGCATACAAGCACGTGGAGGCCACACAAGCTATTGAAAATAATTTTGATTTGCAGAAATTGAATTTAGGCAAAATGGACGAGCCTGCCACATCATTTTTTCACTATGATTTTTGGGGTGTCTATAAACTGATGCCCTCTGTAGGCTGAAAACTTTTATTTCCATCAAAAGATGTGGCATCCTTTTGTTCCTGAGACATTAAACTGTCCATATCAGTATAGATATCCAACATTTTTGTTGTCATCATTGAAATCTGATGTGTTTTCAAAGTGTTCCTTTAATTTTTTTGAGCAGTGTAGTAGGTTCGTTGGCCTTCTTATGAAGCATCTCTGAACTGTTTTCGCACTCTAATTAATAATTTCTGGTGTTATTCCTTGTAGGGAATCTAACGACTGCATCAATCATGTCTACCGCTCACTAATGTCCCAGCTCACCCAAAACCATGCCGACATCCGTCTTGCAGCCCTTATGATAGCCAGCGACCTTTTCCCCAAATCACATCACTTCCGAACACTCCTGGTGGAGAACTTCCAGGTACTTGGGTAAAGTAAACATTATATCAAATGAGGGCCGAATGTTTGAGAGTGTTGGCAAAGGCAATGAATGCATATCCACATCATGGTTCCTCAGTGTTCGCCCAAGGTTGCAAACGTTTGATGTTTGCCAAGCGTTCACTCAATGTTAACCAACAGTTTTAATGATTTTTAAACATTGTGAAACAGGTACCACCTGAGGCCTCGGACTTCCTCTGTCAGAGGCCTCAGGTGGTACGTGTTGGCGACAAAATCTCCGCCAGCATCACGCTGAGCACAGGGGCCCCCCAAGGCTGCGTGCTCAGTCCGCTGCTCTTCACCCTGCTGACGCATGACTGCACTGCAACCTACAGCGACAACCGCATGGTGAAGTTTGCTGACGACACGACTCTGGTGGGTCTCATCACCGGGGGCGACGAGACTCAATACAGGTCGGAGGTCGACCTTCTGGCCACGTGGTGCAGGGACAACAACCTCCTGCTGAACGTCAACAAGACCAAGGAAATTGTTGTTGACTTCCGGAAGGGTCACACCCAACACCTGCCGCTGACCATCGACCGTGCTGTGGTGGAGAGAGTGAGCAGCACCAGATTCCTGGGGGTGCACATCAGTGAGGACCTCTCCTGGTCCGCCAACACCGCATCACTGGCCAAGAAAGCTCAGCGCCGCCTGTACTTCCTGCGGAAACTCAGGCGAGCAAGTGCTCCTCCGGCCGTCATGACCACATTCTACCGTGGCACCATTGAGAGCGTCCTCTCCAGTTGTATCGCTGTCTGGGGTGGTAGCTGCACTGAATACAACGTGAAGGCCCTCCAGCGCATAGTGAACACGGCTGGTAAGATTATTGGTGCTTCACTCCCCTCCCTGAAGGACATTTACACCTCCCATCTCACCCGCAAGGCGACCACGATTGTGAGTGATGTGAGTCACCCCGCTCACTCTTTGTTTGATCTTCTGCCCTCTGGGAAGAGGTACAGGAGCCTGCGCTCCCGCACCACCAGACTCACCAACAGCTTCATTCTCCAGGCTGTTAGGATCCTGAACTCTCTCCCCCCTTCTGCGTAGCGTCCTGTACTTTTGCGCTATATTCTGTATGCACACTTGCTCCATTTTTGCTCCTCTTATTTATTGTGTTATTTGTTTATTTATTATTTATTCACCACTCTTATTTATTCATTGTTTGTGCCTTCTTGTTTTTATTTTTTTGTGTTGTTTACTTGCATGTGTATTGTGTACTATGTCTTGTCACCGTGGGATAGTGGGAACGTTATTTCGATTTCTTTGTGTGTCTTGGCATGTGAAGAAATTGACAATAAAGCAGACTTTGACTTTGACTTTAGTTTAATATTCATTGTAAAAGTACTTTGTATGTTCTGGGGGAAAATCATAACTGCGAATGAAAAAGGTTGACTTGTTTGGGAGTGTGTTTGCTGACAGAAGAAACAGTATTAATTCTAAAGAGGACAGCCATTTTTGGGAGATTATCATGGGGATGCCAGTGAATTTTACTATTAATCACAGGGTCGGGCCAGAGTTACAATTCAAGGTTGGATTGATTTTGTGGTGAATTCTCTTCGATGGTCAGCTGGTCTTCCAAACAAACGGTGAAAAAGTGGCTGGCTTGGGGAAGGAAAACTTCAGTCACACATGGCTGATTGGGGAAAGATTTTATTCAACCGATGTCAGAGAGAAGTGTCTCGCGCCCTAGCCAAGATGTCGAGTCCCCTTTGTCTACTCTCGCCCTAAAACTTATACTCTTGCGCTTTCCTTTACGCGGGAGCGCGCACATGGGGCTGTTGGATGACCTATGACCTCGCAGTGCGCCTCCCTAACTCTACACGGTGCATATCTTAGCAGTTGTTAATGGAAACCAGATGTGCCTGGTGCCAATGAGCCTACATTCCTGGACCGAGCCCCAAACAATCCCACACGAACCTGACCCGAACATGACCCGGTCACACTTAGGCTTACTAGTGAGATATACATTGCATGATACCAGAATAAAAATTCACAACATTCCCCCCTGACGGGGCACAACAAGTGCCCCGGCAACAACTCGACAAGAAATGACATCGGTACATCCAAAAACCTTCCCCCAACCATTTTATGGTTTTCGTCTACAATTTGGACCTATTTGTCTCATCCTAAATCATGCTCAAGGCATGCTACTTAAGGTTACATTAACTAGGAAAACTCAACCTAATTCAATATCAAATTCCTCCCTGACAGCAATCTGAGGCCTCTCAGGAACCACATTTGACCAAGATTGAATCCCCCAACCCCATTAACTGATTGACGCCGTCCGCACACCCCCCTTCGGTAATATATCACCAACGCCATCAATTCGGAGAGGAAAAGTTTGCTGTGGCCCGTTAGAAGCCCCAAAACGTTGCCGGACCGCCGTCGAAAAAACCTCGCCAATCTAATGACGAGGAAAAAGAGGGAGGCCCATTCTACACCCCCAGAGACACCTCCCACCTGGCGAGAGCCAGGTGAAGGGAGCTCCGGCACACACCACATTCCACAAAGCGTAGCATGAGCCCCAAACACAGCAACAAACAGAACCACGCCCCCCTCGACACATGGGCCAGCCCATGTGCCTCTTGTATTAGCAGGCCTAACAAATCTGGCGGGGCCACCACCAAACCCTCGTGGTTTCTCCACACCCCGTCTGAGTCCTGGCACGCCCCCCTTGACACCCACAAATGTTTGTCCATCGGACTAACTGCCTCTTGCATCAGGGTCACATCACGGAGCGTGACCTTGTCCTCAAGGTCAACCTCGTGCGTGACCAACAAGGGTTTTTCGGTTCGATCACCCTTTGTTATAGCCCTGGCTGCTTCATCTGCCAGTCTGTTACCTTGTGTGACCCTGGACGCATCTGACTTGTGGGCAGCACATTTTGCGATGGCTATCTCGCTAGGCCTCATCATCGCATCTAGCAGCTTCAATATCTGAGCATGATGTTGTATGGGGGAACCATCGGTCTTCTTAAACCCCCGATTCCTCCACACCGCTCCGAACAAGTGGCACACACTATGCGCGTATGCTGAGTCTGTGTAGATTGTGACTCTTTTTCCCTCCGCGAGCAAGCACGCCTCCGTTAGCCCCACCAATTCAGCAAGTTGCGCTGATGCCGGCTGCGGTATAACTTCGGCCTTCATTGTCACAAATTCTGCTCCGTGCGCTTGGATAACCGCATAGCCCGCGCACAAAGTCTCCCCGACTCGATAACAAGAGCCGTCCGTCCAGAGTTCTAAATCCGCCTCCCCCAGGGGGATGGCTTGTAAATCTGACCGCAATCTGGAAAACCTTTCCGCCTCGTGTACGCAATCATGGGGCTCACCGTCCTCTTAAGTTGGCAAAAAGTCAGCTGGGTTTACTGTAGTACACCTTGCCAGAGTGACATCCTCTTGCTCCAAGAGCCTGTAATAGTCTCTGAGCCGGGACTCTGTCAAGGTGTACTTCCCATGATTCAAAAGAGTCCGAAGACTATGATGAGTGAGAATGGTCACAGGATAGCCCATCGTGACGGAAGAGGCTTTATCATACATCAAATAGACTCCCACCATCGTTCAATAACAAGGTGGCAGTCCCATCTCCACCTCGGAATAAGATGTTGAGTAGTAGGCTACAGGTTGGGGTCCAGACCCGGTCCCTGTAGGCTGGCAGAGGACTGCACACGCAAACCTACCCCCCGCCGAGGTGGACGTGAATAGCACAAAATTCTTTGAGTAATCCGGTAAAGCCAAAGCCGGAGCCTCCTGCAATCTCGCTTTGATCGTTTCAAATGCTATGTGGCCATCCTGTGTCCAATCTAGCACTGCGTGAAGTTCATTATTGCCTGTGTCTTTGATCATGGCTCTCAGAGGCCCCACTAATTTAGCGTATTCCTCCACCCAGGAGGCTGAATAACCCGCGATGCCCAGAAACGTTAACATCTGTCTGACAGTTCTGGGCTTCGGGGCTGTTCTTATAGCCTCCAAATGGCCATCAGAAATACGTCTCAATCCGCGCGATATTCTCTGGCCCAAATAGTCAACCTGCAATTGGCAGTATTGGAGTTTTTTCTGTGACACCTTGTGGCCCTTCTCCGTGAGAATTTGCAACAATTTGATTGAATCTTTGTGACACGTCTCTTGTGTCATTATTGTGTCTGATGCACAGACAATAATGTCATCCACATATTGAATGACGGTGCTCTGCACCTGCCGTTCCAACCCTTCAAGATCATCTCTTAGCACTTTGTTGAACACATGGGGGCTATGTTTATAGCCCATCGGAAGTCTCTGGTACTGATAGAACTGACCCTTGAATGTAAAACCAAAAAGTCCTTGCGATTCGCGGCTGAGTGGGACGCTGAAAAAAGCGCCACACAAGTCCACCACCGTGAAGCATCCCGCGTCAGGCGGAATTTGTGTCAGCAAGGTGTGTGGGTCCGGCACATCAGCTACTTTATCAACCACCACCTCGTTCACCGCCCGAAGATCATGTACCAGCCGGTGGGAATTGTCTGGCTTTTTCAACGGCAATATTGGCGTGTTGCTAAGAGGCGTTCGTGTAATTGTCAACACGTTTGCCACAAGCAGTCCTTCAATCTGTGTCTCAATCCCCCGCACTGCTTCCTCCTTCAGTGGGTACTGTGTTTTCCACGGAGGCTTGCAGCCAGGCCGAAGATCCACTCTTACTGGTGGTGCTGACTTTACAAGTCCAATGTCCGTACTATGGCGTGACCACACATAATCGGGCACCTGTTGTAGCATCTCCTCTTGTAGACGGTCCGCTGCCACACTAAGGACGGATTCGTGCGACAGCTGCACCGTTTGAGGTCGTCCGTATCCTTGTGCTGAAATCATGATCTTCATAAATCGTCTATCATCACTCACCCACAGAGCATTGTTCTCCTTTAGTGGGACAAATTTGAGTGTCTCCGCTTCCATCATCATCTCTCCCACATTTTGCTGCTCACAGTCCTCTGACACCATCAAGGTCACATGGGGGACGCTGTCCTTGACTTTGAATTCCTTGTTGAGGTATCCGTCATTGTGCATCTTCATGGCCACTCCCTGTGGTCCCAGGATGATGCAGGTTCCGTTTAGTTGCACTTCGCGGGGTTGTCGCTGCAACCACTCTTCCGCTTGGGACTGTGTTGAGTCTTTGGAGTACTGGAGCGTGCAGTGATACGGATATTCGGGGACCCTTGCTCCATAGGTGTTGGCATAAATGAACCTTTCCCATTTCCTGAAAGGCTTCAACAGGTCATTGCTGATGTCGCTGATCCAGAACACTGTAGGCGTACTTTCTCTGAGTTTTAACTGCATCAGCACCTTATGGCATGTCTCGTGTGAGACCTCGACCACACAACCATCAGGAGAACACTTTATGGTGCAGTTCAATCTGCACAGGGCGTCTCTGCCTAGGAGGGCAATGGGGGTACGGTCCGATACCAAAACTGGTATGTTTATTGTTTGATCTTTCCAGCAGAGCTTTACTGGTCTCGTGGAAGGGATCAGCTGTTTTATACCCTTGAACCCTATTGTCCGTACGAAATGACCGGACATGGGGAGATGAATAGCGTCTTCAGGCCGGACGCAAGTGAAAGCCGCTCCGCTGTCAACCATTGCTGTCAACGGTTGATTGTTTACTTTCACTGCTATTGTTGGCTCTCGTTCCGGACCTGACACTACCAGCTGACATCCCCCCTCTGGGCCCACCGGGCACCTCTAGAATCCAGGTTCCGGGCCCCCAAAAGGGTTCACCGGGCCCTGGGGTTTTGGGGGATGTCGGCTGTACTCCCCTCCAAAGCCTCCTCTGGTGGGCATGCTGCAGTTGCGGGCCCAGTGTCCTACTTGGCCACAGTTATAGCAAGCGTCAGACCTCTGTCCCGGGCCCCCTGTGGGTTTCGACTTTCCTGCCCTTCCCCTGCCTCCACGCCCTCTGGTGCCCCAGGACTGCATGTGGTTGTGCCCCCATTGGGGTGCTAGACTGACGGGCACTGCCATGGCCACCTGCGGTGGTTGGCCAGAGGGCTGCGGGGGCTGCAATAAGATCTGTTGGGGTGGGGTTTGTCCCATGACCATCTGCTTCTTCTCCTTTTTACTGTCCGCGAGCTGCACCTGATTCAATCTTCTCACCACCTCCTGATCCTGTTCTTTTTGAGCCAGCTCTTTCTTCCTGAACCATTCAACTTGATGCGCTATGTGATCGGTGAACACATTAGTGGCCATGCTCCCCAACCCCACAACTTCGGACAATTTGCTCCCCACCGGCAGGGGCAGACCCATCTGGATCTTCCCTCGCAAGATAGCTTTCTCCATTTGGGTCGTGTCGGGGTCATTCCCTGTGACATGTCTCCAAGTCTGATAAGCTCTTGCCACGTATGAGCGGGGGTTCTCTGTAGGTCCCAAGGGCTCGAGTACAATATTGTCCGGGTTCACATTGGTCGGGTACGCTGCCTTCAGTGCTCCCCACATCTGGCCTCGGACTGAGTCATTTGCTGCCGTTGTGGCAAAGCGTTGAAGTCCTGCCTTCCCCAAGACGTCCCTCATGGCATGAACTCCTACGACATTGGCCAATAGCCTCTTAATGTCTCCTACTGCAAACTGAGTTCCCACCATACATTCCTCCAACTTGGAGATCCACGGGTGCGCTCCGTCTTGGATGGTAGGCAACTTCTCGAGGACAGCTGACATATCCGAGCTCTGCCATGGCTTGTATTCCAGTTGTTGTCCTCTCACCACCACTGGCAGAATTGTGGTTGCTCGGGTTGATCCTTGCTCCCGGCCAAAAGGTGTCCCTGGCAGTTTGGACGGCACTTTTTTCAACTCAAGCTTGGCAACCTCTAACTTTTGCAACTGTTCCTCTAGATCAGGGGTGTCAAACTCCTTTCCTTGGGGGCCGAATCCCTACATGTTTTCCAAGTTTCCCTTGTTAAACACACCTGATTCAAATGACCAGTTCGTCCTCACTTTCAGCAGGAGCCTGATTAATTGAATCAGGTGTGTTTAACGAGGGAAACTTGGAAAACATGTAGGGATTCGGCCCCCGAGGAAAGGATCTTGACGCCCCTGCTCTAGATCCTCCTGCTCTCTTGGTTCCACGCTCCATTCTAACTCCTCCAAGCATTGTTCTTTTCTGGCTTCAATGCTCCTTAAAGCGGTCCTTCTCCAGTCCTCCATGGCAACTGGGGTGGAGCGTGAAGTAGGCACAGGGCATTCATCTCCCCAGCTGTCCTCGCAGCTTCCGCTCTCCGTACCGCTTACATCTTTCCTTGCTCTTGTCTTTTTCCCTGGGGTGCGTCCTTTTTTCTCCGCTCTTCTCAAAATGCTTTTGATTACGGGGTTGTAGCCCCCCGCTGCTCCTTCTGTGTCGCTCTGGCTATCATCCTGTAGCTCCCTCTTGGTGGACCCTTGTCTCCCTTCTGTCGCATGTCGAGTTTTATTCCTCTTATGGGTCGGGCTAGGACGCATAACAATCGTGGTCCTAGCTCTTCCGGTATCGACAATGCCCTTGTCTTCGGTCTCCAACTGATAGCTACCTTCTTGGTTAACTATCGGGAGTTGCGGATAGACATCACGTTTATCACTCACATCGTACGGCGGGGGACTCTTAACCGGGGCGACATGTGAGAAAGGTGTATTAACTTTTTCCATTAGCTTCCTAGCTTCTTCCACATTCTTCAGTACATCAGCTGTGATTTCCTCTTTTTTCTGTTTGAGCTCCTGATCCAATTTTTGTCCCTATTCGTCAAATATTTTCAACAATCCCAATTCCAATTCCCTTTTTTCCTTTCTCTTTTCCCCTTTTTGTCCTTTTTTGACTCCTGCTTTGTATGTTGATACGAGTACACGTATAATCTCAATTACTTCCCGGTTAAAAGTCCCTTCCACCGGCCAAGGCCTCTCAATGTCAGGCCATCTCTTGTTCCATTTGTTTGAAATTTCTTTAACCCCTTTGATAAGCGGGTTATTTTTCAACACAACCTCTATGGGGGTCACTGTTGGACTGGTAAGGCTCCTGTCCCCCATTTTCTTTTTTCTTTTTTTTTTTTTTTTTTTCAACAATCAGAAAATAATCAAGCACCAGAGGTCACAAAAACACATAAGACAATGCAATCAGATTTTGCCAACTTCAGATGTTATACACGACCGTTATACAAGAATGTTGGTCTGATATGTATTTGGTTCCATATATTTATGACCCCCCAATCCCCTGTGCTAAGATTAAAAATTCGAGATGCCACCTGTATGAAAACAACCGTACATCAGTTTATGTCGATCAGTCTGTTGTCAAGCCCGCTATGTAATCCCTTGTTCCCAAGTGAAAGTAACACACAAGAGTTTGTGGACAAAATCACACTGGCCTTAAGAATTTGGGTGCGGCGCTCCACGAAGCTTTTCCTCAGACGACCTGGAAGTTCCGTCCGTGTCTCTTTGTCCTCTGGGAGGAGACGTGTGCATCCACCGTCTCGTATTTGTTATGCAAACAGGAGAAATAGAAGTCTTGTTCAAGTTAACGTAATCTCTCAATTTCTCATTAGTTGCCAGATGGACTAGGGGCGCTGGCCGCTCTCGACAGGATCCCTCATAATTTACGAGCGAACACCCCTTTCTTCACTTTCTCCCTCCTCCTATCGGTCTTGGGCCGAATGTGTGGCGTCCTGCCATAAATCACTGCTGCCACGGCCCAACTCTTTTCTTAAGACACACAGGTACACATACATTAGTATTTTAATGAGTATTGCAAGCATGTCTCTCTCTTGCCTATTTGCAAACTGTTAAATATTAGTGCCAGTGATGTTTCAGTTTCAATCATGCACGTTCGCTGTTGGTCATGCACCCTTTGCTCATCAACATTTGATCTCCCCTCGTCTTGTCTCAGTTCTCATCGACATTGACTTCTCCCGGGGGGAGGGGGGGGACCCAGCCCCGCCTTTGCGGGCTCCTCGGCACAGCGCCCCCGGACAAGGGGGGGTCAGCGTATCAATGTTGACGCCACGCTCTGGCCAGGCCCGCGCGTCTCGCCGGCCCCCACCCCTGCCGCTATAGCGCCATTCCGCGCCTCGGAGCACACCGGGCCCCCTCCTTTCTTGGACATTCTCTGATTCATGCCGTCTTCCTCCCCCCATGCGTGTGCACATAAACGCACACACACCGGGCGCGCACACAACCGCACATGCACACACGCATCCACGCGCACAATACACAAAGCGCGCACATAGAGCTCATACGAACGACGACAACTGACAGAAACTTTACAGACATCACGCACGAACATAGAACACAGACAAAGGGATTCGAATCCATCTCTCATGTAGCTTCTTACTAACCGCTTCCATGCGGTTTGGTCATTCTGTGGCTTCCTACCGTGCGCAGGTGCACTTACAAACATGCCCTTTGCACTTCTTGTCTTTGTTTCCCCTAAGAGCGCTTTGCGTTTCCCCTTATACTGCAGATTTTTAACTTCAGTGTGCACACAAATTACTTTTCATACATGGTATACCAATATTAAACCCCCTGAGGCCTCTTTATCCACGTTTTCCAGTTTCTATCGGCTGCGCACTCCTCCGCTCTGCCAATTGCGGTCTGCTGCAAGCCGTAAATTTCATCAGACTTTGACAGGCGTGTGTGCTATTACAGTGCGCCTCGACAATCGGAATCGAACCGTGTCGACTTTGGGTACGACCGCAGCGCACCAGTTCACCCCGGTAAGTTGCCCGAAGAGTATCTCTTTAAGAGGCTAACGCCCAGCGGTCAGCCGGGGGAACCGCGCAACCCGCACAAACTCCTAATCTGACCAGTGCTCAAATAACGTGGTCTGCGCGCATCATTCTCTTCGGCACCCTGGTCCCAGACCCAGCCGGTATTTCTCCCCCATTCGTTCACACAGCTACGGATGCCAAGGCTGCGCACTCCTCCGCTCTGCCAATCGCGGTCTGCAGCAAGCCTCCCTTTTTCGTGCGACCTTTATAGAGACAAATGCCACCACCGAACATCTCAACGACCACATTGGGTGTGATCTCAACGTCCCAGCACGACCCGGGAATTGTGCCTCCGGTGGCTTGGTGGCGCACGTCTCTTGTCGCAAACAGTGTTCAATCGTATCTGTGTTTTCGCCTCAATCACACAGCTAAAATTTCTATCCTCCATCGGGTCTGTCGCCAAAATAAAGTCCACGTTTTATGGGACTTTCTATTCTCCTTCTCTCGTGACAGCCGATCAGCGATGTCCCAGACATCCTGTCCTGTTACACGTGCCCTCCGTCTCGGGGCATTTTTCTTTCTCATTCATCATTCACACCAGACATGTCACTCACACTGTTGTGCACGTTCCCCATTACATTTTATGCTATTTTTCCATTCTTCTTTTTTTTTTGCCTTTTTTCTGTTTTCTATTTTTATTGAACATTTTCAATTTTCCATTGGGGCTACTCCCCCCTTTCAAAATCCACATCTCGTCGACATTCAGCTAGGGGAGACAAATCCCCCCCCTTGCCAGCCACTGGCACACCAGGCCCATTAACTGTCCCGCTTAGGAGCCACTCCATCCCCCCCCCACACCAGGCACGAGCACATCGCGACACCGTGAGTGAAAGCTTCTCACCTCAAACTCAGCCTGCCGGCCGGATGCCCGATGCTCGCACCCAGGCGGGCGAGGGCTCCCCGAAGGACACGAGAACTGTTCGTGACGCCAAAATTGTGGTGAATTCTCTTCGATGGTCAGCTGGTCTTCCAAACAAACGGTGAAAAAGTGGCTGGCTTGGGGAAAGAAAACTTCAGTCACACATGGCTGATTGGGGAAAGATTTTATTCAACCGATGTCAGAGAGAAGTGTCTCGCGCCCTAGCCAAGATGTCGAGTCCCCTTTGTCTACTCTCGCCCTAAAACCTATACTCTTGCGCTTTCCTTTACGCGGGAGCGCGCACATGGGGCTGTTGGATGACCTATGACCTCGCAGTGCGCCTCCCTAACTCTACACGGTGCATATCTTAGCAGTTGTTAATGGAAACCAGATGTGCCTGGTGCCAATGAGCCTACATTCCTGGACCGAGCCCCAAACAATCCCACACGAACCTGACCCGAACATGACCCGGTCACACTTAGGCTTACTAGTGAGATATACATTGCATGATACCAGAATAAAAATTCACAACAATTTCAAAGTGGAATGATTCATTTTGATTAAGTCTGGTACAACTCAGTTCGAGAGGGTATGATTCAATTATGATCCCAACTCCTCCCCCACCGTCTGTTGTCTTCCGGGTTAGAGCACGCTGGCGTCCGATTTGTTGACTGCCGCTTCTGTCCCGGACCGTGTCCGTTACTTGTTTTTCGTTTTCCCGTTTTCAGTGCACCCGTCTCTTCTTTTATTTTTCTTGTGTTGTCTTCCGTCCACCTCGCATCCCCGCAGCTCCGCTCTCACCTATCTGTTTCCTCTCCCTCGGACTACCAACTACGTTAGCCAGCTAGCCAACAGCCAACTGGCCAAAACCACCACCGGACCCTCCTACCTCCCGACTCGGAGCCTGTGGCCGCCTGCTGTGGACTCGACGGCCGCTCTGGCCCGGCTCTCTGGCCTTCCGTCCGGCGTCCTTGGGGGACGGGCTCCACTCCCTGCGGGCTCGCCAACTGTGGCTCTGCTGTGTGCCGCCGTGGTGCGTTGGGGCCTGCCGTTCGGGCGGGTGCAGTCGAGGTCGACCGGCATCACCACCTGGTCCACTGCTGCTTCCACACGAGACTGGGATCCTTCGCCGTCGCCACTGCATCTGACCAGCATTTCCCCGATGGCTCATCCATCTCCTCTTTTTGGACTACCAACACCCCCCCCCGTCACCCCCACCTCCCGTACTGGCAACCTCAACAACCTCCGCTCCCGCCCCTCCTGCTCCTCCATCCATCTCCTTCGCACTGCTGACCGATGTCAACACCACCACCCACTGCACCAACATCACTACTCGGTCCACTGCTGCCTCCATGGTAGAGTGAGAGGTTGTGGGTTCAAACCCCGGCCGGGTCATACCAAAGACTATAAAAATGGGACCCATCGCCTCCCTGCTTGGCACTCACTGGAATTGGGGGGTTAGATCACCAAATCACCGCCGCTGCTCACTGCTCCCTTCGGGGATGGGTTAAATGCAGAGACAAATTTCACCACACCCAGATGTGTGGGTGACAATCATTGGGTCTTTACCTTTTTTTTTTTTTACTGCCTACCAACTTCTAGCTAACCAGCTACTAGCCCAGGGGTGGGCAAACTTTTTGACTCGCGGGCCGAACTGGGTTCTAAATTTGGACCGGAGGGCCGAACCAGGAGCAGATGGACGTAGTGTTTGTGTGAAGTAATATAAGCGACCTGTAAAGGTCATTGCATAAAAGATTTTGGCCTTTAGTAGGTAGTAAAGCATGGATATTCCAAACAAGTTTTTTGAAAACAAATGCATTTATTAACAGCATTAAAAAAAATAAATCACTAAAAAACTGCTATCAGTGATTCTCATAAAATACGACACTATTATTATGAATAACAGTCTCCATCACTTCAGTGCCTGCAGGTCAGATTAATGAAAAATGTTTATCTTATGAGATCACATCAAACAGCAAACATTCTGACCAAATATATCATCTTGAAGAATCGGTGAAAGCATACATCCAAATAAAGTAATCAAAACGGCAACACGGTGAGGGGTATCTGAACATCAGAGCAGAGTTTTAACTCACAAACACCTGGTAACAGAGGTGAGGAAACGGGAAACACTTCCTTAAAGTAAGCCTTAAGAACTTTACAGGTTAAGATTAGTCGCAAACAGGTGGTGGGTGCATCAATGTCCTTGAGCATCCTGCATTGTTTGAAAATGAGTGGTCGCTAGTTTCAATCCCTGCTATGTGTACAAATCATATTCAAAATGCATTTTTTTACAACAAACTTGAGAGCCTCCCCTTCATTTTCAGTGGGAACAGTGTTGTTGGTCTCCCTTTTTTGCTAGTGCATCATAGTCTGGAGTAAAAATTGTTCTGGCCATTCTTAGGAGAGATCCGTTTACCTCGATCTGTGACGGGTTGATGTGGCTGAACGTCACGTCGCGTACATCGAGCCAAATTGGCCACTCTTTTAACATTCGGCACTCACTTCTTTTCTTCGGGCCACTCATTTTAATGGAAGGATTCCAGGGGAAGGTTTGTGGGTGGCTTTAGCGTCAAACTGTATCTGAAAGCTCAGCGAGCGAATTACAAGAATGCTGTCGTCACAGCCCACGCTCTAAATTCGGGACTGATACAAATAGAGCGCGAGCGCGCCATGTCCGTACTACTGAGTACGTACGTACACGCACTTGTGATGTGCACCGAGCTTTCTGACACGGCTTCCGGTAGTAAATGCGCAGGCGAGCGGTTCCCCATCTACTGGGGAAACGCAGTCATTGCAGGCAAAATGACAAAAAAAAAAGTTTAATAATACAATTAATTCAGGGTTGGCGGGCCGGATTAAACGGTCCCGTGGGCCGGATGTGGCCCGCGGGCCGTAGTTTGCCCACCCCTGTACTAGCCACTTCTAGCATTTTATCTGGATTATTCCCAGCTGCTGTCACGTCGCATCTCTTCCATGAACTATCACTTCTGCTACTCCGGGCTCCTATTCCACCAACTTCTCGCCCATTTGTCTACACTGCTGCTAGTCTTCATCGCCTCAACTATAATCAACGTCTCCCTGCTGCTGCCTCAGCTGCCAGCAAGGCAGGGCTCCTTCGCCGTTGCCGCTACATCCCACTTAGCGCTGGACTATCTTTGAACTGACATTTCCATTATGGCTCACCCATCCCCTCTTTCTGGACTACCTCTCGCCCCCCCCGTCACCCCCACCTCCCGTACTGCCAACCTCAACAACCTCCGCTCCCCCCCCCGCTCCTCCATCCATCTCTTTTGCGCTGCTGAACTGTTGCCCCCTCTTCAACAAATGACCAGTTATTTTTGAACTACTGCTGGACAATAACTTGGATCTGCTCCTTCTCTGTGAAACATGGCAACAGCCCCTGGATTTCTTTGCTCTCAACCAAGCCACTCCGTCCAACTACAGCTACATCGCCAAACCCCGCCTCTCTGGGCGAGGGGGTGGCATTGCTGTCCTCCATAAGTAGTCCCTACCCATCACTGAATTGAACCTCAACCTCCCATCTATTTCATCCTTTGATCTCACTTTTCCCCTCCCTAACTCTACTACTGCTGTTCTCATCTACCGCCCCCAAAGTCACATCCGTCTTTTCTTTCTGAACTCTTTGAACTCCTCACCATCATATCCTCAGTCTCCTATCGCCTCCTGCTCATCGGTGACTTCAACATCCACATCGACCAGCCAACTGCCCCACTGACGTCTGACTTCATCTCTCTTCTGGACTGCTTTCATCTCACCCAGCACATCAACTTCCCCACCCACACCAAAGGCCACACCCTGGATATAGTATGCTCCTCCTTTCCACTCACATCCAAACCCCATCCTCTCGCCTTCCCACTGTCAGATCTTCTCTGCATCCTCTTCTCCGCCCCTCTACCCTCGCCTCAGAATTCCACAAAACGCACCATCTCCTACCGCAACATCAAGACTGTAAACCCAATCACGCTTTGCCAGTTCTTATCCTCTGCCCTTCCCTTCCTCCCCTGATGACCTCACCATCATGCTCAACAACATCCTTTCTGACTCCCTTGATTCCCTAGCCCCCTGGAAAACGTCCTCTATTACATTCACTAACTCTGCCCCCGGTACACCCCGGAACTTCGCTCCATGAAACAAACTGGCTGTCAACTTGAACGCCTCTACAAAAGAACCCGCCTCACTGTCCATGCTGAAACCTTCAAACAGCACATCTCCTCCTACCGTGATACTCGTCATGCTGCCAAATCTGCTTACCGTAATTTTCGGACTATAAGTTGCTCCGGAGTATAAGTCGCACCAGCCATAAAATGCCCAAAAATGTGAGAAAAAACATATATAAGTCGCTCCGGAGTATAAGTCGCATTTTGGGGGGCAATTTATTCGACAAAATCCAACACCAAGAACAGACATGAACGAGCAACAACAGGCTAAACGATACGGTATGCTAACGTGACAAACACAAACGAGGAGCTGAGAACGGGCCTGACGTAACATTCAGTTATTTAAAAAAAAAAATTACATAAATAACACGTTTATAAAACCATCTGTGTCACTCCAATTAATTAAATCCATCGATCGTCCTTTGTAAACAATGCCGTGTGCCGCGCCGCAGTTCAAATTATTCCACAGGCCCATACAACGATATATAAACTATATTTTAAATAACTATCACATAAACAACAATATTATCAAACCA
Source organism: Syngnathus acus (assembly GCF_901709675.1). Taxonomy (NCBI): domain Eukaryota; kingdom Metazoa; phylum Chordata; class Actinopteri; order Syngnathiformes; family Syngnathidae; genus Syngnathus; species Syngnathus acus. Next base: position 27,489,291 of record NC_051095.1, read on the forward strand.
TTTGTGTCACTCCAAATCATTAAATCCATCGATCAAATTTCTCGTCCTTTATGGCATCCTGGTGACAGAGGACATGTCCAGAGGATATGGCGCTTTAAAGTGTTAATTACTTTATTTGATTTTTTTCTCTCTATTTTTCATGTTTTGAATATGTTCAAGATAAAGATATCAAAGCATGTGAAGTGATCAACTATACTAAAAATAACATGTGAAGTGGTCAACTATACTTGTAAGTGATGTGTTAATGAGCAAGTAAAAATTTGTGAAAAAAAACATATAAGTCGCTCCTGAGTATAAGTCGCCCCCCCACCCAGACTATGAAAAAAAACGCGACTTATAGTCCGAAAATTACGGTACTTCTCATCTCTCATTAATGACACCAACCGGAACCTCCGCATACTGTTCTCCACAGTCAACAAATTGCTGCTGCCACCGGCCACCAACCCACCCTTCTCACCCGCCCTCTGTAACTTCTTCCTTGTCAACTTTAACAACAAAATCGCTCAAATCAACAGTTCTCTGACTGCCACCACCAATAACTCCTCCTCCCCCACCTCCCCTGCTCTCCTGCCCCCCCTTCCTAACCTCCCGCCCTTCCCCTCTCTCACTGCCTTCTCCCTTGTCGACTCCTCCATCATCCTAGACATCATCACCGCATCTAACACAACAACCTGCTCTCTCGACCCCCTTCCAACGACCTTAACTAAGGCCTGCCTCCCTGTCCTCCTCCCTCACCTCACCACCCTTTTTAATCAGTCTCTATCCCTTGGCCACTTTCCCACTGTCTATAAGCTTGCAGCCATCATCCCGTCCTCAAAAAGCCCACCTTGGACCCAGTCAACCTCTCCAACTACCGTCCCATCTCCAACCTTTCATTCTTTTCCAAAACCCTCAAACGCATTAACGCCGCCCAATTCCACACCCATTTCCAGTCCAACAACCTCTATGAACCCCTCCAGTCCGGATTCCGCCCACTTCACAGCACCGAAACAGCTCTTGTTAAAGTCACCAACGATCTCCCCAAGTTGTGCAGACTCTGGTGCCCTCAATATCTTGTTACTACTTGACCTTAGCGCAGCCTTTGACACTGTGAACCACTCCATCCTCCTTCAAAGGCTGCACCAACTAGGTGTTGAAGGCACTGCACTCGACTGACTCACCTCCTATCTCGCCAACAGAAACCAGTCATTGGGGAGAGGATTCTTGTTCTTGGCCCCCTCCTATTCATCTTTTACCTCTTTCCCCTTGGTAATGTCATTCGCAAACTCAATCTGGACTTCCACTGCTACGCTGATAACACCCAGATCTATATACGCACCACACCAACCCAAAACCCTCCCCTCACCCACCTTGAGACCTGCATCTCTACAATAAAAACATGGCTGACCCACAACTTTCTCAAACTCAACAGTGACAAAACAGAGCTCTTCCTCATAGGCACTAAATCCCCCCTCAATAAAACTGGATCCATCACACTCACCATAGACTCCTCAACCATCACTCCCTCCCCTCTGGCACGCAACCTTGGCGTTATTTTCGACCCTACACTGTCCTTCCACCCTCATGTTAGCTCAGTTGTCCAGACCTCCTACTTCCACCTCCGACGCATCGCCAAAATCCGACACTGCCTCTCTCTCCCTGCCGCTAAATCCCTCATCCATGCGCTCATCTCATCCCGGCTTGACTACTGCAACTCCCTTCTCACTGGAATCACTGCTCACTCACTCCATAGACTTCAACTAGTCCAAAACTCTGCGCTCGCCTCCTTACCCACACCCGGTCCTGCGAACATATCACTCCCCATCAAGAAGCGTATCATCTTCAAAATACTCCTCCTCACCTTCAAAGCCCTTCACCACCTGGCTCCCACTTACCTATCCGACCTCCTTATCCCCTACGGCCCCAACCGTCCCCTCCGATCCTCCAATACTTCACGTCTGACAGTCCCAAAATTTAAACTCAAATCCTTCGGTGACAGAGCCTGTCAAGTTTTGTCACCGTCTTCTGGTGAAATTTCGAACTGCATCTGAGCCAATTCGTCTGGGCCAAATCCAATACACATTCACGCACCATCTTGTACCATCCTAACCATCATGTAACTTGACAATACATACTCTATGAATGAACTTGTCACGGGTGATGGGCATTATTTTGATTTTAATGATGCTACTACCGTTAATGCTACTGCTTATTGATGTGGTATATAAGATGTTGTTGGTATTTTTTTTCGTCAAAGTCAAATCAAGTTTATTTATATAGCCCTTAATCACAGACACGTCTCAAAGAGCTTCACATGGGCAAAGTTGAAAATTATTCTCAACAGCCCCTGATCTCAACTCCCAGGCGGGCAGGAGAAAACCCCAACTGGGGAGAATTGAGCAACCTTGAGAAGGAACCACAGATGGGAGGATCCCCCTTCCAGGTTGACCAGGCTGCAATGGATGCAGAGTGGGCAAGATTGAACACATAATATAAAACGAAAAAGTAGATGTCCATATTCAAAATGAGGACCTGCAGGAAGTTGCCCCTCAATTGTCATGGCAGTGTCTGCAAGCGGGGCTAATCTGCCTCAGATCCCTCATCCTGATTGGTTGACATAGAATCCAGACAGCCATTTTCAGTTTGGGTGTCACCTAAACCCATCACCCCTGGGAGGGGGGGGGCAGGACAGAGAGCACAAACTGCAACCGAATCGGCCAACTCAGGTTACCGTATTTTCTGCGCTATGAGGCGCACTTAAAACCTTTTAATCTACTCAAAAAATCACATGTGCCATATAATCCCGGGCGCTTTATATATGGATCAATTGGTGAATTTGTTGATCCATGGTTGTACACAGCACTCTAACCAGTGTGAGTAGTAAATTACAAGGTCACATCGCTTTCAGCATTACGGCAACCGTGGTCAGGGGTGTCACCGAAGTAATAGCGGTAAACACTCATACTGTGCTTACACCTAGTCCAACACCACTTATGTGTGTATAAAGATGCCAAAATGGCACGCATGCCACTATCTGCCAATGGATTGTGGAGGCCTGGGCTGATATATCAGCCTCAACTGTGGTCCGAGCTTTCGCAAAGGCAGAAATAATAACTGAACTGCCAGGGAATAGCAGTGACACTGACATGGATAATGACGAGAGGGAGCCGGGCATAATGAATGCCGCACTCGCCCAACTGTTGAATTCGGACACGGAAGAGGAAGAATTCGGCGGATTTGTGGACGGGGATATGTAAATATGTACATTAACATTTGAACAACGTCGTGTTATTGTGCAATGTTTGTATTGTATATCGTTCAACTGTTCAAAAAAACTCTTCAATTCGGACACGGAAGAAGAAGAATTTGACGGATTCGTGGACAGGGATATGTAAATATGCACAATAATGTTTGAACAATGTCGTGTTATTGTGCAATGTTTGTATTGTATATCGTATTGTATATAAAGTTTGCCGTATATAAAGTTTGAGGGATTTGTGGATGGGGATATTTGAATTTGCACATTATTGTTTGAACAACGTGAAAATATTTCTGAAATAAAACATTCAATGACGGTGCGCCTTATAATCCAGTGCGCCTCAGATCGAACATAGAATAGAATCGGACAAGTCGTAGCAGTATTACAGACATGACAAAACGCAGTTCTAGTTGTGTTCTTAATGGGTTTTTGAAAGGAGAGTATTTGGTCAAATATAACAGATTGGTTCCAGTATCACTTTTGGTAATAGTACATTTATCTAGATTTACAGTGGTTTCTTTAAATAGGTGCTGATAACGAGCAGGACCAATTATCAACATCTCGGTTTTTATCTCTATAAAATAAAATATAATAATTATCAGTTTTTTTTAACATACGTAAATACATGTACTTGTCTTGAAATTACATTAAGCATAAAATAAATTGATAAACCCAGAAAAATAGATGATTCGAATAATTAAAAAATATAATTGTGTATTTATTTACCTTTCACTGAAAATGACGATAAAATTGACTTAGCCAGTTGTCCAGATCTATCACACGTGTCATGTAGACATTGTTTGTCTTTTATTAATGAATCAGTCTTTCTCTCTTTTGCAGGAGTTCTTGGAGTTGACAGTAGAGACTAACTTTGAGCGGCCCCTGCCCCCTCCTCAACTTGTAGCCAGGAAACTGCGGTCACTTGCTGTCCAGACTATCCAGTCCTGGCAATCCTCTTATGGGTCAGCATATAAAAAGTTGGAACTAGGCTATCATTTTCTCAAACAGTTTAAAAAGGTGAGCAATGTGATGTTTCTTCTCATTGAACATTTATATTAATATGATAATTTATGTGGATACATGTTGAGTATTGCTAACAGACACACTAATGTCCACTTAATGCCATCGGCTAATAACCCATAAAAGGCTAACAATGTGGTGTTGAGATTCACTCTGTGGTTTACTCAAATTGGACAATGTCCTTTGTTTGTCAGTCCATCAACTGACCCCTTTCACCTCCTCTTTCCTTTTGTCAGTGACGTTCACAACTGGTGAGGTACTGACTTCCCAGGAGTCAGATATACGTATATAACCAAAAGCAGTGAGCCTCTATTTAATTTTTGATGTTAAGTATTTATGGTATCTAAACTTCATCTCTAAAGCGCTTTTCATTGACCAAGGTCACACAGTGCTTCACATGACAATAAAACTGCTTCCTCAGAAACATGCATAGATCTTTTTATTTTCCAATATGTGTAATAGAATAGATTTTCTTACACTACAAAATCATCATCAGAGCAGATGAGAGTACCGAGGGGGGTCTCAAATTTGACACAGGTGCTTATGAATATAAATTGGGAAAATGATCTCATCCATAACCATGTGGATAATAACTATAGTGTCTTCATGACTGTTAAATTATCTGCATTTACTAGAAAAATCAAACCAAAACCAACTAAGAAAAAATCACCTCACGTGGATAAATGAAACTAGTTGGACATTATTGAAAAAAAAGAGATCTTGCTCTTACTTAAAGCATCATTTAAAGCCAAAAAAGTAAAACAAAAAAGTAATTGATAGACTAACATCCAAGTCAAGTCAAGTTTATTTATATAGCCCTAACTCACAAGCAGTCTCAAAGGGCTTCACATAGACAAAACAAATTGACAATTATTCTCAAAGCATCCCCTGATCTTAAGCTCCCAAGAGGGCAAGGAAAAACTCAAAAAAACCCTACTAGGGGAAAAATGAGAAACCTTGAGAAGGGACCACAGATGGGAGGATCCCCCTTTCAGGATCACCAGGCTGCAATGGATGCAGAGGGCACATAAAATACATACCGTAAATTCCGGACTATAAGCCGCGACTTTTTTCCAAAATTTTGAACCCTGCGGCTTATAGTCAGGTGCGGCTTATATAAGGATTTTATTCGTGATTTTTGTGATGACTTGATCACTTTTATACACTGCGGTATCTTGAAGAAAAAAACAACAACAAAAATACTATTTTGAAACACTACTATGGCTGCTGCTTATTCTGGCTGTGTTGCTTGTGAGCTTTAGTAGGAATGCACGCTAGGTGACCTGCGTCAAAGGGCTCTAAACCCTTTCTCTTACTCTGCCATGTGACTCAGAGATTACACAAAGCAGTGGCGCTGTTTGGACCATCTGCATTGTTTTAAAACCCAATCAATCAGCATTTAAATTCAATTCTTCTGACATTTTGCTCACCAAAAACAAGTTGTAATGAACGTGAACTTTTAATGCATTTTATCCAGAAGGTTACTTTGAACCCCGAGGCTTAAATTGCGGCGCGGCGTATTTATGGATTTTTACGGCCTCCAGGAGGCGCTCTAGCAGGAAGCAAGAGCGAGACAGACGAAGAAGAGATAATGCGCCGAAGAAGACGTGCTAGTTTGTGTTTTGATAGGCGAATAGTGGCGTATAATTCACACAAAGAAGAGACAGAACGAGATCAAGACGGACATTACTGAAAGGAAGCTTTTATACACAAACCGTCATTATGGGGGACAAAAGAAATGCATATGAAGCCGCTTTTAAGCTAAAGGCAGTCGATGTTGATGACATTGTGTTGCGTCACCCTTTTCTTTATTTCGTGGTCCCGTCTACTCTGGAGCTATACGTGTCGCTCGCTAGTTTAATGTAATTTAGCGCTTCGTGCATTAATAAAATTAGCATGAACAGACCCTCATCACACTCGAAGAAATGCATAAAAGCGACGACGAAAGAGAGACTGAGAAAGTGTGAGGCGAAGGATATCTAACGCTATTCCAATCGGACGCTGAGGAGGAAGACTTCGATGGTTTCAGTGCACAGGAGGAAGATGAAGACGATGCTCTTTTTTTACTTTTACTGGTATGTTTTTTAACGAGCCCTGTTGGTGCTGTACTACCGTGTTGCTGCTGTGTTACCGCCGCGTCTCAGTGACTTTTACCGGGTATGTTTTTTTTAATCCAGCCCTATTAGTCTTGTGTTACTTCCGTGTTGCTGCGGTATTACTGCCGCGTCACGGGCAGTGTTTGGAGAGAAATGTTAAGGTATGTTATTAAAACTTTAAAAAAGCTTTCTGTGTCCAGTCTTTCTTTGTTAATAACTCGCGTGCACACTTCCGTGTTGCTGCGGTACTACTGCTGCGTCACAGGCAATGTTTAGAAAGACATGTTAAAGTATGTTATTAAAACTTTAAAAAGGCTTTCTGTGAACGGTCTTTCTTTGTAAAAAACGCGTGTGCACGTGCGGCTTATAGTCCGGTGCGGCTTATATAAGAAAAAAACTAAAATATCCCCCAATTTTAGCTGGTGCGGCTTATAGTCCGGAATTTACGGTACTGTAAAAAAATCTAAGAAAAAGTGGATGTTCAAGTCGAAGAGCTGCAGGAGGTGCCCTCGATTGTCCTGGCAGTGTCTTCGAGGGTAAGCCGCTGCAGTTCCCTCATCTTGATTGGTCCACGAGAATCCAGACAGCCGCTCTCAGCTTGGGTGTCACCTAACCACCTCCCCAGCTGGGGAGGGGTGGGAGGGGATGGGGGGAGGGAGCGAAAACACAAACTCCAGCCGAATTGGCCACAACAGGTTAATTAAAGGACATGTCATAGAAATGTGTCTTTAAATGTGTCTTAAATGTTTCTACTGAGGTAGCAGTTCTAATATCCATTGGTAGGGCATTCCAAAGCTCCGGAGCCCGAATAGAAAATGCTCTAGACCGGGGGTGACTTGTGGGCTGAATTGGGTTCTAAATTTTGACCGGGGGACCGAACCAGGAGCAGATGGATGTAGTGTTTGTGTGAAGTAATAGGAATGACATGTAAAGGTCATTGCATAAAAGGTTTTTACTTTTAGTAGCTAGTAAAGCATGGATAATCAAAAAAAGCTTTTTGAAAACAAATGCATTTATAAACAGCATTAAAAAAATATTTTACCCAAAAACTACTATCAGTGATTCTCATTAAATGCGACACTGTTATTATGAATAATATTTCCATCACTTCAGCGCCTGCAGGTCAGATTTATGAAAGATGTTTATCTAATGAGGCAAAATCACATCAAATGGCAAACATTCTGACCAGATACATCATCTTGAAGAATCAGTGAAAGAATACGTACATCTAAATAAAGTAATAAAGAAATTAATACCTAGTATTGTTGGTCTCCCGTTTTTGCTAGTGCATCATGGTCTGGAGTAAAATTTGTTGTGGTAATTTTTAGGATAGAGCTGAGGTGTTGGTCCGTTAACCTAGATCTGTGACGGGCTTTGTTGACGTTCATGTGGCTGAACGTCTGCTCACACACGTAGGTGGAGCCAAATTGTCCAGTCTTTTTTAACATTCGGCACTCAGTGTCAACCTTTCTTTTCCTCTCGGGACACTCATTTTAATGGAAGGATTCCAGGGGAAGGTTTGTGGGTGGCATTAGCGTAGAACTGTATCTGAAAGCTCAGTGCGCGAATAACGAGAATGCTGACGTCATAGCCCACACTCGAAATTCGGCACTGATGGAAATAGAGCGCGGAGTGCGCGGGGTCCCTACTACTTAGTACGTACAAGCAATGGTGAGTGTGCACCGAGCTTTCTGACACGGCTTCCGGGAGTAAATGCGCGGGCGGGCGCTTTCCCATCTACTGGGGAAACATAGTAATTGCAGAGAAAATGACCCCAAAAATGTTTAATCATCAAAAAAATTCAGATTTTGCGTGCCGGATTAAACAGCCCCGTGGGCCGGATGTGGCCCGCCGGCCGTAGTTTGCCCATATCTTTTTTTGGCCCTCGCGGTCACTAAGAGACTAGCGTTTTGCGAGCGGAGGTTACGAGACGGAACATAAGGAACAACTAGGTCGACGAGATATGAAGGCGCTAAGCCATGCAATGATTTATAGGTTAATAGAAGAACCTTGAAGTCACATCTTAAATGGACCGGGAGCCAATGTAAGTTGGCTAATATTGGGGTAATGTGATCAAATTTTCTTGTCTGTGAGAGCAGCCTTGCAGCAGCATTTTGTACGAACTGTAGACTTTTGATACTGGACTTAGGAAGACCAGAGAATAATGCGTTACAGTAGTCCAGGCGCGACGTAATAAACGCATGTATAATAGTTTCCGCATCACCGATCGAGAGGATCGGACGAATCTTAGCAATATTACGAAGATGAAAAAACGCAATTCTAGTTATGTTCTTAATGTGCTTTTGAAAGGAGAGCGTTTGGTCAAATATTACCCTGAGATTAGTTACAGTATCGCTCTGAGTGATAGTACGGTTATCAATAATCATAATGTTTTTCTTAAATAAGTGGTGTCAATCGTGCACTTATCTGATGTAAGTGGCCGGCTCTCCGTTTAAAGGGTAAAATTCTGTACTTTAGCCCCTCTGCAGTAACGCAGTCTGTAGGGAAGACGAAAATTGATTTAAGCCGGTATGGAAAGAAGATTCGTTCCGAGTCTAACCGTTGTTCAGGTAACTAATCTATTGTTAGATTAATTCCGTCATTTCCGGACGCCAGTCCCGCTGAAATCAAAGAAACCCGAGGGTTGAGTAACTACTTTGTCGAGACCCAAGATCTCCTCGATCGCGGCCGTTTCAGCGGCTCTCCTTTCCTATTAAGATTGTTGCTTTTGTTATCCGCTCGGAATAGTTTAGCTGTCTTTAAGACCGCGGGAACTCGTTTATTTTCACTAGCGTACACTCACACTAGCTGAGCTTAAGTTAACGGTTTCGAACCAGATTCTGACACTCCCTGATGTCAAGGATTAAAGCTGTCTTCATTTAAAAAAGAACTGAACGGTTTAAAGTATGACTATGATAAACTAGAGATTTAAAGCATAAAAGATCAAAATAATCATTCATCGAAATTAAATGATTATAAAGTAGAAATTTAATGAATAAGCAAGAAAGAGATTTACAAGTTTCAATTGTTCAAACAACTAACAATAATTTCCACTCACCATTCTCAATAGAGCAAAAATAATTCAGTCTCGAAGTTCTCTCGATTGAAAACTCAAAAATATAGTAAAAAGGGTAAGAGGCTAGAGGTCTAAAATGCTGTTTGGTGGAAAAGTCGAGTGATCAGTTCTTGTTCCAAAATCCGAATTCTGTTTAAAAGAACAGGCTGGCCTAAAGAATGGAGATGACGACGCCCTAATGATGACTCCTCTCTCCTGCACCGAGGTCTGCATCTCCTAGCCTGTCTTTGAGCTTAAAATTTGACTAAGTCCAATTTGAAGATAGTATAAATTCATTTTAACGGACCTAGGGTTAATCTCAGAAAGAATGAAATCTATCTTTGTCTAATCGGCGTTCTCGACCCGCGGCAGTAACCGCAGGGCCATACCCCTAACGGGGAAAGGCCACCGGGCGACAGAGAGCGATGCTCTTTGTCCGAACAAACCTTTTATACCAGTCCAGTTCGTGGGTACTATGGTCACGTACCAGTTTTTTTCCATGATGTCATACATTGGCCTCAGATGACCCAAATGCTTCCAGAATAGACTGCACCTGCATCTCGGCCGGTCTCAACCGGATTCAACCAGATGAGGTGACCATGTTTTCACGGAAGTAACAATTTTCTCAGGGATGCTTCATCCTGTTTCCCACTCCCAAATCTTGTCAACTGTCCATCAACGTGACATTTGCAAATGTTTTTTTCTCTGACTTGTGTTCCGTCAAACAGCATTTTGTTTATGCCTCAACTGGAAAAACGTGACCAAGGTCACGCTCCTGTGTGGGATCTCAGTCTTCCACCACTTAGTATCACCATTAACCCTTTTCGCCACCTTGTCTTCGCTGACATTTATACATTCATGTGTAAATGGAACATCAATATTACATACATGTTTGATACTGATCAAACATCGTGACAATAATAACACATACTTTCCCAATAGTCAGTTTAACACATAATCATAACTATGATCGTGGATTCTTTTAGTTAGCAGGTTAAAACACTCATGCATCTTCAAAACATTTTGACAAGCTGGTGACCTCTAGGTCAAGCTCAAGCGTGGGATTGCAATCTTCCACCCAAGGTATCAGTCAGCCCCTTGTCCTTACTCAACTCTTAATACATTCATGTGTAAATGAAACATCAGTGCTATGATGCTGCTCAAGTTGCTACTAACTATACAATATTGCAAAGCAGAATAAAATAAAGTATATTGCAGCTTACTCTGTGATTAACATGTCTCATTCTCATTACTTAACAATGAGCATGGGCTTCCCTAGTTAGCAAATTAAAATATTCAAGCAGTTTCAAAGTATATTATAGCAAAACAAAATAATATAACATAATCCAAAATTGTGTGTTGCTGTGCTTCAGAACAAGTCTTCATCTAATCGATGACTTGTTAAACCATTCATTTACTATGTTAGGTCAATCTGACTTTGGCACCATCATCTGGTGAAATTTGGAACGGGAATGGAGGTTTACTGGTTCAACCAACAAACTCCCCTTTACCAATTTAACAATAGTTAATTTGGAAGAACTAACTTTTAAGTACCGTCTTTTTCCGTGCATAATGCGCAAAATTTAATTAATTTATTGTCCTAAAATCTGGGGTGCGCATTATGCACGGGTACAACAATTTTTGAAGAAAATCTCCCTCGAAATAAAACTTGAAATCACACCTTTCTTCTTGTTTGTTGTCAATCACGCATCACATTCAGCCATCCTGCCCAACACACTTAGTCAGTAAAATTCATAATTGACGACACATTGTTTGATGCGATGGTGCAATCCTTGATGGTGTGTTATTGTCAAATATTGTTTGTTTTTTAATCTCCATCGCAGACCGGATATCATATGGAGGCCGCCATTACAGTACTAGTTTAAAAATCGACACCTAGATGGCGCTAGATATTCGAACTCGGCGGCGGAAATTCGGATCCGATGCGCAGAACGGATGCGCAAGACACGTCAGCTATATAAAGTGCGAGAGTTCAGTTCTCTACCTATTAGTTTCAATTCACAGTTTAATTAGCAGTTTCATCAAGATGGTTAAGAGAGCAAGTTATAGTATAGCATTTCAAAAGAAAGTCATTGAAGTGGCAGAAAAATTAGGTTTATACTGTGCTCTGGTCATTTCGCCAAAGAAGGGATAATAGTCCTCTTCTCTTCTTGACTGACAATGAATGCGATAGTTTAATACAATCAGCAAATAACAAAATGCGTATTACAGGTAATATTTTATTTCACAACACTTTGCCTTGTTCCTTTCTTCTCTGCTGTTCACTTCAAACACGCTCCATACGAACACAATGCTCTCGTATAAGATAAGATAATGCTTTATTATTCCCTCAATGGGGAAACTCCTGTGTTAGCAGCAGTACACTTAACATATATACACACACACACACACACACACACACACACACACACACACACACACACACACACATGCATGCGGGGAAGGGGGTAAGAGATTTAAAAAAGTAAAAGATATATGTAATTAAAAAATATGGACAGTATATACATAATACACAATATACGGTGGAGATAAAAAAAATTAGATAAAAAAATTGTGCAAAGGAAGAAAAACAGTGCAAAAAAAGCAGGTAAAAAGAGTGTGAGGTAGACAGATATTGCACATATGATCGCACATATGGTTATTGCACGTTATTACTGCATGTTATTATTGTCCGTTAGCTACAGTGATCGGCCTGGTTATACAGTCTGATGGCAGCAGGGAGGAAGGACCTGCGATGCCTCTTGGTGGTGCATCGTGGGTGACGAAGCCGGTCACTGATGGAGCTCTCCAGGGCTCTGACAGTCTCATGAAGGGGGTGGGAGACATTGTCCATGATGGAGGACAGCTTAGCCGCCATCCTCCTCTCCCCCACCACCTCCACCCGGTCCAGACTGCAGCCCAGGACAGAGCCGGCTTTCTTCCTCTCCGCTGCAGTGATGCCGCTGCTCCAGCAGACCACCCCATAAAAAATGGCGGACGCCACCACAGAGTCGTAGAAGGTCCTCAGGAGGCCGTCCCTCACTCCGAAGGACCTCAGTCTGCGCAGCAGGTGGAGTCTGCTTTGGCCCTTCTTGTATAGGGCCTGAGTGTTAACAGTCCAGTCCAGTTTATTGTGAACACCCAGGTACTTGTAAGAGTCCACAATCTCTATGTCCATTCCCTGGATGTTCACCGGCGAGGGGGGGACTTTGCGCCGGCGGACGTCCGCCACCAGCTCCTTTGTTTTTCCAGAGTTAATCTGGAGGCGGTTCCGCCGGCACCAGTCCACGAATCTGTGATTCAGTTCTCGGTACTCCGTCTCGTCTCCGTTGTTAATGAGACCGACGATGGCGGAGTTGTCCGAGAACTTCTGGAGGTGGCAGGTTGATGTGTGGTGGGTGAAGTCAGCTGTGTAGATGGTGAAGAGGAGGGGGGCCAGGACGGTCCCCTGTGGAGCTCCTGTGCTGCAGACCACCGTGTCAGACACACGGCCTCCTGTCCTCACAAACTGTGGTCTGTTTGTGAGGAAGTCCAGGACCCATGATGTCAGCTGCTGGCAGACTCCAGCATGGTGCAGTTTGTTCCCCAGCAGTTCTGGCTGGATGGTGTTGAAGGCACTGGAGAAATCATAAAACATGATCCTCACAGTGCTTCCAGCCCGCTCCAGGTGGGCCAGGGACCTCTGCATGAGGAAGATGACGGCATCCTCAACCCCGATGCTCGGCCGGTAGGCGAACTGCAGGGGGTCGGCGGAGGAGCTCACCAGGGGGCGCAGGTAATGGAGGACCAACCTCTCCAGGGTCTTCGCCAGGTGGGATGTCAGGGCCACCGGCCGGTAGTGGTTGAAGTCGCTGGGGCGAGATGACTTGGGCACCGGTACCACGCAGGACGTCTTCCACAGCTGTGGTACCCTGTGCAGCCTCAGGCTCATGTTGAATATGTGCTCCACGATCCTGCACAGTTGCCCGGAGCAGGATCTGAGCAGCCTGGAGGTGATGCCATCTGGACCCGTCGCCTTCTTCACCTTGAGCCTGGCCAGTCCTCTCTCCACCTGGGCTGTGGAGAGCACCATGCTGGGTGGGGGACGGTGGTGGGAGGGGTGGGGGGGTTCGGTGGAGTTGAGAGTGAGCTGGGGGGTTTTGGAGGGGGAGTAGCAGGGGGCGGGGTTGAGTTGAGAGTCCTCGGAGCAGAAGAGGCTCCAGTCGGGGGAAGTTGCAGCAGGGCTGGGTGGGTGGTTTTGGAGGAGTGGATGGTTGTTCAAACCGGTTGAAGAACCGGTTCAGGTCATTCACCCACTCCTGATCCCTGTCCAGCGCAGGTCTGGAGTTGCTACGTCCTGAGATGGTGTTCAGGCTCCTCCAGACCCCGTTGATGTCGTCCCGCTGCAGTTGGTCTTCCATCCTCCTCCTGTAGTTGCTCTTCCCCTCCCTGATCTTCTTCTTCAGGTCCCTCTGCACCGTCTTCAGCAGGTCCCTGTCTCCTGATTTAAAGAACCTCCTTTTGTCCCTGAGCAGGTCTTTAATCTCAGGGGTGATCCAAGGTTTGCTGTTTGCAAAAACTCTGACTGTTTTGGTGGGTATGGTGGAGTCTACACAAAAGTTAATGTAGTCTGTGACACAGCTGATGAGACCGTCGATGTCGTCCCCGTAGTCCTCGCAGAACACGTCCCACACCGTGGTCTCAAAACAGTCCTGAAGAGTCTCCAGAGATTCTTCAGACCAGATCTGTCTGGTGTGGGTGACTGCTGGTTGCCTGTGCACCAGAGGCTGATACAGGGGGAGAAGGTGGATCAGATCGTGATCAGATCTTCCAAGGGGGGGAGGGGGGATGATGTATATGCCTCCTTAAGGTTGGCATAAAAAAGGTCCAATGATTTATTTCCTCTGGTGCTGCAGGTGACATATTGGCTGAAAGTTGGAAGTGTGGATGAAGGAGAGGCATGATTGAAGTCCCCGGTAATAAGGAGGAGGGCATGTGGATGCTGTGTTTGCAGCCTGCTTACACTGCTGTGCAGGACATCGCGGGCTGCGTCGGCATTAGCATTAGGGGGAACGTACGCAGTTATCGCAATAACGTGCGAGAGTTCTCGCGGCAGGTAATGTGGCCTCATGCTAACGGCTAGCAGCTCAATGTCCCCGCTGCAGAGTTGCTCTTTGATAGTGATGTGCCCAGGGTTACACCATCTATCGTTCACAAACACAGCAAGCCCCCCTCCTTTCCTCTTACCGCTCTCTCGTGTCCTGTCTGCCCTTATCAGGTTAAATCCGTCCAGAGCGACGGCAGAGTCCGGTGTTTGCTCCGTTAGCCAGGTCTCCGTGAACAGCAGCATGCTGCATTCCCGGTATTCCCGTTGGTGCCGTGCCAGCGCCGTTAGCTCATCCATCTTATTACAGATGGATCTCACATTCCCGGTGATGATGGTGGGGAGTGTGGGCTTGAAGCGGCGTTTCTTTTTCCGGCACATAACACCCGAGCGTTGTCCTCTTTTCCTCCTCTTCAGCTCGGGGGAAACATCGGGCTTGTAGCCGGTTAGCTTCCCTTGGCTACAGAGGGCTAACAGCTTACCACGGGTGTAAACAATGGAGCGTTTACTCCCTGTTTCGGTGGTTGCTGGGGTGATGAACCAGGTGAAAAATAGGAAAAATAAAAGGGCCAGCCTCACTGTTTTAGCAAACATGTTTCTGCCCGGTAGAAAAAGAAAACACAGGACTGAGAAAAAAAAGATAGTCCAAAAAAAAACATAAAACGAGACAATATACAGACGAGTCGACGGAGCTGCTGCAAACGTGTCGCCACTACCGCGGCGCCACCTTGAATAATAATAGTATCAGACGCTTGCTCGATCACCTGCTCGTTTGCTGTCATAATGTACCCTACACAAATCCGAAACATTTCTTCGCTATCGAGTTTGCTACCGCATGCGCAGTGATACTGACCGGCAGAATAACATCCGGTTGTTCCCAAAGATGATCTTTTTTCTGAAATAATTATACGTTGACGGACTTAAGTAAGAGTCAAAATTTGGGTGCGTATACATGGGTACATGCTTTTTTCCAGCATCGACATGCCATTTTTAGAGTGCGTATTATGCACGGAAAAAGACGGTAACCCCTACTCAGGCCCCCTTCTTCAGGTCTTCCATGTCAAGCTTTGAAATTTGAAATTTCATCTTAGCCAATTCGTCTGGGCCAAATCCAATACACACTCACGCACCATCTTTTACCATCCTATCCAACATGTAACTCGACAGTGGTGATAACGTGCTGGACCAATTATCAACATCTCAGTTTTATCTGGGTTAAGACAAAGGAAATTGAGAGACATCCATTGCTTGATCTCCGCGAGGCAAGTCTCAAGATTACAACAGTCCCGCGGATCTGTCATCGATAACGGCATATATAATTGAGTGTCATCTGCGTAACATTGAAAACTAATATTATATTTACGTATTATATCCCCAAGCGGAATCATATAAATATTAAATAGAATCAGGGCTGTGGACTCGGACGGGGACTCGGACTCGGCCGGACTCGGTCATTTTTGCCGGACTCGGACTCGGTGCTGATTTTGACCGAGTCCACCGAGTCCGACAATAAAAAAAATACGTTCAATTTTATTTTCATCATGCTGCTGAGAATGCGCGTAGGAATACTGTCCACAGCCCTGCTTACGATCAAGTTTGAAAAAGAACTTGACAGCATTGAGCGCCGCCGGCTGTGACTACGGGGGCCCATTAGGTCCAGAAAAGCTGACAAGACGCTTGCCAAAATGGCAAGGAAAAAATGCACAGCTAAACGAATATATGACGATGAACACAGGACGTTTTTAACAGAGTTAAAGTTGTTTTTTGTTGAACGCTATGGCAAGCCATTCTGCCTGATATGTCGGACGTCATTGGCGCATTTAAAAGCTTCAAATGGTCAGCGCCACTTCAGCTCACTTCATGCCAATGTCGATAAGGACTTTGCAAAAGGGACTGAATTTCGCAAGCACAAGTTTGGAGACTTTGAAAAGTCAGGCAGAAAAATAGGTACAGTTTTTCAAAAAAATTACAAAGCACTCCGAGACTGTCACACTTGCATTGTTTCAACTGGCTTGGAACATTGCACGGGCTAAAAAGCCATACAATGAAGTGGAGTTTGTTAAAATATGCCTCGGTGACGTTATTGAATTTTATTTTCATCATGCTGCTGAGAATGCGCGTAGGAATACTGTCCACAGCCCTGCTTGCTTGTTATGAAGACAAATTTAGTTGTTGCGTGCGCGCCCGCGCCTGCCTGCCTGCGTGCGTGCACGTACAAGACCCACAATGCCCCGCGCGCAGCCAAGATGGAAGAACCCGGGAGTAGCGAGAGAACAATGTTTTGCCTCTAGATTTGGGGGGGGAAACGGAGCGTAAGTTACGATCAATGCGGCCACGTTGAGTTGCACTTAGGCTAATGTTTACATTATGTACCAATGTCAAGGACGATTATGTCACCCAGCTTATATCATTGATGTGTTTCGATAGTTGTGGGGTCGTCACTAATTATTTGTGTTTAGATAAATGTCTGAGCTATAATGGTGCAATTAATGATTAAAACTTGAAAGTATCTGTTTATTGTATTCGTTTATATGTTTAATAAAAACAAAGCCATCACAAAACTGTTGTAATTATTTAGATTTTGATCAAAATTAGCCTTGAATAAAGACTAAGCAGTCACATGAATTAACAGAAAATATGGACAGCCGGACTCGGACTCGTGGTCAAGAGGCCGGACTCGGACTTGGACTCGGTGCAAAAATCCGACCGAGTCCACAGCCCTGAATAGAATTGGTCCGAATCCCGATCCCTGTGGGACACCACACGTAACATTATAGAGCTCAGAGGTCGTATTGCCATGGGCCACGTCCATGGCATCCGCATCCTGTCTGATAGATAGGAATAGAACCAGCCTAGTGCTGACCCTGAAATACCAACACAGCTTTTAAGACGCTCTAATAAAATATCGGTCTACAGCAGGGGTCACCAAACTACGGCCCGCGGGCCGGATACGGCCCACGGGACCGTTTAATCCGGCCCGCCAACCCTGAACAAATTGTATTATTAAACTTTTTTTTTTTGGTCATTTTGCCTGCAATGACTGCGTTTCCCCAGTAGATGGGGAAGCGCTCGCCTGCGCATTTACTACCGGAAGCCGTGTCAGAAAGCTCGGTGCACACTCACAAGTGCGTGTACGTACTCAGTAGTACGGACATGGCGCACTCACGCTCTATTTGTATCAGTCCCGAATTTAGAGCGTGGGCTGTGACGACAGCATTCTTGTAATTCGCGCGCTGAGCTTTCAGATGCAGTTTTGCGCTAAAGCCACCCACAAACCTTCCCCTGGAATCCTTCCATTAAAATGAGTCTCCCAAGGAAAAGCAAGGTGGACACAGTGCCGAGCGTTTAAAAGAGAGTGGCCAATTTGGCTCGACGTACGCGACGTGACGTTCAGCCACATGAACGTCAACATCAAACCGTCACAGATCGAGGTAAACGGACCAACACCTCGGATCTCGCCTAAGAATTGCCACAACAAATTTTACTCCAGACTATGACGCACTAGCAAACTTTAACAAAAAAGACAGCGGTGTCTACAAGCCTACTGGAACCTACAAAAGGATTATAAGGAAGGAACACAAGAACTTTAAGAGACTGCTCATATGTGTCAGAGAGATTCTGCTCTGACAACTGAGCTGAACTTTTATCTGTTAAGATTGTGCATGGCACAACAGAAAGTTAATGTTCCATGGCTTTTTTTCTATGAGGAACCCAGAGAGAGTTATTTAGTTATTATTTATTTCCTGTTTTTTCTGTGAAGAACTCAGAGAGGGTTATTTAGTTATTATTTATTTCATTAATAGTGTTATTATTTGTTTCCTGACTTTTTTTCTGTAAAGAACCTGGAAAGGGTTATTAAATAACCGTTATTTGGTTATATGTGGCTTTCTGGAAAACAATAAATTTTTTAAGCTCCCCTACGATCGTCACACTTTTTCTGTTACAAACTGACACCGGCCCCCCATCAGAGAAGGGAAAAGTTATGTGGCCCTCACAGGAAAAAGTTTGGGGACCCCTGGTCTACAGTGTCGAAGGCAGCACTAAGATCGAGTAATAACAATACCGATGAAGTGTTTGAATGCACCTCTCTCAGAAATAAAATGGTAAAAGGAATTAGATAAGCAAAATAATTTTTTCCATCAATATAATAGGTAAAGAAATTTGGACAAATATTAAAAAACTGATGGGGAAAGACTAAAGTGCACAGAAGAATTAGGGCGTTACAATGAGAGGAGAAGGTCATCCAGGATCCAAAGAACATTGCAACAACTTTGAACGATTACTTTAGAGACTCAGTAGAAGAGGTAACTGCTCCCAGATAGCTCACCACCCACCATTGCCATTAAACTCGAACAACATCTACCGTATTTTTCGGACTATAAATCGCGTTTTTTTTTCATAGTTTGGGTGACTTGGTTTGGTCTGACTTATACTCAGGAGTGACTTATACGTGAATTTTTTCACAAATTTTCAAAATTCAAAAATCCGCGATGTAGTGAAACCGCGATAAACGAACCGCGATGTAGCAAGGGATTACTGTAATCTGAACTGCAACTGTGGCGCGGCGCATACGCGGCGGTGTTTTACATAAAGGACAAAGGATTCGATCACGGGATTTAATGACTTGGAGTGACAGAGATTGGTTCATAAAATTGTTGTTTATAATTATATGGGCTTGTGGAATATTTTGAAGTGCAACCGCCGTCAGCGGCGCGCACCCGGCCGGCATTGTTGACATAAAGGACGATCGATGGATTTAATGATTTGGAGTGACACAGATGGTTTGATAATATTATTGCTTATATAATAGTTATTTGATATCTGATTTATATATCGTTATATGGGCCTGTGGAATATTTTGAAGTGCAACCGCCGTCAGCGGCGCACACCCGTCCGGCATTGTTGACAAAGGACGATCGATGGATTTAATGATTTGGAGTGACACCAGGGCCGATTCTAGGAATGCACATAAGAGGGGGCAGTCAGAAATGTGAAGGGGGCATGTTCTTTTTTTTTTTTTTTTTACACATTTTTAACACTGTTAGTGTTTTCTTCACGGCAGTTGTTAGCTGTGTGTCCAGATCTCAACCTGGAGAAGTGGATTGCACTCTGTCAGGCCTCTACACTAAGACCTGTCCAGCTTGGGTGTCCCACCTGAAGATTAAAGCTTCTGCTGGTATTGCTCTTAGGGTCACTGAGGCACGCAAACCCCCTGACCACAGGTGGCAATCTCTCAGGGGGGGGAACATATAATATGAATGTTATATTAACTATTATTTGAGTTGTCGTTAATCATTAGTTATATCACGGGTCATTACGACGAGTTTGGTGGAGTTTTTACTGCTTCTTCCAACTCCTACCGCGCTGACTGTAACTTGACACTCTCTGGCTGCGTCTTGCCTCATTTGCATACTCACAGTGATTGGATGTTTACGGAGGGGCGCGGAGTCCTGACAGCAGGCTGTGTGAGGACACACACTGCACCGACATGAGAGAAGAGAGGGGGCTGATTAACGTGTGTTTCTATCAGCGGATTTTTCACTTCTAAAAGTTTGATTCGAGGGGGCAGGACATCTGTTTGAGGGGGCACTGAGTGACACAGATGGTTTGATAATATTATTGCTTATATAATAGTTATTTGATATATAATTTGAAGTGCAACCGTCATCAGCGACGCGCACCTGGCATTGTTGACATAAAGGACGATCGATGGATTTAATGATTTGGAGTGACACAGATGGTTTGATAAAGGTGTTATTTATGATAGTTATTTGGATAACTGTCAATGTTACGTCAAGCCCGTTCTCAGCTCTTCGTTTGTGTTTATGTCACGTTAGCATACCGTATCATTTAGCCTGTTTTGTGCTTGTTCATGTCTGTTCTTGGTGTTGGATTTTGTCGAATAAATTTCCCCCAAAATGCGACTTATACTCCGGAGCGACTTATATGTTTTTTTTCACTTTATTGTGCATTTTATGGCTAATGCGACGTATATTCCGGAGCGACTTTTAGTCCTAAAAATACGGTATCCTAAATTGTGTGCAGCATCACAATCTTAATTTGATAGACCTCTGTGTGGTCTCAAAGGTTCTAAACCCAAAGATGCATTTTGCATGGATGCAACATTTCTAAAATACCACAAATAATGTTTCATTGCAAATTTAACTAATATTACAAGCCAATCTATAAATGAAAGTTGTTTCCCTAAACCTTGGAAGTCCTCAGTTATTACACCAGTCTTTAAGTCAGGTAATCCTACAATAGCCAACAATTACAGACCGATAAGCATTCTTCCAGCAGTTTCCAATGTCATGTAAAAATATAGTAGCAGAGAAAATTGTTGATCACCTTTTTACAGTCCATACACACTGAACAGGATGCAATTTGGCTTTAAAAAAATCATTCAACGGAGATTGTGGTCTGCTTCTTTCTGGAAAACATTAAATCAAAGCTGGATGCATGCGGTTATTGGTGCTGTCTTCATTGACCTTAGAAAAGCATTTTACACCATTAACCATCAGATTCTATGAACCAAACTGCTTTAACGTCTCCCCCCAGTACCTTGAGTTGGATTGAATCGTCCATATCTGCAATATCACACTGTGTTCAAAGCACAATGTCAACACCACGTAATAAAAATTACGGGGTACCACAGGGGTCAGTACTAGGTCTATTGCCTTTCAGTTTATTTATAAATAACCTACCAAGTGGTTGTCCCTCAAATGTGACATGTCAAATGTATGCTGATCAGGGATAAGTCACATTTGCTCTCCCAGTCCCCCACCCAATGGTTGCCAGTTTGCTGAAAGCATGTAGATGTATGAACCTGTCCATGGCGGAAAAGGAGTGGGGCCCACTGCTCTTAAATGTATTCTGAAACATTTACAAATAAATAATAGCTATTTCTACCTCATAATACACTTTTTTTTCCTTCTAGGTAGACTTTCAGGAAGCTGAGGCCAGGACAGTGCCTGAGCGGGAAAGACAGACTGAGAGACAAAAGAAAATGCAGAGGATATACGATGAGAAACTGAACGCAGCCATTAGAGACTTGGAGGGTAAATGCGAAGTGCACTACACCTGAAGCTTGATTTTACACGCATCGATTCCATGCGACTCTCTGTCTAACGCGGTTTGGTCAAGGACCTCAATTTCTTTCGTCCTACATACATTTTTAAGTAGTATTTTATATTGATGATATAAGGACTGTACGAAGCTTAATGACTAGCACATAGTGATTTGATAAATTTCCGTGACCAATTTAAACACGTTTGATAAGAAGAAGTCGGGCTGTTTGATCTTTATCTGCTTTACGGATAGCGGATAGCTAGGATTGTTTTTGATTCGGAAAGTTCGTGGAAGCACCTCATCCACACTCACAAGTTAAACAGCGTGTATATAGTATGTATGTATGTATGTATGTATGTATGTATGTTTATGGGTTAAGGGCACAGGTTAATCTGTTTTTGTTGACTACAGTGGTAGCTCTCGGGAAGAAGCTGTGTATGTATGTTTCTATGTATGTATGTATGTATGTATGTATGTATGTATGTATGTATGTATTTATGTATGTATTTTAAAAAATCATTAAAATCACGGCACATTCAATTAAAATTTACACTTTGTGCAGAAGTATTAGGCAAGTGCGTATTTTGAGCGTATGACCATTTTATGCATATTTTCTAACTCCATGCTGTCTAAGCTTGAATGCTTACTCAATACAAGCATATCAAGTCATGTGTATTTGTGGTATGAGGGACGGTCGGGCCTCAGCAGATCAACAACACCCTATTGTGTGCATAATTATTAGGTTGCTTGTTTTCCTCAGGCAAAATAGGGCAAAAAATAGATTTAAGTGACTCTGAAAAGTCAAAAAGTCTTTCAGAAGAATGCAGGACTCTCGAAATTGCCATGATATTAGAATAGTGACCACAGAACCATCAAATATTTCATTGCAAGGACTCAACAATTTCGCAAGAAATGTGTTAACTGCCAAAGACTTGAAAAGACTCAAACCCATTATCTTCCAGTGCTAGCATATTCCAGAACTTCAATCTACCTGGAGTGCCCAGAAGTACCAGGTGTTTAGTGCTCAGAGACATGGCCAAGGCAGGATAGCCGACATCCGACCACGACTGAACGTCTTGTTCAACGTACATGTTGGAGCCAATTTAGTTTCCTTAGCTTAAATTCTTATTTTTGTTTAAGATTCGCTGGCCTTGGGCCATGGACTTTTATTTGACAAAGCCTTTGGTCACCTGATCAGTCACCTGATCAGGGAAATAGGCTGCTCCCACTTGGTAGTCAGTCTCAGTTAGACAAAGAAGGAAGATAGTAGTGACATAGATTTTTACCACTAAAAGGCCGCTTCAAGCTACTTCAAGTCTGCTCCAAGCTTGTAATTTCTGGAACTTGAAACTTGGAATTTAGAAAACAAACTTTACTTTACTTCATGGAACCCTTTATGTTGAAACCTTAGTTGGATTACAAACACTTTGGATTTGCATCTGTGTGCCACCTGTTTGCCTGCCTGCCATTCCCCCTACCCCCTTTCCTTGCTTGGCTTACCACTTTTGCCTGCCTGCCATTGCCTCTCTCCCTCGGCCTGCATGCCTGCTTGCCTCCATTTTGGACATTCTACCTCCATCTTCAAAAGGGTATGAGCAACAGCTGTACACAGTGTTTTAAGATAAGCGTGTGACAAGAACTATACAACATCTAACCTTTGAAATTTAAACTGAACTGAAAGTGGCAGTACATGTTGAAACGTCAAGACTGGGTCAAGAAATATCATAATACAGATTTGTTTTAAAGAACTGATGAGATGAAAGTTATTCTTGACGGACCAGCTGAACCCATAGCTGGCTCAGTAATGGCCACAGAGATTCACTTCAAATCAGACGGCAGCAAGGCGGAGTCCGGGTACGAGTATGGGCTGGTATTATTTAAGATGAGTTGCTTGGACATTTTCGATTTCAAGGTGGACTTAAAATTAACTCGTTCACCCTGTACACCTCTGACTTCCAGCACAGCTCTGAGTTCTGCCATGTGCAGAAATTTGCGGACAATACTGCTATTGTTGGCTGTATCAGAGATGGACAGGAGGAGGTGTACAGGGGCCTGGTTCGGTGCTTTGCTGATTGGTGGGTCTCCAACCACCTGCACCTAAACACGCCAAGTCTAAAGAATTGGTGGTGGACTTCAGGAGGCCCAGGCCTTGTCCTGAGCCTGTGACAATCAATGGAGACTGTGTGGAGATAGTGTAGACCTGTAAATATCTTGGAGTGTTGTTGGATGACAAACTCGATTTTTATGCATCGATATTTATGTAAAAAAGGACAATCCTGGCTGTACTTCCCAAGGCGGTTGGCATCCTTCAACGTCTGCAAGGTGCAGATATTTTATCGTTCCGTTGTGGCGAGCGCCCTCTTCTATGCGGTGGCGTGCTGGGGAGAGGGGTGGCGTCAAGAAGAGGCTTGCCTCCTGTTGGGAAATATGTTATATATTATCATTAGATTCTATGTTTCTAATGGGAGATCTTTGCTGCATGTGGCAGTTTGACCTTGTGCCCAGGAATTTCCAACCAATATAGAATGTTAAGAGAACAATGGTGTTTTTCATGGTTCAGGATGCATATGGCTGGAGCCATGATTTGCTTTAAGCAATAACATCCTGGTTTGAACAATGACATCGTCGAGAGGTCCATACTGCTCGCCTTAAACAATAACATCCTTGTTTTTCTGAAATCATGAGATGAACGTACTGCTGTGAACAAGAGAAGCTATACATTTGTCTAAACTCCGCCCATTGCATTTATTCAATAAAAAGGGGCCAGCCTGTGGCTGGGGCGCGGTTCGGGCCGCACATCCTGTGTGTGTGTCTCGGCGCCCTCCTGCAGGAGTCGTTGGCCTGATGAAGACAACTCTCGGTCTGACGAAATTCTTTGTGTAAAATGTTGATGAACCCAACATCTCCCACCTGGACTAGTGATTAGAACTAGTGAGGAGGGCGGCTTCTGTTGTGGGCACGGAGCTATCTGATCTGGCATCTGTGGCAGATCAGCGGTTCTTGGCTAGGCTGCAGGCCATCAAATACAACCCCGAACACCCACTGTACAGCACCATTGCTGGGCAAATGAGCAGGCTGCTGACACCGTCTTGCTCCACGGAGAGGCTGAAGGGTTCATTCCTTCCCTATGCCGTGAGACTTTTTAACTCGTAGGGGTTGGGGGCACGCTAACGGTTGTGACACTGTTCATTTATTTATTATAACTGTTTATTGTTTATTTATTTCCATCCATTTTCTGCCAGCCAATCGCAGGGCACACAGAGACGAACAACCATTCGCACTCGCGTTCACACCTAGGGACAATTTGGAGTGCTCAATCGGCCTACCAAGCATGTTTTTTGGATGAGAGAGGAACGTAACTCTCTAATGTAATTTAATAAAAAACGTAGTTCTAATTTGTGCCTCGTAAGCATGTCTCTTTGTCTATGCCATTTTAGAGGATCCTAATGTTGTTTTCTTTGCACAAACGATAGTATTTATTTATCAAAGGCGGCGGAGGTATGTACTCTACGTGTTACGAACCAGCCTCTGATTGGTTTACTGCCGCGACCTATGTAAAACGTAATTACCGATCATGCCTGTATTTTAGTCTCTGTGTGGCGGAAACCACACAAATCAATTTTACAGATTTGCACAAACTATAGTATTTATTAATGGCGGCGGAGGGTACGTACTCTACATATTACGTACCAGGAGGGCGAGGTGGAATCGAACCTGCGCCCTCCTAACTGTGAGGCGGACGTGCTACCCAGTGCACCACCAAGCCGCATTGTTTATTTATTTGATCCAGTAATTCTTAATTATTTATTTTATCTGTTTCATTATTAATATTAAGCTATCTTCTGTTGTTGATGTTAGTATTGTTCTGTTTATCCCTCTGTGTGTTTCTGTATCTAACTGCTGGCTCCTGAATTTCCCCCCGGGGATCAATAACGTATCTACGTATCTATCTGTCCGTCCGTCCGTCCCGCGCTCTCGCTCTTAAATACAATACAAGACAATAAAAATTAATTAAAGTTAATGTGGCACGGTGTCGCATGTCTGCCTCACAGTTCAGAGGACATGGGTTCGATTCCACCTCCCGCACTCCCTGTGTGGAGTTTGCATGTTCTCCCCGTGCCTGCGTGGGTTTTCCCTGGGAAGTCCGGTTTCCTCCCACATCCCAAAATCATGCTCTGTAGGCCGATTGAGCACTCCAAATTGCCCATAGGTGTGAGTGCGGGTGCGAATGGGTGTTCGTCTCTGTGTGCTATGCGATTGGCTGGCAACCAATTCAGGGTGTCCCCCCGCCTACTGCCTGATGACTGCTGGGATAGGCAGGCTGCCGTGGGGACAAGCGATACAG
The DNA here is from genome assembly GCF_901709675.1 of Syngnathus acus. Taxonomy (NCBI): domain Eukaryota; kingdom Metazoa; phylum Chordata; class Actinopteri; order Syngnathiformes; family Syngnathidae; genus Syngnathus; species Syngnathus acus. Next base: position 27,515,196 of record NC_051095.1, read on the forward strand.
ATAATGAATGGATGTATGAAAGGATACAATTAACCTACTGACAGTTTTTAGAAGACGCTTTTCTTCAAGAAGTGGTACTGGTAAAAGTGCATCTTTCAAGACCATGAATATTATGCAGGACAATACTCCATCGCATACATCAAAGTTCTCCACTGTGTGGCTTGCCGGTAAAGGCCTTTAAGATGATAAAGACGTGGCCCCCTTCTTCACCTGACCTAAACTCTATTGAGAACTTGTAGCCCCTTCCTTAATGGGAGATTTACGCTGAAGGGAAACAGTACACCTCTGTGAACAATGTCTGGGAGGCTGTGGTTGTTGCTGCACAAAAAGTTAATCAACCGCTGACAGACCCCATAGATTGAAGTCGTACAACTGTTATTAAAAAGAAGCGTGACTATATTGGTCACAGATTTTTTTTAGATGTTAAATTGTAAATTTTGAGTTGTTTGTTTATTACTCACAGTAAAAAATGAAAGTGAGATGGGAAAATTTTCCTTTTTGTTTTAATTGCATAATAATTTTGCAAAGTAATAGTTACCTAATAATTGTGCACACAGACATTTTCCCAATAAAAACAGAATGTCACTTTACTCTTAAATATTCAAATTTGGGGATTATTACCATTTACATTTTGGTTGACCGAGAGCACTGTTCAAAAACAAAATTAATCTTTAAAAATACAATTTGCCAAATAATTCAGCACACAGTGTAGTATTTAATACCACATTTCTTGGTATGATCATTGACACCAAACTCTGTTGGAATACATGTAGAAAATGTCTGGACAAACATGTTTAAACTCCCAGCTATTCTTTGTGAAACTAAGGATATCCTCAACAATAAATCGTATATTATTTATAACTTGCTCTCAATTCCTCTAATGACATTGGGTATTGAATTTTGGGGAAATACATATAACACAAATACTATTCCTATGTTATGTCTCTCTGCCTTTTGAGTGAAGAAAAACGCACATACAAGTAATGTCTGTTGACATGACTGTTGCTGCTTGTCTCGCCTCCTTGACAGACCTGCGCCGATGGACTGAATGTTGTCGGAAGCATGCAATAATTGGATGGGGTCCTGTTGGTGACTGACTTGTAGTGTAACATAACTCCGCTGCAAGACACAGAAAATTACCGTCTTTTCTGGACAATAAGTCGCAGCTTTTTCCATAGCGGTGCGACTTATACTAAGAAGCGAGTTATGTTATATTTTTAACACATTACTTACTTGTATATCACTTACATAACATGTTATTTTCACACTAAACCGCATGAGGCAATTTAGGCCTGTGGAATAATTGGAACTGCAACTAACGATGAGTCTGACGTCAGCAACGTAGCAAAGGAAGCGCCGCATCTACTTTCGGAGTCAGCAGAGTTGTTTATAAGTGACACAAAGGATGAAGATTTCGATGGATTTAATGATTTGGATTGACATGGATGGTTTGATAAACTTGTTAGCATGTTATAGTTATTTGAATAACTCTTAATATGTTGCGTCAGGCACATTCTCAGTTCCTCGTTTATGTGTCTACGTAACGTTAGCATACCGTACCGTCCAGCCTGTTGAAAAACGAACACACGTTAAAGAAGTTGGACACAGGTAATTAGTAATGGTTGATGCAAGGCGGAAAGCCCAAGCTCTCTACACGCAAATAAAATCCAACAATGTTCATTTTAGTGTCCTTGGTTAATTGAGGTTAATTAGAAGTATCTTATGATTGGGGAAGAGTTCTTAATATTGCAATAAAATCAAGACATTTTGTCTGGAGGTTTTCAACAATGAAAAATCAGTTTTTTATCTTTTTAATGTTTAAACCGAACTGAAGTTTGAACCAAATCCATCCATCCATCCATCTTCTTCCGCTTATCCGGGGTCGGGTCGCGGGGGCAGCAGCTTCAGGAGGGACTCCCAGACTTCCCTCTCCCCAGCCACTTCATCTAGCTCATCCCGGGGGATCCCAAGGCGTTCCCAGGCCAGCTGAGAGACATAGTCTCTCCAGCGCGTCCTGGGTCGTCCCCGGGGTCTCCTACCGGTGGGACATGCCCGGAACACCTCCCCAGGGAGGCGTCCAGGAGGCATCCTGATGAGATGCCCGAGCCACCTCATCTGGCTCCTCTCAACGTGGAGGAGTAGCGACTCTACTCCGAGTCTCTCCCGGATGACCGAACTTCTCACCCTATCTCTAAGGGAGAGCCCGGACATCCTGCGGAGAAAACTCATTTCGGCCGCTTGTATCCGGGATCTCGTTCTTTCGGTCAGACCCATAGCTCGTGACCATAGGTGAGGGGTAGGAGCGTAAATCGACCGGGCGTAAATTGAGAGCTTTGCCTTTTGGCTCAGCTCTCTCTTTACCACGGACGGACCGGTACAGAAGTCCGCATTACGGCCGACGCTGCACCGATCCGCCTGTCGAATCTCGCGCTCCATCCTCCCCTCACTCTGAACAAGACCCCAAGATACTTAAAACTCCTCCACTTGGGGCAGGATCTCATCCCCAATCCGGAGAGGGCATTCCACCCTTTTCCGATCGAGGACCATGGACTACGGATTTGGAGGTGTTGACCTCATCCCGACCGCTTCACACTCTGCTGGCAGAACCGCTCCAGTGAGAGCTGGAGATCCGGCTGAAGAAGCCAACAGCACCACGTCGTCTGCAAAAAGCAGAGACGCGATGCTGAGGTCCCCAAAACCGTACGCCTAGAAATTCTGTCCATAAAAATATGAACGAATCGGTGTGACAAAGGGCAGCCTTGGCGGAGTCCAACCCTCACTGGGAACGAATCCGACTTACTCGCCGGAATGCGGACCAACTCTGACATCGGTGATACAGGGACCGAACCGCCCTTATCAGTTGCTCGGTACCCCGTACCCCCGAAGCACCCCCCACAGAACCTCCCGAGGGACACGGTCGAACGCCTTCTCCAAGGTCCACAAACACGTGGACTGGTTGGGCGAACTCCCATGCACCCTCGAGGATCCTGCTGAGGGTGAAGAGCTGTCCACTGTTCCACGGCCAAGGACGAAAGCCACACTGTTTCCTCCTGAATCCGAGGTTCGACCTCCCGACGGACCCTCCTCTGCAGCACCCCTGAATAGACCTTACCAGGGAGGCTGAGGAGTGTAATTCCCCTGTAATTGGAACCCCACCCTCCGGTCCCCCTTCTTAAAGAGGGGAACCACCACCCAGTCTGCCAATCCAGAGGTACTGTCCCCGATGTCCACGCAATGTTGTAGAGACGTGTCAGCCATGACAGCCCCACAACATCCAGAGCCCTTAAGAAATCCGGGCGGATTCTCAATCCACCCCGGGGCCTTGCCACCCGAGGAGTTTTTTAACTACCTCAGTGACTTCGACCCCAGAGATTGGAGAGTCCGCCTCAGAGTCCCAGGCCCTGCTTCCACAAGTGGAAGGCGTGTAGGTGGAATTAAGGAGGTCTTCGGAAGTAGTTCTCCCCACCGACACACGACGTCCCGAGTCGATGTCAGCAGCACGCCACTCCACTGTAAAACAGTGGTTGACGTTGCACTGCTTCCCCCTCCTGAGACGCCGGATGGTGGACCAGAATTTCCTCGAAGCCGTCCGGAAGGTCATTCTCCATGCCTCGCCAAACTCCCCCCGCCCGGGTTTTTGCCTCAGCAACCGCCGAAGCCGCGTTCCGCTTGGCCATCCGGTACCTGTCAGCTGCCTCCGGAGTCCCGCAGGCCAAAACGGCCCGATAGGACTCCTTCTTCAGCTTGACGGCATCCCTTACCGCCGGTGTCCACCAGCGGGTTCGGGGATTGCCGCCACGACAGGCACCAATGACCTTACGGCCACAGCTCCGGTCGGCCGCCTCAACAATGGAGGCGCGGAACAAGGTCCACTTTGACTCAATGTCCCCCGCCTCCCCCGGGACGTGGGAAAAGCTCTGCCGGAGGTGGGAGTTGAAGCTCTTCCTGATAGGGGATTCCGCCAGACGTTCCCAGCAGACCCTCACAGAGCGTTTGGGTCTGCCAGGTCGGACCGGCATCTTCCCCCACCATCGGAGCCAACCCACCACCAGGTGGTGATCAGTTGACAGCTCCGCCCCTCTCTTCGCCCGAGTGTCCAAACATGCGGCCGGCAAATCCGATGACACGACTACAAAGTCGATCATCGAACTGCGGCCTAGGGTGTCCTGGTGCCAAGTGCACACATGGACGCCCTTATGTTTGAACATGGTGTTCATTATAGAAAATCCGTGTCGAGCACAGAAGTCCAATAATAGAACACCGCTCGGGTTCAGATCGGGGGGGGCCGTTCCTCACAATCACGCCCTTCCAGGTCTCACTGTCATTGCCCATGTGAGCATTGAAGTCACCCAGTAGAACGTGGAGTCCCTCGAAGGAGCGCTCTCCAGCACTTCCACCAGGGACTCCAGAAGGGTGGGTACTCTGAGCTGCCGCTTGGTGCATAGACACAACAACAGTCAGGACCCGTCCCCCCCACCCCGAAGGCGGAGGGAGGCTACCCTCTCGTTCACCGGGGTGAACCCCAATGTGCAGGCACCCAGCCGGGGGGCAATAAGTATACCCACACCTGCTCGACGCCTCTCACCGTGGGCAACTCCAGAGTGGAAGAGTGTCCAGCCCCTCTCGAGAGGGCTTGTACCGGAACCCAAACTGTGCGTGGAGGCAAGTCCGACTATATCTAGTCGGAACCTTTCTGCCTCGCACACCAGCTCGGGCTCCTTTCCAGCCAGAGAGGTGACATTCCATGTCCCAAGAGCCAGCTTCTGCAGCCGGGGATCAGACCGCCAAAGTCCCTGCCTTTGGCCGCCGCCCAGCTTGCACTGCACCCGACCCCTTTGGCCCCTCCCACAGGTGGTGAGCCCATGGGAAGGGGGACCCACGTTTTCTTTTCGGGCTGTGCCCGGCCGGGCCCCATGGGCGAAGGCCCGGCCACCAGACGCTCGCCTTCGAGCCCCGCCTCCAGGCCTGGCTCCAGAGGGGGGCCCCGGTGACCCGTGTCCGGGCGAGGGAAAACGGGATCCATTTATTTTTTTCTTCATAAGGGGCTAATGTGAGCCGTGATTTGAACCAAATCGTCACTTAAAAACTGAAACTTATGTATAGTGAACCGTTACACCCCTATTATCCTGTCGTCTGGCAGCACGACCATCGTGAACGACAAAAATGCCGTGTAGTCTGAGAAGGCCATTAAATAAAGCAAAGATAGGTTTCTGTTAAAGATATACATTTGTGCAACAGTTATGAAAATGACTTGAAAATATGTACCGTAATTTTTGGACTATAAGTCGCGTTTTTTTTCATAGTTTGGGTGGGGGGGCGACTTATAATAAGGAGCGACTTATATGTGTTTTTTTTTCAAAAATCTTCCACAAAAAAAAAGTGAAACCGCGATAAACGAACCGCGATGCAAGGGATTACTGTAATTTGAATTTCAAGTGACGTCAGCAGCGCGACGCGGCGCGGCGGTTGTTTACATAAAGGACAAAGATTGATCACGGGATGACAAAGATGACGAAGGACCCCACGTACTACCGGCATCATTAGCGGCTTTGTTTCTAAGTGACACGGCGGACGAAGAGTTTGAAGGATTTAAGGATTTGGAGTGACACAGAAGGTTTGAAAAACTATTATGGCTTTTACGCACGACCGGTCCTATTCTATGGAGCTCTCTTTCACCTCCGTGGATGGAAGTCTGGGGCCGGCGCTCGGCCGGGTGGCTGTCCCTGGACGGTGGATAGGGCTCGGTCATGGCTTTTACGCACGCCCGGTCCTATTCTATGGAGCTCTCTTCCACTTCCGTGGCTGGAAGTCCACGCCGCCACACGCCTGGACGTTTGTTTTGTTAAATAAAGAGCCGTTTACCAAACCCACGTCTTTCCTTGAACTTTAACGCTACAATATATAGTAGATCTGTGGAATAACGACAAGGCTGACGTCAGGGCGCACGCGCGGCGTTGTTGACAAAGGACGAGGAATCTGATCGATGGATTTAATGATTTAGAGTGCACAGATGGTTTGATAATACTATTGCTTATATAATAGTTATTTGATATCTAATTTATATATCGTTATATGGGCCTGTGGAATATTTTGAAGTGCAAGCGCCGTCAGCTGCTGACAAAGAACGATCGATGGATTTAATGATTTGGAGTGACACAGATGGTTTGATAACATTATTGCTTATATAATAGTTATTTGATATATAATTTATATATCGTTATATGGGCCTGTGGAATATTTTGAAGTGCAAGCGCCATCAGCCGCGCGCACGCATTGTTGACAAAGGACGATTGATGGATTTAATGAATTGGAGTGACACAGATGGTTTTATTAACGTGTTATTTATGTAATGGTTATTTGAATAACTCTGAATTTTACGTCAGGGCCGTTCTCAGCTCTTCGTTTGTGTTTATGTCACGTTAGCATACCTGTCGTTTAGCCTGTTGTTGCTCGTTCATGACTGTTCTTGGTGTTGGATTTTGTCGAATAAATTGCCCCCCCAAAATGCGACTTGTACTCCGGAGCGACTTATATATGTTTTTTTTCACTTTTTTGGGCATTTTATGGCTGATGCGACTTTTTACTCCGGAGCGACTTATAGTCCGAAAATTACGGTATGTCTATTATTTCTTTTAAAACATTGTTTAAATTGAAAACTGTATTTTCCGCACCATAACATGCCAAGTTCCTTCACGTTGCCTTTCTGCAATGATCCTGGCTTTAAAGAAAGCTCTAATTTGTGCCTCGTAAGCATGTCTCTTTGTCTATGCCATTTTAGAGGATCCTAATGTTTTCTTTGCACAAACGATAGTATTTATTTATCAAAGGCGGCGGAGGTACATACTCTACGTGTTACGTCCCAGCCTCTGATTTGTTTACTGCCCCGACCTATGTAAAACGTAATTACCGATTATGCCTGTATATTACGTCTCTGTGTGGCGGAATCCACACAAATCAACTTTACAGATTTGCACAAACTATAGTATTTATTAATGGCGGCGGAGGTACGTACTCTACGAGTTACGTACAGTCCTCTGATTTGTTTTCTGCCCTGATCTACGTAAAATATAATGTCCTCTGATTGGTTCATTGGGTCTACATATTACGCCTGTATATTACGTCTCTGTGTGTAGGAAGCCACACAAAAGAACTTTAAAGATTTGCACAAACGATAGTATTTATTTATCAATAGCGGCGGAGGTACGTACTCTTCATGTTACGTACAGTCTTCTAATTGTTTTTTTTTGCCCCGATCTACGTAAAACGTAATGTCCTCAGATTGCTTCATCGGGTCTACATATTATGCCTGTATTTTACGGAAGCCACATAAAACAATTTTACAGATTTTGGAATTCGGTTGACACAAAAAGCACACATTATCAAAAGGAAAATTAATTTAAAATTAAAGGCTTTTAGGTGCACCTTATGGTGCGGAAAATACGATAGTAAAAAATATAGTATGAATGAAGCCAAGCCATGTGGCTTTACAAGGGTGAAAAAGTGCTGTTTTTGTGTCAAAGAAAAATGTGAATGATCCGTCCATCCATCCATCCATCCATCCATCCATCCATCCATCCATCCATCCATCCTGCCCCGCTCCCTTCAAAAGTAGTGATTTTAACAATAATTATTTCTTTTACAGACTGTTCCCCGGATATTGAGATGGCACTGAGAGAATTAGACTCCTGTTTGAAGCTGCTTTTTCCTCAGTTCACACTTCAAGACAGCCTCACAACTAACAGCTGCCACCTCACACAAACAAACACTGGATGTTTGTCAGATGATGAAAGTCCCTGCTGTAGCAAAAACTTGATAAATGACAGAACAGAGAAGATACAAGAGAGCAAAGAGAGGGTGACAAAAGAAGAAAATGACAGAGACAATAAAGACAAGCGTGAGGAGAAAGAAATAAAGAAAAAGAAGCAGAAAAGGTGGGAAAGTGAAGAACTGAAGATGCGAAACAACCAGAAAAAAGGAGAGCTTGAAGTAGAACAAAGTCATACGATAAAACATGAGGCCAAGGGCAGATGTGAAGCAGAAGAGCATGACCTTCTTCATGTAGACTGTTTTATTCAAAACTCTGGCCTTTTGTCCCGCTCGTATCGTCTGGACTTGAACCTTAGTCCTGGTGAGTAAAATTTTTCAATTTCACAAAATTTAAAAAGAAATGTCACTTGTATTTTGTTTGCGTGAAAGATACCGCCATATAGCACTACACTACCCGCATGTTTATAATTCACAGAATTCATTTTTTTTATCTGTCAGATATTATCTGATTTGAAGATCTGGTTATGTGGTTCGTATATTGTGCATTCAGAACTGCACTATTGGTCCACTTAATTTGATTGATTTGTTTATTTCGGCAAGCTCAACACTCTTATTACAACTTAATTTCACATTTTGTTTCACAACTTGTTGGAAAGGGAAGCGGGTTGAAGCAATTCTGCTTATCTAGTCCCGTTTCGATTTTAACCAAGGATTTGGAGTCGGAGTCACAATCTTGCAGGCACCCTGGGCACTGTCCCCATCAAAAGGCGGCACTTGCACCGATCAATCACTTTTAATTGTCTCCCATGCTGGCCTCCTGTAGCTTGACCATTTTCTTATTAAGTTCAGACATCTCAAGACGGAGGGTTGCCAAAATCTCTGGCCTCTGCTCTCAGCCCTCAGGTTGCTTTCCAAGGCTGGAGGTCCCTCGTTTCCAAGGGCGCCAGATTTCATTTCTTTTAGCTTATTTTACAGGAGCAACCCCATGAGGGTCAACGTTGAGTGGAGATAGTCTGGTAGATTGCACTGACAACCCAGTTTCGGAGATCCATAGCTTATGATACAGTTGGGGAAGTGCCTGTTCCTGCCGCCAGGAGATCTGCTCTCGGTGCGCCCTCAAGACTGCAACTACCTCTCGTTTATGTATTACCGTATTGGCCCGAATATAAGACGGTATTTTTTGCATTGAAATAAGACTGAAAAAGTGGGGGCCGTCTTACATTCGGGGTCTAGACATTATACCCATTCACAACGTTAGATGGCGCCAAATATCTTTAAAATGAATGCTGAACTTAACTACCCAGGCCAAAGCGAACCCCTGTCACGAAGAAGAAAAATAAAAATTGCGGTAGCACGAAGAAGAAAAATAAAAAATAGTTAGAAAGAAAATAAGAGAAGAGATAACAGAAAATGGAAAAACCAGAAGCCATTAATTTACAAATGTGATTGCACTTTAGTTTACATATTTAAATGTTCAGATATTAAGATGTGATAGACAGTTTTTGCATGATTTGAATGAGGCATAATAACATGCTTTTTCTCTCGAATATATTGTTATAATCATTTGTCTCAGATGTACTGTAATTATTTTCCGTATAAAAATTTAATTTGTTGTTCAAAAAGTATTTTTTCAAACTTGTCTTGAAAAAGAGGGGGTCGTCTTATAATCAGGGTAGTCTTATATTCGGGCCAATACGGTATGTGGGTAGTACAGTGATCCTTCGTTATTGCTGATAATTGGTTCAAAGACCACCCGCGATAGGTGAAAATCTGCAATGAATCAATATTTTTAAAATATCCAAGAGACTTTTATCCTTTTATTTTTAGACACTATTTTATTTTTAAACACTTTATTGTATTCTTAAACATTTTAAAGTTAAACTGACTCTTAGAAATATTCAACAAATTGTAAATGTGTCACGGCTCCGCTCTGCTCTCGCCGTGGTGGCCGGTCTTAGAAACATTCAACAAATTGTAAATGTGTCACAGCTCCGCCCTGGTCTCGCCGTGGTGGCCGGCTGACGCGCCCCCGCAGACCAGCTCCAATGTGGAGCTGCACATCTCCGCAACCGGTGCCCTTGTTACTGGCTCATTAGGGCGTGTATTTAAACCCCGCAAGCCCGTCAATCTGGGGTGGTTCGTCTGCCTCGATACATGTATGCCTGCCACCTGGTTCTGCAATGCCACCTGATTCCCATTTGCCCGATCCACTGTGTAGCGCGATGCCTGTTTATGATTCGCTGTTTTGCGAAAGCCTGGTTTTATGATCTGCTATGGACTCTGTTTGGCTTGACCTTCTGCCTGTCCCTGACCGACCATGAGCTTGTTATGACCGTCTGCTTTGATGACGCACGATGCACGTTCACTGACGGGCTAGTCAGCTTGCCTCGTTGCCCTGCTCTGCCCGCATTCCAGCCCTCCTTGTCTCTGTTAAACTTTGTGTGAGCCCGTGTTGCATTTGGTTGTCCTGCCTCATTCGTGACAAAACGAAGTGCAAATCAGAGATGCTGCTGACTCTGCTGACGCAAATGAAGTGGAAGAGCGGATACGTACCGGGAACCTGAGATAAAGCGTGGTTAGAACTGCTCTTACAGTTCTAAGCCAATCAACGGCAAGATAGAGATCAACATGTTCCCATATGTCTCGTCTCCTCTACCGGCCAATAGAGGCTTTGCAGCTGACGTCATCAAGCTACCCACATTAGCTTGGCGGCCATCTTGGCGGTCAACTTTTCAGTGCCTGTCAACGACTCACACACGCTTTCTTGTTATATCTGCTGCTATTTGAGCTTAAAAATGCCGGATACCTGCTGTGCTGTTGGATGTAGCAATAGACGAGGCGATAAACCAAATCTTAGCTTCTATAGATTTCCGGCGAACATGAAAAAACGTGATAAATGGATCGCGGATATTCGTCGTGAACGATGGAAACCTACGATTTACACAAGGATATGCAATGAGGACTTCATATCAGGTATGTAAACAAACCATTCACCCCTGATTTGTTTCACAAAATGTGAAATAATACAATATGGGATGATACAAATATGATTGTTGAAAATGCTGGGTGCATTTTTAGAAAGGCAGCAAGAGCAGCAAGGCAGGGAATGGGATGATTTCTTCAGTTCACCCCCCCCGTTTTTATTTTGTGTTTATTTTTTCATGATGCTTCATCTGATTGGCTTGAAAACGTTATCAATGTAAATATTGAATTATATTTATTGGTTAAGTTTTCAAGCCAATCAGATGTGGCATCATGCAAAAATAAACAAATAATAAAAATGGTAGCAACTTGAACAGACAGGTACAGTATCTGAATGATTTCACTCTATTCAGTTTTTTAATATGTCAAGTTATGAAATGCCATTACAAAAAGTAATTATAAATATCTGGATATGAGAGTTCAGGCAGGTCGGCTGTTGCAAAATGCTCGGGCGATTTTAGCATGCTTCTCGGTAAAAGGTACGGATCCGTTGTGCCAACAAGGTTCAACTTCTCTCTGTAACGTTTCTTGGATTCTTCATCCAAATGCCCAACTTCGTTGGATAGCAAATCAGCCATAATTCGGATGAAATCGGTGAAAATGTAGCGCAGAAATCAAACAACCTATACAAACACGTAGGAACGAGCTGACGAGTTGACCGCCAAGATGGCGGCATAACACAAAATCACGTGATAAAACCACGTGACTGCAAAGCCTCTATAGTGTGCTGTAAAGTCATATGGGAAAACAAAACCCCGCGTGAAGTGATGTCGCAAATAGCAGTGATGCACCATGTATAGCTGCAATATCTGTTTTCATAAAAACCCGCGATGCACCATGGCCACAATAGGTGAAGCGCAAGGAACCACTGTATATTTACTTTGTTTTATGTTAATTAAGACAAAAGCATTTCTAGGTGAGATCTCGAGCCCAGATATGACCACCTAATTTATTTTATATTGCTGGTCGATATCTTCTACTGTGTGTTTGAGAATTTTCATCAGCTGGTCTTTCCTGGCATTCTCATCTTTGAGAACTGCAATTTCTTCCATCGTGGTTTTAATCCAATCAATCGAGTCTCCATTTTCATAATACTCTTCTTAATGTCGCTAATCTCCCCTCCAGTCTCTTGAAGAGAGTTCTCTGCTAATTTTTTTTCCTGATGATTAGAGAAAGGTGGCGCAGTGAGTAGCATGTCTGCCTCACAGTTCAGAGGTTGTGCGTTCAATTCCACTTCCGGCCCTCGCTGTGTGTAGTTTGTGTGCGTACGTGGGTTTTCTCTGGGTACTCTGGCCAATGGAGCACTCCAAATTGCCCATAGCTGTGAGTATGAATGTGAATGGGTTGTTTCTGTGTGCACTGTGATTGACTGGCAACCAGCTCAGGGTGTACCCTGCCTACTGCCCAATGACTGCTGGGATAGGCTCCAGCACACGCGCGACCCCCATGGGGACAAGCGATATGGCCTCTTTTGAATTCTCAGCCCTCCCTCCACAGAGCTCTTTGAAGTTTTGAGGCACGTGAACACTCGTGCACAAATGCAGATAAAGACTGAAAGTGACCCCCACATACAGGCTGCTCTCTCAACCAATGAAAGTGTTGGGTTTCAAATAATAACACTTGATTTTGAACACGTGAATACGAATGCACAAAAGCAGATAAAGACTGAAAGTGACTCCATACAGGTTGCTCTCTCCACCAATGAAAGTGTTGGGTTTCAAATAACACTTGATTTTGCAAAAACAACCTCCAGCAGCAGTTATGCAATAGGGCAGGGGTGGCCAACCAGTCAGAGGCGAAGAGCCACATTTTTGACTGTATCATCCCAAAGAGCCACATCAACCCCCCCCCCCCCCCCCCCCCCCCGCAAAGAGCCACATCACCCCCGCCACCCCCCCCGCAGACAGAGAGAGACAGACACACACAGGCCTCTGCTCAGCCAGATTTATTGAATATGTCCCACACCAAGATAATGACATTTAACATTGTGTGCACTGTCTCACACACACATAAACTCTCAGTTCAAGCAAGTCCACAAACAGAAATATAACAATTTTCAATAACCCTAACCCTTTAATGAAGTCGCCTTCGTTGTATGGCTTTTTAGCCTGTGCAATGTTCCAAGCCAGTTGATATGATGCAAGCGTTACGGTCTCTGAGTGGTTTGTAAATTTTTGGGAAAAATGCATCTGCTTTTCTGCCTGACTTTTCAAAGTGACCAACCTGTGCTTGCGAAGTTCAGTCCCTTTTGGAAATTCCTGGTCGATATTAGGATGGACTGAGCTGAAGTGACGCTGAAGATTTGAAGCTTTGAAATGCGCTAATGATGCCTGACATATAAGGCAGAATGGCTTGCCATTACGTTCAACAAAAAAATATAAACTCTCCCACTCTGTTAAAAACGTCCTGTGTTCTTCTTCATATTTTCGTTTGGCTGTGCTTTTTTTCCCTGCCATTTTGAGAGCGAACTTGAAACAAATTATTTACAACTCAAATGAACGCGCGCATTTGTCATCAGTACGTCATTCTTCTTCTTCTTTTCAACTCAAACCGATTCAACTGGTCAGCGCACCACCGCCACCTAGGGGGAATAAATGGCAGCGCCAGCAAAGCATTTTGACGCTTGTCATGTGAAATCTCCTGAAGAGCCGCATGAAACCAGCCAAAGAGCCGCATGCGGCTCGCGAGCCGCGGGTTGGCCACTGCTGCAATAGGGCTTGTCACAATTACCCCAAAGTTACTATTTTTAGAACAGCGAACTGCGCATGTGCCGCGGCGCAGCGTTTTCGGACAAACACAAGAGCCGCACAGGTCGTGAACAGCTGGAGCGCAAAGGACCAACTCGCTATTTTTTTTTATCAGAAATAACATTAACGGACCTATCATGGTTGCAACAAAACACTGCTGCTTTGGTGTCTGTCGGAGCGACTCGCGATATGCTGACCGGGATCATACGAGGGGAGTTTTTTTCACATCTTTCCCAAAGCCGCGAAAGAACCGAGAGAAATGCTTTCGCTGGGTAGAATCTTGTAAACGGCAGAGATTTACAGTACATAATGTCACCAAAGACACATATATATGCTTCTGCATTTTGTCGGTAGAAATGGGCCAACATCTGAAAATCTTGATCCAATACCAGCGACTGCAACGTCTGTGGAGATAAGTTCATCGTTTGCTTTCTCAGTACAAAGCATGCTATTCTAACCATAACACGTGTTTACCCATGGAAGCCACTGCTACTACAATGAAATTAAACACTTTTCTGTTTCCTTTTTGAAGAAATTGCGCATATCAAATAGCTTCATCTTACCCATGGAAGCCACTGATATTACAATGAAATTAAACACTTTTCTGTTAACCTTTTGAAGAAATTGTGCACAACAAATAGCTTCATCTTACCCATGGAAGCCACTGCTACTACAATGAAATTACCGTAATTTTCGGACTATAAGTCGCTCCGGAGTACAAGTCGCATCAGCCATAAAATGCCCAAAAAAGTGAAAAAAAACATATATAAGTCGCTCCGGAGTACAAGTCGCATTTTGGGGGGCAATTTATTCGACAAAATCCAACACCAAGAACAGTCATGAACGAGCAACAACAGGCTAAACGATAGGTATGCTAACGTGACATCAACACAAACGAAGAGCTGAGAACGGCCCTGACGTAACATTCAGAGTTATTCAAAAAACTATTACCGTATTTTCCGCCCTAAAAGGCGCACCGGATTATGAGGCGCACCTTCAATGAACGGCCCATTTTAAAACTTTGTCCATATATAAGGCGCACCGGATTATAAGGCGCATAAAATAGAAGCTATACTGCAACAAACTGAGGTTGACTAGGGTTGCGGTATGCATCCACTAGCCAATAACCAACGAGCCCTCTGTAAACAATCGCGTTTCTCAAACGATCTCCTATAAAATGATCGGAACTGACTAAAGTTCGATCTAACGCATTGGTACTACTTACCTATGTTTCCCTTCCATATCGATCCGTAGATTTACTCGAAACATTAACAGAGCAGCCTATTTTGACATGAAATAGCCTGGTACGTATAGCAGCTATCGTTATAGCATTAGCCATCCGCAAAGTCCCACGAGCCTCAGCTCGCAATCTCCCATGAGCATCAGCAAAGTGTAAACAATCGCGTTTCTCAAACGATCTCCTATAAAATGATCGGAACTGACTAAAGTTCGATCTAACGCATTGGTACTACTTACCTATGTTTCCCTTCCATAGCGATCCGTAGATTTACTCGAAACATTAACAGAGCAGCCTATTTTGACATGAAATAGCCTGGTACGTATAGCAGCTATCGTTATAGCATTAGCCATCCGCAAAGTCCCACGAGCCTCAGCTCGCAATCTCCCATGACCCTCAGCAAAGTGTAAACAATCGCGTTTCTCAAACGATCTCCTATAAAATGATCGGAACTGACTAAAGTTCGATCTAACACATTGGTACTGCTTACCTATGTTTCCCTTCCATATCAATACGTAAATTTACTCGAAACATTAACGGAGCAGCCTATTTTGAAATGAAATAGCCTCGCGGGTACAACAGCTATTCGGTGACGCCCCCTGACTACAGTTACCGTAATGTTGGGAAGCGATGCGACCTTGTAATTTACTAGTCGTACTAAAACGTACTGAAACATTTTGGCAGAGCACTGTGTACAACCAGTATGGATCAACAAATTCATCACTTGATCCATATATAAGGCGCACTGGACTATAAGGCGCACTGTCGGCTTTTGAGAAAATTTTAGGTTTTTAGGTGCGCCTTTTAGGGCGGAAAATACGGTACATAAACAACACGTTAATAAAACCATCTGTGTCACTCCAATTCATTAAATCCATCGATCGTCCTTTGTCAACAATGCGTGCGCGCCGCTGACGGCGCTTGCACTTCAAAATATTCCACAGGCCCGTATAACGATATATAAATTATATATCAAATAACTATTATATAAGCAATAATGCTATCAAACCATCTGTGTCACTCCAAATCATTAAATCCATCGATTGTCCTTTGTCAACAATGGGTGCGCACAGCTGACGGCGCTTGCACTTCAAAATATTCCACAGGCCCATATAACGATATATAAATTAGATATCAAATAACTATTATATAGGCAATAATATTATCAAACCATCTGTGTCACTCCAAATCATTAAATCCATCGATCAAACTCCTCGTCGTACGTACGTACCTCCGCCGCTATTGATAAATAAATACTATCGTTTGTGCAAATCTTTAAAGTTCTTTTGTGTGGCTTCCTACACACAGAGACGTAATATACACGCGTAATATGTAGACCCAATGAACCAATCAGAGGACATTATATTTTACGTAGATCAGGGCAGAAAACAAATCAGAGGACTGTACGTAACTCGTAGAGTACGTACCTCCGCCGCCATTAATAAATACTATAGTTTGTGCAAATCTGTAAAGTTGATTTGTGTGGATTCCGCCACACAGAGACGTAATATACAGGCATAATCGGTAATTACGTTTTACATAGGTCGGGGCAGTAAACAAATCAGAGGCTGGGACGTAACACGTAGAGTACGTACCTCCGCCGCCTTTGATAAATAAATGCTATCGTTTGTGCAAAGAAAACAACATTAGGATCCTCTAAAATGGCATAGACAAAGAGACATGCTTACGAGGCACAAATTAGAGCTTTCTTTAAAGCCAGGATCATTGCAGAAAGGCAACGTGAAGGAACTTGGCATGTTATGGTGCGGAAAATACAGTTTTCAATTTAAACAATGTTTTAAAAGAAATAATAGACATACCGTAATTTTCGGACTATAAGTCGCTCCGGAGTAAAAAGTCGCATCAGCCATAAAATGCCCAAAAAAGTGAAAAAAAACATATATAAGTCGCTCCGGAGTACAAGTCGCATTTTGGGGGGGCAATTTATTCGACAAAATCCAACACCAAGAACAGTCATGAACGAGCAACAACAGGCTAAACGACAGGTATGCTAACGTGACATAAACACAAACGAAGAGCTGAGAACGGCCCTGACGTAAAATTCAGAGTTATTCAAATAACCATTACATAAATAACACGTTAATAAAACCAAGCCCTATTGCATAACTGCTGCTGGAGGTTGTTTTTGCAAAATCAAGTGTTATTTGAAACCCAACACTTTCATTGGTTGAGAGAGCAACCTGTATGGAGTTACTTTCAGTCTTTATCTGCTTTTGTGCATTCGTATTCACGTGTTCAAAATCAAGTGTTATTATTTGAAACCCAACACTTTCATTGGTTGAGAGAGCAGCCTGTATGTGGGGGTCACTTTCAGTCTTTATCTGCATTTGTGCACGAGTGCTCACGTGCCTCAAAACTTCAAAGAGCTCTGTGGAGGGAGGGCTGAGAATTCAAAAGAGGCCATATCGCTTGTCCCCATGGGGGTCGCGCGTGTGCTGGAGCCTATCCCAGCAGTCATTGGGCAGTAGGCAGGGTACACCCTGAGCTGGTTGCCAGTCAATCACAGTGCACACAGAAACAACCCATTCACATTCATACTCACAGCTATGGGCAATTTGGAGTGCTCCATTGGCCAGAGTACCCAGAGAAAACCCACGTACGCACACAAACTACACACAGCGAGGGCCGGAAGTGGAATTGAACGCACAACCTCTGAACTGTGAGGCAGACATGCTACTCACTGCGCCACCTTTCTCTAATCATCTGGAAAAAAAATTAGCAGAGAACTCTCTTCAAGAGACTGGAGGGGAGATTAGCGACATTAAGAAGAGTATTATGAAAATGGAGACTCGATTGATTGGATTAAAACCACGATGGAAGAAATTGCAGTTCTCAAAGATGAGAATGCCAGGAAAGACCAGCTGATGAAAATTCTCAAACACAGAGTAGAAGATATCGACCAGCAATATAAAATAAATTATGTGGTCATATCTGGGCTCGAGATCTCACCTAGAAATGCTTTTGTCTTAATTAACATAAAACAAAGTAAATATACAGTGGTTCCTTGCGCTTCACCTATTGTGGCCATGGTGCATCGCGGGTTTTTATGAAAACAGATATTGCAGCTATACATGGTGCAGCACTGCTATTTGCGACATCACTTCACGTGGGGTTTTGTCTTCCCATATGACTTTACAGCACACTATTGGCCGGTAGAGGAGACGAGACATATGGGAACATGTTGATCTCTATCTTGTCGTTGATTGGCTTAGAACTGTAAGAGCAGTTCTAACCACGCTTTATCTCAGGTTCCCGCTACGTATCCGCTCTTCCACTTCATTTGCGTCAGCAGAGTCAGCAGCATCTCTGATTTGCACTTCATTTTGTCACGAATGAGGCAGGACAACCAAATGCAACACGGGCTCACACAAAGTTTAACAGAGACAAGGAGGTTAGTTACTTTGGGGTACTTTGGGTCCATGCAAACAATGCGTGCGCGCAGGCATTTGCTTATTTGCTTATGGTTGTCCATCGATTCGATGATGACCATCTTTTATTTGTGAATCTGCTGATGTCAGAACAGTACGATCCTGGATCCACAGGTGCGGTTACAGACCGGGCACGTGAAGGAGGTGCTGGGGAGAGCAAGGGTGGCTTGGCGGTCGTGCCTCTTCGTATGCTGCACGATGTTGTGTGCGCTGTTCCTCCATATGATCCACTCCCTGTAAGGAGTGCGAGCACCAGAGGTCTCAGCAGGAAGCGAGTTCCTCCACTGAAGAGGGGTTGATCTGGCATCTCTTCAGGGAGTTCATTTGGTCTTTGAACCGCTTCTTCTGCCCACTAGCACTGCGTTGGCCCAGGTGTAACTGACCATAGAGGATTTTGCGTGGGAGTCTTTACATACATATCACTTTATTCTTGACCTCCTAACTTTGCTTAGGGAGGTTCTAATTTTCTACAAGTACTAAAAATACCCTCGAGACGTCACAGAAAAAGTTACGCTTAACCTCACCGCGACTGACGACAAAGCAAAACCATGCAGCACCAGAAATCGCATTAACGGTAAAACAATCTTTGTTCATCATTGGTTAGCAACAGCATAACATTATTAAAAAGAAAACAAGAGACTTATTGTATTTTAAAAGTGTTGTTCTTACATTTAATGCACATATTGACTTGTATGTATGCATATTGCATGGCTCTCACAGAATTACATTTTACAATCCGTAATTTCTGGACTATAAACCGAACCTGATTATAAGCCGCACCAGCTACAATTAGGGGAAAATCTTGTTTTGTTTATATATAAGGCACACCGGACTATAGGCTACAGTTTTTTTTATGTTTAATTATCATTTGTAAGAGAATATACATCAAGAGGACTGTTTTTTGGGGGACACATATCTTTTTTAAACATTTATAACCGTAATGTGCAGGAAACTGAAAAGCGTGACGCAACAAGATGTCATCAACAATAGCCCAGTGCCCTCTAGTGGCCGGAGGAAACCTCTACAGTAGATGCAGCAGCTCAATTTCCTTAGTTAAGAGCCAAATCATATGCATTTCTTTTTTCCCTCATAATGAGGGTTTGGCTATAAAAGCGTCCTTTCTCCAGTAATGTCCGTCTTGATCTCATTCTGTCTCTTGTTTTTGTCAATTGTGCGGCACTATTTGCCTGATGGATGAACAATACACTACTCTTCTCCCAAGTGACCGTGTGTCTGGTCAGATATCCCTCCGCTCAGCAAAGCGGGGACGCACAACAACGGTCCACAACCTTTTTAATAATGTGTATGTGTATTACACATCACAAAAATCACAAAAAATCCATAGATACGCCGCACCAGATTTCAAGCCGCAGGGTTCAAAGCTTGGGCAAAAAGTAGCGGCTTATAGTCCTGAAAATATGGTATGTGGCGTTCATGGCTCTCTCAGCCAAAAAGGATCCTTGCCATAGTTATATCCACGTTGACTCCACATACAAGACAAACCGGTCCGTCTTTTACATATGTAAACAGATATTCTGCCTCCACCTTTTTTTTTAATATACGTATGTAAAAGACGGTTTGTCTTGTCTTAAAGCTCCTGTTTTCTGCCTTTCTTTTTGCCATTTTTGAGAAGGGGTAGCTCGGAGATAGCTGTAACTTGAGATTGCGTTGACAATTGTTGCAGAGGAGAGCGTTTCTGGGTCCTGTCCTGATTGACGCGCCAAAACAGTAGGGCATTGTGGGATTTGTAGTATGAGCGGTAAATGTGCAGTTTAAGACCGGCAGGTCACTTTTTATCGTACAATAATGTAATAATTTTGTATTGCCTTGCAAGCCAAATAAAATTACACTGTGTGCCAATGTTTGATACCAATGTTCTTAAGGCTCTGGATGATGTGGGGCTGTCCTGGATGGCACGACTCTGCAACATTGCATGGGCCACAGTGCCTCTAAATTGGAAGACTGGGGTGGTGGTTTCCCTCTTTAAGAAGGGAGACGGTAGGGTGTTTTTTAAGTACAGGCGAATCACACTTCTCAGCCTCTCTGTTAAGGGCTACTTGGTAGTGCTGGAGAGGAGGTTCCATCAGGACATTGAATCTCAAATTCAGGAGGGTGCTGGGTCAGTGGGATTTTTGTCTTTTGATTGGAACACTGAACCAGCTCTCCACCCTCAGCAGGGGACTAGAAAGTGCATGTGAGTTTGCTCAACCAGTCTACATGTACTTTGTGGACTTGTAGAAAGCGTTTGGCTGTGTACTCAAGGGGATCATATGGGGGTGCTCCAGCAGTATGGGGTACCAGATGCCCGAGTACGCGCTGTCTGACTAGTATCAGAGTTTGGTCCGCATTGCTGGCAGTAAGTCGGATTTTTTTTTCCAGTGAGGGTTGGGAAGCTGCCTTTTGTCATCAATTCTCTTCATAGCATTCATTGGCAGAATTTCTATGCGCAACCGGGGTGTTGGTGGGAGTTAGGTTTTCTAATCTAAGTATTGCATCTCTGCTTTTTGCTGCTAATGTGGCATTGTTGGGTTCTTCAAGCCGGGATCTTCAACTTTCACTGGAGCAGTTCACAGCTGAGTTTGGAGTGGTTGGAATGAAAATCAATGCCTACAAATCTGAGACCATGGTGCTAAGTTCATAAAGGGTCCTGCCCAAGTGGATGAGTTCAAGTGTCTTGGGGTCTTGTTGAGTAAAGGGAGAATGGAGTGGGAAATTTACAGGTGGATTGGTGCAGCATCTTCTGTGATGAAGTCTCTTACCGGTCCATCATAGTGAAGAGGGAGCTGAGCCGGAATGTTAATCTACTGGTTGATCAATGTTCCTACCCTCAACTTGTGACCGAAATAATAAGATCCAGTATACAAGCGGCTGAAATGAGTTTTCTACATAGAGCTAATGAGAAAATATCAGTCATCCAGGAGAGTCAAGCCATTTCTCCTCTGCATTGAGAAGAGCCAGAAGAGATGGCTTAGGCAGTTGATCGTTGGACGCCCTTCTGATGAGGTGCTTTGACCATGTCCAATGTTCCCTCTAAGCTGCGCGCGTGCGCAATCGCGCACTGCCCGCACATTGTCAGCGCACAAGAAAATCTATCCAGCGCATAACCAACATCCCATTCCCCCCCCCCGGAAGCGAAGCGAACACGCAGCGTTTGACGTCCCATTACCCCCCCCCCCGGGTTGGCCACCTGATGTTGCTCACAGTAGTCCTCAGTTTGCTCAGGGAGCTTGTGTGTATGCCCAGATACATGAAAAATTAGAGGGAACATTGACCATGTCCCACTGGGAAGAGGCCCCAAGGACAGCCTGAAACATGCTGGAGATTGCATTGGGAACATCTTTGAGGAGCTGGACGAAGTGGTTAGGGAGAAGGAAGTCGGGGCTTTCCTGCTTAAACTGCTGCTGCCGTGACCCAACCTCGGAAAAGCATTAGAGCAGTAGTTCTTGACCTTATTGGAGGGACCGGACCCCACCAGTTTCATATACGCATTCACCGAACCCCTCTTTCGTGAAAAAATTTTTTTTTTCAAATTCAAGACATCAATGTTAATTACTGGTGCATAAAATGAGCCGTGCATGAACATCACCTTGTTCAAAGAACATAACCAACACAATGCATGAGCTCAAATCAAATTACATACCTGCAAATCAGTGTGATGATAAATCAGGTGTGTTTGGACCTCCGCAGTGGAGGCTCTGCCGATCCCCTGAGACCAACTCACCGAACCCCGAGGGTTCAATGGAACCCAGGGTGAGAAGCACAGCATTAGAGGATTATGATGATAGTGATTTAATTTCATCACGCATTTTAAGCATTTATTTCATTATAAATTAAATTTTGGCACTCTTCGTCCTTCATATCTTTCAGTTTGACCTGGAATAATAATGTCTGAATTTTCCAAAGGATTTATGTTTTTTTTTATTTAAGCTTGCATTTATGTCATATTCATCTCAATAATTATTTGTTGTTCCTGGTTTTTACTGTATTATTCACCTTTTAGATACTTAGATACTTGGTTTCTGCATGATGATTGAATGCTCTGTCCCTGTGTGGAGCTGAGCTTCTCACTATTTAAATGACGAGCAGCAGCTACTCATATAGTTACGTCCTATTTATTTAATTTGACACAGGTTTTCATGTAGAGGAGACGGAGGATAATGAAGCTGTAGTTTCTACGTTGTTCGATCTACGAAGACTACTAATTACCAAGCACCTACCTGCTGTACGGCATTGGGTTCAGGTTTGTACATGCAGAAGCAACATTTCTCATTTGTGTACATTCATTTTAGGGATGTCCAGTAACTGTTGTTTTTCACCGATGCAATAACTTCCAGTCGCTGACCTTTAAATATGTCACACATTCAACAACTGGGAACACGAACACACATATAAAACAAGAAGTAACGTCCTTCTAACGCTACACATTTTTAATGTATTGCACCAGGCAATACATTAGGGGTACTGAATGGCTCAAGTAATGTGGCGATCCTAGACAGTTTATCTAGGGTGGCGAGGGGCTGACAGGACGTAGTTGGGGGTGTCAGAGCTTATAAAACCCAACCCCCCCCCCCCCACCCCCCACACACACACACACACACGCGGCCACAAATGCACACGCACACACATACGCACACACACGCATGAACACACACACATTTCTAATTCAGGTTTCATTTTCTGCACTCCCTGGCACGTTTAAAGAATGTCACATGAATAAACTAGCTTAATGTTGAGTACTAATGGAGTGTGTGTCGGCTATCCAATAACTCTCACCTTGGGCTGCCACAAACGATTATTTTGCTAGTTGACATGTCACCGATAGTAGTTGCTATTAGTCGTTTAATCGGATCATAGATTAAATGCAGCATATTGCAACAGCAAGCAACTGCTCTTTTACAACCATCATTATATTACAGCCTGTTTTATTTGAGGAATGTATAAATAAAAATAATGACATTACATTATGAATTATGGCAGTACATTAAACTTAAATTGAATATACTGTGGCCTTAACATTTTTAGCTGTAAAGGTTTGAGCATTTTAAAATGGAGCCAAAAACTACTGTGCACACTTGCATTATGAATAAAATAAAATTATTTATACAGTAAAAAATAAATGCTAAACATAATTCACTCTTCTCAGGTTTCAAATATCAAGCTTTTTTTGTAATGTGGAAGACTGAAATCAGATGAGCAAAATAATGGAAAAAGGATGGGGGCTAGGAAGGAAAGGGGGGAGAATTACTAATTAAATATATACCGTAATTTTCGGACTATAAATCGCGGGTTTTTTTCATAGTTTGGGTGGGGGGGCGACTTATACTCAGGAGCGATTTATATACATATATATGTTTTTTTTTCACTTTTTTGGGCATTTTATGGCTGGTGCGACTTATACTCCGGTGCGACTTATAGTCCGAAAATGACGGTAAACCGATAGACAATATAAACATCGGACACGACAAACGACAAACAAAGTAAGAGAATAGATCTGCAGTAGATGCAGTAGATACCCATGATTAAATAAACAATAAACAACAAATAAAAGTCTCAGTATAACAAACAACAGTTACATCTCAAACATCGCAACAGCCCTTCCCTTTGAAGTGGGAGAAACAGTAAAGTGTACATATTTTATAAGGTTAGACAAACTCATATACTTTTTCATGGGCATGTAGTATGTGCAAATCTTATTATTTTATATAAACATAACTGCTCAATCAGAACGCGGATACAGCACACAGAGCTTTGTAACCTTCCAATACACATAGGCACAGACCGCTGACACAGCACACACACACAGGGCAGTGACTCTCCAATAGAGGCTTTGCAGTCACGTGGTTTTATCACGTGATTTTGTGTTATGCCGCCATCTTGGCGGTCAACTCGTCAGCTCGTTCCTACGTGTTTGTATAGATTGTTTGATTTCTGCGCTACATTTTCACTGATTTCATCCGAATTATGGCTGGTTTGCTATCCAACGAAGTTGGGCATTTGGATGAAGAATCCAAGAAACGTTACAGAGAGAAGTTGAACCTTGTTGGCACAACGGATCCGTACCTTTTACCGAGAAACATGCTAAAATCGCCCGAGCATTTTGCAACAGCCGACCTGCCTGAACTCTCATATCCAGATATTTATAATTACCTCGTCGATTCACCATCTCCGTACACTGAAAAGGACCTTAAGGCATACAAGTGTCTGGATGCCTACAAGTATTTTACAGCAGGTTTTGTGCATGATGGTCTGATATGGCAGATTAACCAATAAAAATTTTAACCTTGTGCCAATGGCTTGAAAACTTTACCAATGTAGATTTTACCTTGTGCCAAATGAAGTAACAAAAACCCTCTTGTTAAAATATGCTACATTAAAAAAAAATTGTTTCACAAGGTTCATAATAATTTTTTGGGAAATTTCCTAATGCATTCACTCGAGAATTAATTGTTCAATTCCAATATGAAGTTCAATATTTACATTGATAACGTTTTCAAGCCAATCAGATGAAGCATCATGAAAAAATAAACACAAAATAAAAACGGGGGGGTGAACTGAAGAAATCATCCCATTCCCTGCTGCTCTTGCTGCCTTTCTAAAATGCACCCAGCATTTTCAACAATCATATTTGTATCATCCCATATTGTATTATTTCACATTTTGTGAAACAAATCAGGGGTGAATAGTTTGTTTACATACCTGATATGAAGTCCTCATTGCATATCCTTGTGTAAATCGTAGGTTTCCATCGTTCACGACGAATATCCGCGATCCATTTATCACGTTTTTTCATGTTCGCCGGAAATCTATAGAAGCTAAGATTTGGTTTATCGCCTCGTCTATTGCTACATCCAACAGCACAGCAGGTATCCGGCATTTTTAAGCTCAAATAGCAGCAGATATAACAAGAAAGCGTGTGTGAGTCGTTGACCGGCACTGAAAAGTTGACCGCCAAGATGGCCGCCAAGCTAATGTGGGTAGCTTGATGACGTCAGCTGCAAAGCCTCTATACACATAGATACCAAATGGTCAGGTGACGATACCAAATGGTCAGGTGACAGCTGAGCAGAGGTCTACCTTATAAGGACATCCTTTTGCTTTCCCGCCTTTTCCTTTTCCGAACAGTATAAAACCTTCTGACCTGGAGAGTAGGGGTTGTTTTTTCGTCTGCTGCAATGCCTCGTGTACTGACCGCCATTAAACAACCCAAGATCTTGCCAATAAAGAACCAACTGTTACTCCACATCTTTGTTTTCCTTGCTCAATGACGGACATCGTGAACAAAACGCCTTCTATGAAACATGAACAAAAATAACAACAAACAGAAACATTTTCACATTTGACAACCTACCGTATTTTTCGGACTAAAAGTTGCTCCGGAGTACAAGTCGCATCAGCCATAAAATGCACCATAAAGGGGAAAAAAACATATATAAGTCGCACCGGAGTTTAAGTCACATTTTGGGGGAAATTTATTTGACAAAATCCAACACCAAGAACAGACATGAACCAGCAATAGGCTAAACAATACGGTATGCTAACGTGACTTAAACACAAACGAGGAGCTGAGAACGGGCCTGACGTAACATTAACAGTGATTCAAATAACTATAACATGAAGAACACGTTTATCAAACCATCTGTGTCACTCCAAATCATTAAATCCATCGAATTCTTTGTCCTTTGTGTAAACAACGCCGCGTGTGCCGGACTCGTCGTCAGTTGCAGTTCAAATTATTCCACAGGCCCATATACCGCATTGGCCCGAATATAAAACGACCCAGATTATAAGACGACCCCCTTTTTCAAGACTCAAGTTTGAAAAAAGGCTTTTTGAACACAGAATTTAATTTTTATACAGAAAATAGTTATATCTGAAACAAATGATTATAACAATATATTCGAGAGAAAAAGCATGTTATTTTGCCTCATTCAAATCATGCAAAAACTGTCTATCACATCTTAATATCTGAACATTTAAATATGGAAACTAAAGTGCAATCCCATTTGTAAATGAATGGCTTCTGGTTTTTGAAATGTAAATAAACCAATCTACTGTGATTAAAACAACAAAATTGCAATAACTGCATTAACCATCAAAGTGAAGTCTAACTGTAGTCTTGAAACAAATCTGAATAAGGAAAAACATTGCAATAAAATAATGCAAACTGCTACCGCTATTGTTGGGGAGCCTGAGGACTGTATAAGGGGTTGGCTCGGATGGTTATGCTCTTTTCACCCCCGGGTGTTGGTCAGAACACAGGAAGAAAGACGTGGTTCAGTTTTGATTGCTTTACTGAATTATTGGCAAATAATAATAATAAATAACCAAAAATGAAATACTCTCGGCAACACACCAAAAAGAAGTCATCAATCGAGACAACAAAATAGATTTGCTGGCGACCGTTAGTCGCCGTGTCGCTGCGTAACGGCTACTCGTACGATGCGAGGCAAACTTCAAGGAGCGCGCCGGAGCTGTCAATCAAACGGCGCGCACACGAAGCAAACCGCGATCGGACAAACGGCACAACAGTGGACAGTAGTAACAATAGTAGACAGTAGTGAAATGTATATACTCACTTTGTGTCAAAGACGCACACGATCAAGTGAAATACACAGTGAGATACAACTGAAAATGGGTATAATGTCTAGACCCCGAATATAAGACGACCCCCACTTTTTCAGTCTTATTTCAATGCAAAAAACATCGTCTTATATTCGGGCCAATACGGTAACTAGATATAAACTATATATCAAACAACAATAATATAAACAACAATTTTATCGAACCATCCGTGTCACTCCAAATCATTAAATCCATTGGAATCTTCGTCCTTTGTGTAAACACCGGCGCCTTTAACCCCGGAAGTGTGTGCGGTGCGCCGCTGACGTCAGTTGCAATTCAACTTATTCCACAGGCCCATTTAACTATATATAAATTATCAACTATATCAAACTATAACGTAAACAACAATTTCATCAAACCATCCGTGTCACTCCAAATCATTAAATCCATCGAAATCTTCGTCCAATGTGTCACTTAAAAAAAAAAAAACAGCTGTTGACTCCATGCGCCGCTGACGTCAGTTGTCAGTCGTCAGTTGTCAGTCGTCATTTGCGGCTCCAATTATTCCACAGATCTACGTATATATTTATATTGTAGCGTTACCAAAGTACCAGGCAAGACATGGGTTTGGTAACCGGCTCTT
The DNA here is from genome assembly GCF_901709675.1 of Syngnathus acus. NCBI lineage: Eukaryota > Metazoa > Chordata > Actinopteri > Syngnathiformes > Syngnathidae > Syngnathus > Syngnathus acus. The sequence continues at coordinate 27,542,583 of NC_051095.1, forward strand.
TATTTCACAAAACAAGAGCTCAACATATGAGCCAACACACAGTGCTATAAGCATGCACCCTAGATCGCTCTCTTCCCCCCCCCCCCGCCTTCACAGCCTTGCTAGACAATCGGAAACTACTGAAGTCTAACAACATAGATGTTGCTACTCTAAATAAACTATATAAACTTTATAGAACCATCTGTGTCACTCCAAATCATTAAATCTCCTGACTCTGAAAGTCAGTGAATGGAACTCATTGTCAGTGAGGCTCCAATTATTCCGCCGCCATAGTTCGCCCTCATGCGTTTTAAAGTGAAAATAAGATTCAAGATTCAAGAGTTTTTATTCGCCATGTTTGAGCGTGCCAAACAAGGAATTTGACTTCGGTAAAACACACCCTCTGTTCAACATTTAGGTGACTAACAACACTCAGGACATGTGAATAATGGCAAAAACAGTGTAGACAAATTCAAAAAGGTGTGAAGAGCAGGATGTTATTGCACAGTAATGACTCTGAGACTCTATGAGTGGTGTGAGTTCATCAGAGCAACAGCCTGGGGGAAGAAGCTGTCTGTGTCTGCTGGTTTTGGCGTACCGAGCTCTATAACGCCGTCCGGAGGGGAGTAGTTCAAACAGACTGCAACCTGGGTGAGAAGGGTCTGTAGAGATGTTCCTTGCACGTTTCCTGGTCCTGGACAGGTACAAGTCTTGGATAGATAGGAGGTTGATTCCAATGATCTTTTCTGCAGTCCTGATTGTCCGTTGCAGTCTGTGCTTGTCTTGTTTGGAGGCTGATCCAAACCAGACAGTGATGGAGGTGCAGAGGACAGACTGGGTGATGGCAGTGTAGAAGGTCTTCAGTAGCTCCCGCGGCAGGTTGAACTTCTTGAGCTGTCTCAGTAAGTACAGCCTCTGCCGGGCCTTCTTCTGGACAGAGTCTATGTGGCCGGTCCATTTCAGGTCCCGAGAGATTGTGGTTCCCAGGAACTTGAAGGTGTCTGTGGAGAGAATAGTATTACTGCGGATAGTGAGGGGTGAAAGTGGTGAAGGGTCTCGCCTGAAGTCCAGTGTCATCTCCACGGTCTTGAGCGGGTTCAACTCCAGATGGTTTTGGCTGCACCAGTGGACCAGCCGCTCCACCTCCTGTCTGTACGCAGTCTCATCACCGTCCTGGATCAGTCCGATGAGAGTGGTGTCATCTGCATACTTCAGGAGCTTCACAGGAGAGTCACCTGAGGAGAAATCATTGGTGTAGAGAGAGAAGAGCAGTGGGGAAAGGATGCACCCCTGAGGGGCTCCAGTATTGGTGGTCCGGGTGTCAGATGTGATGCCCCCCAGCCTCACACGCTGTCTCCTGTTGGTCAGGAAGCTGGTGATCCACTGACAGGTGGAGGCAGGCACCGCAAGCTGGATGAGCTTCTGTTGGAGGATGTCAGGAGCGATGGTGTTGAACGCCGAGCTGAAGTCCACGAACAGGATCCTGGCGTACGTTCCTGGGGTGTCCAGGTGGTGCAGGATGTAGTGCAGTCCCATGTTGACCGCATCATCCACTGACCTGTTTGCCCGGTAGGCAAACTGGAGGGGGTCAAGCAATGGGCCCGTGACCTCCTTCAGGTGGTTCAGCACTAACCTCTCGAAAGATTTCATGACCACAGATGTCAGTGCGACGGGTCTATAGTCATTCAAACCTGTGATGGCGGGCTTCTTGGCCACTGGAACGATGGTGGAGCTCTTGAAGCACGAGGGCACCTCACACAGCTCCAGAGAACGGTTGAAGATCCGTGCAAAGGTGGGCGCCAGCTGCTCAGCGCAGACTTTCAAGCAGGAAGGTAACACGCCGTCTGGGCCCGGTGCCTTCCTGGTCTTTTGTCTCCGGAACATCTGGCGCACTTCCTCCTCGTGGACCTGGAGTGCGGGCGCGGCCTCTGCAAGAGAGAGAGTGGGTGACAACGATGATAGAGGTGTGGACAGAGCAGTTGTGGGGAGAGGTGAGTATGTAGATTGTGCTGCAGGAAGTCCCGTTGTGTGGGAGGACCGATCAAACCTGCAGTAGAACTTGTTTAGCTGTTTAGCAAGCCTTGGGCTCTCCACAGGACTGGGGGTTCGTTTCTTGTAGCCCGTGATGCTCTGCAGACCTTTCCACACTGTTGAGGGATCAGGATTGGCAGAGAGGTGTCTCTTCAGGTTCTCCCCGTAACACCTCCTGGCTTTCCTGACCTCTCGGTTCAGTGTGTTTCTGGTCTGCCTGAACAGGTCGCGGTCGCCACTCCTGTAGGCCTCCTCCTTGACTTTGCGCAGCCTCCTGAGGTTCGGTGTAAACCAAGGTTTGTCGTTGTTGTACGTGCAGAAGGTCTTAGTCTGCACACACAGATCCTCACAAAAACTGATGTATGATGTGACAGTGTCAGTGAGTTAATGCAAGTCTGAAGTTGCAGCTTCGAAAGCTCCCCAATCGGTGCAGTCAAAGCAGGCTTGGAGGTCCTGCCTTGACTCCACTGTCCACTTCCTCACAGTCCTCACCACAGGCTTAGAAGTTTTTAGTTTCTGCCTGTAGGCCGGGAGCAGATGAACTAGACAGTAGTCCGAGAGTCCTAAAGCTGCACGAGCCGCAGAGTGGTATGCATCCTTGATCACGGTGTAGCAGTGGTCCAGAGTCTGTGCCCCTCTGGTGGGACACGTTACGTGCTGTCTGTATCTGGGGAGTTCCTGTGCGAGGTTCGCCCTGTTAAGATCACCCAGAACAATGATTAGTGAGTTTGGTAGAAGTTTCTCCATGTCTGTTACCTGGTCAGCCAGCATCTGCGTGGCTTCACTCACACGTGCGTGTGGTGGGATGTAAACAGCCGCCATGACGATCGAGGAGAACTCCCGTGGTGAATAGAATGGCCGGCAGTTTATGAAAAGTGTTTCTAGGAGAGGGCTGCAAAACTCTTTCAACACCGTGACATCAGTACACCAACGTTCATTAATGTAGAAACAGAGACCACCTCCCTTTGATTTTCCGGAGAGCTCCGCGCTGCGATCTGCTCGCGTTAGCCTGAACCCGGCTAGCTCCACGGCGTGGTGGGGGGTTCGTTCGCTGAGCCACGTTTCCACAAAGCACAGCGCGGCGGATCTGCTGAAGTCCGTGTTCCTTGAAGTGAGGAGCAGCAGTTCGTCCATCTTGTTCGCCAGGGAGCGGACATTCGCCAGATGAATTGACGGTAGGGCAGAACGGAACCCTCTCTGCCTCAGCCTTACGAGTGCTCCGGCTCCTTTTCCGCGCCGCCGTCGTCGCGCTAGCTTGTACAGCACCGCCGCTCCGGCTAGAATCTCCGACAAACAATCTGAATCGGAGAGAACAGGAGAGAAAATACCAGAAGAAGACTGTCCGATGTTTAACAGCGCTTCTCTGGTAAAAGTGATCCGGGATGGACAGCAGAGGACACAGAAAACACACAAAATAAGACAAATAAACAGAGAGCGACTCACCGTGGCTGCCATCCGCGGCGCCATCATATGACGTCATCATGTGAAGTTATCAACTATACTAGTAAGTAAGTAATGTGTTAATTATCAAGTAAAAATTTGCGAATAATTACACATATAAGTCGCTCCTGAGTATAAGTCGCCCCCCCACCCAAACTATGAAAAAAAACATGACTTATAGACTTATAGAAAAATACGGTATTTACAAATTTTGGGCTATTTACATAGATGTTTGCGCGGGTGCTCAAAATGTGTGCGTGTTTTTCTATTTAGAAGGGATGTATTTGTGCGTCACTGTATGCGGCATCAGAATACTCGTCAGATAATGGCGATTCATTCGACCTATGGCACAAAGCACACACTACATGTATGACCGAGTCAGCGGTGGCTTGTGATGCGGACTTCTGTGTGTTGTGTCCTCACAATCATCTCCTCTAAATTCGCTCCATCATTTTGCTCTACCGCTATCACAAAGAGCAATAGTTTGCTCTGTTGGAAGATACTTGAAAGCCGATTGCTCCCGTTTCGCCATTTTCTCACACTCTCTGACTTTTTCCTCCATAACTCGACAACTACATTCTCCATTGTTCTCCCATGTAGGATAGGCTTACAGTTTGTCACCACTCTATGAGCCAGCAAGAACAACTCTGCCATCAAGTGGTCAGAGTTAACCACTACAATGCTCTATAGACTTGATTTTAAGTGAAGAGGTCTTATCTACTCAATAAGAAATAATAATTGTAAAGGGAGAATGGTCAAAATACCTTCAACCAGAATCCAGACTCTCATTGGAAGCTATAGGAAGGGGGGTGCGAGAATGCTTCCTAGGGGGTGCGAGGACACCCTGGGGGGAATTTACAATTTTTCGGGGATAATGGTCGGGTAACCGAAAAAAGTGAAAAATTTTGGAAATCAAGAAGTCAGTGTTAATTGGCATTAGGGATAATGCTAATTAAGCCTTATAGCTGTAAAGTAAACCAATTATTATTATAGTAATTATTTAGGGTTAGGGTTAAGGGTGCGAGAACTGGTTGGTGAATTGAATGGGGTGCGAACAAGGAAAAAGGTTAAGAACCACTGGTTTAGAGGCTGTTATTTCTGCAAAAGGAGGATCTACTAAATATTGATGTCATTTTTCTATTGGGGTGCCCAAATTTATGCACCTGCCTACTTTTGTTTAAGTAATGATTGCACACTTTCTGCAAATCCTATCAACTTCATTTCACTTCTCAAATATCACTGTGTTTGTCTGCTATATGATATATTTAACTGAAATTGCTGATCCGAACAACCAATGATTTAGAAAGGAAAATCTTGAAAATGATTAGGGGTGCCCAAACGTTTGCATACGAGTGCGTGTGTGTTCGTACGTGTGTTTGTGTATGTATGTATGTATATATTCAGTAATCCCTCGTTTATTGCGGATAATTGGTTCAAAAAACCACCCGCGATAAGTGAAATCCACGAAGTAGAGTCACCGTCTCATCTGTACATTTTTTGTGTCAATAAATGTATATGAAATCATTTAAGTGCATATTTTATTATTAGAACATTAAATAATTGTTTCAAACATGTAAATAATACATTAATAGTATAAATAACATACAGAAAAGTTTGTATGATTATTGAAAATATAAATATTATACGTGTGTGCGTGTAACATGTTAACAAGAAGTACTGGGGGGGAGAAAAAGGCAGCCTCTACGCGGCCTCCCCTACGAGTCATCACTCTTATTATATATTGTTTGTGCCTTCTTGTTTTTATTTTGTCGTTTGCTTGTATGTCTATCGTGTACTATGTCTCGTCACCGTGGGATAGTGGAAACGTAATTTCGGTTTCTTTGTGTGTCTTGGCATGTGAAGAGATTGACAATAAAGCTGACTTTGACTTTGACTTTGAGTAGCTTACAGGCTTGATAAGCCTACAAAAGTGAAACTAATGTCTTTGCCACGTCTGCAGACCGCACAAAGCCTAGCTGGTTTAGCGTGACTGCAGCTCAACATTGAAGGCCTTACCACCGCTAAATTCAACGTCATCGAACAGATCGCCATTAAAAACAAGGTGACTACAGTTCTACTGCAGGAGACCCACATCGAAAACAAGAACTTCTTGAAGCTTCCTGGGTACAGTCTGGCTGGTCACACCGCCGACAAACATCACGGCATAGCGACGTTCGTTCGTAACGACATGGCTTGGTCAGCTATAGCACAGTCCGCAAAAGATGCAGAGGTGGAATGGATTGCCACTAAAGTGCAAGACACTGCCATCGTCAACATCTACAAGCCGCCCCAGAACAGGTTCACTCCAACATCTCTGCCAGATGTCCCAGCCTCCACCGTGTACGCTGGTGATTTCAACAGCCAGCACACAGATTGGGGCTACAGCAGCTCCAATGCTGATGGTGAATTCCTGGCAGAATGGGCCTCGGCCGCGGAGGCAACACTCCTATACGACCCAAAGGAGCCACGCACTTTCTACTCTGCACGCTGGAACAGCACCACCAACCCGGACCTGGCCTTTGCAAAATGCCGCGACAACGAACCAATACCAGAAAGACGTATCCTGGACAGATTCCCCCGTTCACATCATCGACCATCATCTCTGGCCCAGCCTGTGGAAGGGAAAGACGTGAAGAGGTGGAACTTCCAGAAGGCAAACTGGGTGGGCTTCTCACAGCAAGTGAACAAGGCAGCTGCTGGTCTCCCACACCCACGCCCCACCAACTTGGACATTGCCTACGACTCATACTGCAAGATGCTGCTGGCCGCCGCCAAGAAGAACATCCCCCGTGTCATATGCAAAGCCTATGTTCCCTGCTGGGATGACGAATGTGAAGAGCTACTTTGCGCCCACACAGAATCACAAACTAGTGAAGACAGGGACATAGCCGCGAACAACCTAATCTACAGACTAAATGAGAAACGCAGGCAAAGATGGACGGAGACAGTGGAATCAATTGACTTCACACGCTCTAGCCGTCGGGCGTGGCAGACCATGAACAAGCTGATGGGCAGATCGACAATCCCAGCACAATGTACCATCTCTGCAAACTCCATCGCGTCACTACTGCTGAGCAATGGCCACTTCCCCAACACAGACAAGGATTTCACCAGAAGAACATCGGCGAGGGTCCATGAGCTGCACAGGGCACCAGGCTGTGATTTCAACCTATCCTACGACTTCACAACACAAGAAATCGGGCTGGCCATCCAACGGCTGAAAACTGGTAAGGCACCAGGCATCGACGGCATCCACCCGGAATACATAAAACATCAAGGCAAGAAGGCAACCGACTGGCTGTGCTCCTTCCTCTCAATGTATCTCCAGTGCGTGAAGCTACCAAAGATCTGGCGCCGTGCCAAGGTGATTGCGCTGCCGAAACCAAACAAGCCTAGTGATGACCCCAAAGGATACCGACCCATCTCACTGCTCTGTGTTCCATACAAGCTCCTGGAACGTCTCCTCCATGCACGTCTCAACCCAGTGATCGACCCCCAGTTCCCGAGAGAACAGGCTGGCTTCCAAAGCGATAGGTTCACGGCGGACCAGGTGACCCTTCTGTGCCAAGACATAGAAGACAGCTTCCAAGCAGGGGAGAAAGCTGGCGCTGTCTTCTTGGACCTCATACCTGCATACGACACTGTCTGGATGCGTGGGCTGCATATGAAACTCCTGGAAACCATCCCAGACAAGCATATGGTGAACTTCATCATGGAGATGCTGAGAAACCGCAGCTTCTGGCTACACACCAGCAATGGACAATGCAGCAGGGTAAGGAAACTCAAGAACGGCGTCCCACAAGGCTCAGTGCTGGCACCAATGCTGTTCAACATCTATATTCATGACCTGCCTGCAACCCAGTCAAAGAAGTATGGCTATGCAGATGACCTGGCCATCCTACTTAGTAAGCCATCCTGGGAAGCAGCAGAACAGGGCCTTTCCGAGGATATGAATATCCTGTCCTCATACATGAGGAACTGGCGTCTCAAGCTCAGAATGGGCAAGACAACATCTTCAATGTTCCACCTCAACAACAAGGATGCAGCCCGTGAGCTGAACGTCATGGTGGATAATACCCGGCTACAGCATCAGCCCGTTTCCACGTACCTCGGTGTGAAGCTTGACAGAACACTAACATTCAAACAAAACCTGGACAGTGCCACGGCGAAGACAAGTGCCCGTGCCGCCCTTATACGCCGCTTAGCCGGCACCACCTGTGGAGCCACGACAAAGACACTGCACATGTCCACGCTGGCCCTGGTGTTCTCAGCTGCCGAGTACTGTACCCCGGCCTGGTGCCGTAGCCCTCAACAGCGCCCTGCGGACTTCTCGGGGTGCCTGCGAGCCACCCCAGTAAACCAACTGCCCGTCCTCGCAGGCATCGCCCCGGCTAACATCAGATGAGAAGCAGCCACGCTGGCCCTCTCCCGAAAGGCACAGACCAGTGAATCCCACCTCCTCCATAAGATCGTCACAGAGACACCACGATGCGTGCACCTAAAGTCACGACGCCCCTTTGCCATCCAAGCCCATGAGCTGCTCAGCACAACATCAGCTGACACTTCCAAGGCCACCTGGGTCAAAACCAAATGGAGAGAACAGTGGAAGTCAGCAGAACCATCTAGGCTGCACCACTACATCAATGACCCCACAGACTTCTCTGGCCAGGACTTGCCCCGGAAACGGTGGACAACCCTCAACCGTCTGAGGACAGGCGTTGGACGCTATGGAGCTGCAATGAAGAGGTGGGGACTCGCAGATAGTGCCTCCTGCGAGTATGGGGACCCAGTCCAGACAGTAGAGCACATCATCAGCAGTTGCCCCAAACACCGGCCACCGAATGGCAAACAAGGCCTGATTGATCTGGACAACGACACGTTGACCTGGCTCGCCTCAACAGAGCTGCAAGTCTGAAGTCATACGACAGAAGAAGAAGAAGAAGTACTGAGCAGGCTAACGAGTTAGCGGAAAGATGCTAATTCGCATTCGTGCTAACACGCGAAAACGGACCTCTAAAAGGAATTTAAACGAACATTTGGAGCAATACTATATTGTCCTAAAGGTTAGACACATGTGATCGTTCATTTCTCTTGTTAGGAGACCCACTTACATCGTCAATGACTGCTGTACCACTGTAACCGACATATGTACACGAACGTGAAACAGGAAGTGGTATCGCCTGAAAACGGCCTTCAAAATAAAGTACCCTACCTCAACCAAAGCACGGCTGAATAACATAAATAAAATGGAGAATTCTTAACACATACTGTAAATATGTTTTTAGAACAGCTTTTATTATTATAATTATTTTTATAACAAGGTACAAGTGTACATACTGTAAATATGTTTTTAGAACTCTTTTATTTTTATAACAATTTTTTATAACAAGGTACAACACTGTAAATGTGTTTTTAGAACTCTTATTATTATAACAACTTTTTTATAAAAAGGTACAAATGTACGCACTGCAATTGTGTGGGCACTCCCTGCCTTCTGCTGGCGTGAGGGCAACTTTCGTGCCATAATTCCTAAATTTTGAAGTTTCATTTTGAATTTGAATTTCTTTTTAATTTGGAAAAAAAATCTGCGCTGTAGTGAAACCGCGGTAAATGAGCCGCGATGTAGCAAGTGATTACTGTATATGTATATTTACTGTGTATATTTATTATGTATATACATATATGTATTTGACACCGTGCTGAACCAGCCCACCCCAGTGGACCCAACTGTCCTTCCAGAGCTCCCTTAACATCCTAGCTTACCAGATCTCCACCTCCCCCAACCTTCAAGGAAATCCTGCACGCAGTCAAAACCCTGAAAAAACATAAATCCCCTGGACCTGACAGCATCCCGGCTGAACTCCTCAAGGAAGGAGGCTACTGCTGTATATGGACACTGCATCTCTACATTTTAGAGGTGTGGAGATGAGAATGTGTCCACAATAGTGGAAAGATGCCAACACTGTTACCATCTATAAGAACAAAGGAGATAAATCCATCTGCTCCAATAGTAGGGGTATCTCTCATTTGTCCACTGCTTGAAAGGTCCTTGCCAAGATCATGCTCCGCAGACTCGTCTCGGCAGACTCATCTCAGCAATATCAGAACGGGTCACCCCAGAGTCGCAGTGTGGTTTTCGGAAAGACAGGGACAGTAGACATGATCTTTGTGACACGTCGGCTCCAAGAGAAATGTTGGGAGCAGCACAAGGACTTGTTCATTGCCTTTGTCGATCTCTCAAAGGCATTTGACACAGTGAACAGGGACCTACTGTGGCAAGTCCTGAAGAGATTTGGGTGACCACCCAGGTTTCTCATCATCCTTGTGCAGTTTCATTCTGGGATGATGGCCCGAGCGGTAGTAGGAAGACACAGCTCAGAGGCCTTTGGTGTAAAAACTGGAGTGCGGCAAGGTTGTGTGCTGGCTCCAGTTCTCTTTAACATCTTCCTCGTCTGCTACGCAGGAGGATAAAGCAGCAGGCTGGAGTTACCATAGACTTCAGGCTCGATGGTAACCTGTTTAACATCAGGAAGCTACAGGCAACTGCCAAGCTGACCTCGGAGACCATCATTGAGCTACAATACGCCGATGACTGTGCCCTGGTTGCTCACACACCAGAGGCTCTGCAAAACATCCATTCGGCAGCCGTAACTGCATATACCAGAATGGGGCTGACGATCAACACCCAGAAGACAGAGGTACTCTGTCAGTCCAGCGCTGACCTCTTACAAAACCCAACAATAACTTTCACAGCAGCAGGGCAACAGGTGCTCACGGTGCCCACCTTCAAATACCTGGGGAGCATAATGTCTGACACCTGCTCAAGGGATGACGAGATTCAAATTCGCCTCAAGCAAGCATCAGCATCTTTTGGTCGCCTAAGGAGAAGGGTTTTTCAGCAACCTCAAACTCCACACCAAAGTGCTGGTCTACAGAGCAGTATGCATCACTGCACTACTGTATGGATGTGAGGCATGGACTATTTACAGCCGCCATCTGAGAAGCCTGGAGACCTTCCATGTGAGATGCCTCCAGAAGATCCTTGGCATCACATGGAAGGACAAAGTGCCACACACAGAAGTGCTGTAGAGGGCAAGCAGCCGTAGCGTGGAGTCAATCAACGTCAACTCAGGTAGATGGGGCACGTCACCCGAATGCCCAGCCTTAGACTCCCACGCAGAATCCTCGACGGTCAGTTACACCTGGGCCAATGCAGTGCTGGTGGGCAGACGAAGCAGTTCAAAGATCAAATGAAGACCACCCTGAAGAGATGCCAGATCAAGTGAAGAGGGCTTCACTGGAGGAACCTCTGGCGCTCCCACTCCTCACAGGGAGTGGATCACATGGAGGAACAGCGCACACAACATCGTGCAGCAAAGCGTGCGAAGAGGCACGCTCGCCAAGCCACCCCTGCTCCCCCCAGCACCTCCTTCACATGCCCGTTCTGTAACCGCACCTGTGGATCCTGGATCGGACTATTCAAACATCAGCAGACTCACAAATAAAAGAAGATGGTCATCATCGAATCGATAGACAACCATAAGCAAGCATGAAAGTCAATTTTGTTCATATTTTACTTTAACGCCTTACTTAAACAAAACCTCACTCTAAACACCACAAAGACAAAAGAATTCGTCCTGGGCCTCTGCAAACACAGCACAGACCCTTGGCCCCACTGATCATCATCATGACCTGCGTCAAAAAGGTCCACTCATTCTACCTCCTGGATGTGCACAGAGATGTGCGACAACCTCTCCTGGACTGTCAACACTACAGCAGTGAAGAAAGCTCAACAGTGACTACACTTCCCGAGAGTGCTCAGGAAAAATACGTCCCAAGACACAGCTCCTGGTGAGTTTCTACCAAACCACCATCAAGAGCATCCTAGCGTGCTGCATCATGGTGTGGTCTGCGGGGTGCACCATTGTTAACAGGAGAGAGATACAGCGAAAATCATTGACTGCCCTCTCCCATCCCTAAGAAGACATCGCCATCTCCCGCTACCTCAGCAGAGCGACTAACATTGCCATGGATTGAAAACATAGAACATCATATCTTCGAACAATTGCCCTGAGGTTGGCGCTACAGAGCTCACAAGACACACTCAAACAGATTCAAGGACAGCTTCCCTGAGCTATAAACCGAAAATAACCACTGCTAACGCACTTCTTATACGACCATATTCTTCACTCTATCCAACCTTGTACCCCACCCCAATGTGCAATAATCTACGACACTTAAATACATGTGCATTACTTCTATATACGTAAATCTATATATCGTATATATTGGGGGTGTAATAATACGTTTTATGACCGATACAATACGTTTCGATATAAAGCTTGATTTGACACAAAGCAACATATCGTTTTTTTGGAATGATACAATTCGATGTGATGAAGGCAATTTTGATATGATAACTTGATGTACAGTGTGACTTATCTGTCCATCAATTTATACTAATTAAAATCCAAATCAACAATGTATTTTTTTTCATTGGATTTTATTTTGAAACCAATTCAGCTTTACTGATTCCAAAACACCAAGCTAGTTCTCATAATATTCTAGAACAGTGGTTCTTAACCTTGGTTCGATCAAACCCTAGGGGTTCAGTGAGTCTGTCTCAGGGGTTCGACAGAGCCTCTACTGAGGTCTGAACAAACCTGATTTATTGTGTAAATTCTGATTTGCCAGTATGTAATTTGTTGTGAGTTCATGCATTGTGTTGGTTTTGTTCTTTGAACAAGGTGGTGTTCATGCACGGCTCATTTTGTGCACCTATAAAAAACATCTATGTCTTGAATTAAAAAAAAAAAAAAAAAAATCACTAACAAGGGGTTCGGTGAATGTGCATATGAAACTGGTGGGGTTCGGTACCTCCAACAAGGTTAAGAACCATTGTTCTAGAATAAACAAAGTGCAATAAAAAATACTTAGTTCTCCTTTTATTCCCGAACTTGCTTATTTAAAAACTAGTTCTATTTATAAATATTTGATTTTGCATATTTTTTAAATATTTTGCTTAGCTGAACAATATTCAACATTATCTTTTGTGGAAGAAAAATAATAGAACCATTATTTCTGGACTATAAGCCACACCTGATTATAAACCGCACCAGCTAAAATTAGGGGGAAATCTTTTGTTCATATATAAACCGCACCTGACTATAATCTTGTTTTGTTTCTATATAAGGCACACCGGACTATAAGCCACAGGTGTTTTAATGTTTAATTACCATTAGCAAGAGAATGTCCACAAAGAGGATTGTCAGGAAAGAGATAGTTCTTTGGGGACGCATACCTTTTATTAACATACGTTTATTGACAGAGATGACGGAGCTCTGCCAACATACAAACATGCTTAAATCTCAGCGACAACCATAATAAACTTAATGTGCAGGGAACACTAGCAACACACAAGTAACAATAAGTAAAATGGGACCACTCACAGGGGTAAAGTTGGCAATGCGATATGAGGTACACGTAAATTTCCGAAGACATGAACCCGGAAAAAAATAATACTGAAAAGGGTGACGCAACAAGATGTCATCAACAATAGCCCAGTGCCCTCTAGTGGCCGGAGGAAACCTCTACAGTAGATGCAGCAGCTCAATTTTCTTAAAGAACCAAATCAACTGCCTTTAACTTAAAAGCGGCATCATATGCATTTCTTTTTTCCCTCATAATGAGGGTTTGTGTATAAAAGCGTCCTTTCTTCAGTAATGTGAGAAATTGATTTCGTTCTGTCTCTTGTTCGTGTCAATTGTGCGGCACTATTTGCCTGGCGGACGGACATGCGATCAACACACCACTCTTCTCCCCAGTGACCGTGTGTCTGGTCACACGTCCCTCCGCCCAGCAAAGTGGGGCCGCACAACAGCGGTCTACAACTTTTTTACTAACGAGTGTATAAGTGTATTAGACAGCACAAAAATCACAAGAAATCCATAGATACACCGCACCAGACTACAAGCCGCTGGATTCAAAGCTTGTGCAAAACGTATTAGGCCATAGTCCGGAAAATACGTTCAATTATATTTTTACACTCAATTTACCCGCTGCTGTGATTGTTTTGTATAAATAATTAACTGTATTCAACAGTAAAGAATGTTGCCAACGGCTTAGATATTCTGTTTAAAAAAATATGGTCTCATGTCTGGCAGTAAAAACTGTTGACCCAAGGCATTTATCCCCCACCCAAATTGAATTTCTTTTCCCCCTCTCCTGATTTTGGCAGGTCAAATAAATTATATAATCCACCTACCCCCTGCAATGTGCTCACATACTAGTCGTTGATGTTTAGTGCATTTAGTATTTCGGTGGATGTTTGTGATGTCCTACTGTGTGAGTGGTCAATGAATGCACCTGGAGTAAACTGCAGAATGACGTTCTTTTCCTTCTCCACACAGCTATTGAGCGTTGAATGCAAGCCCTTTTTTTTCCACAACCTTGTTTATATAACTGAAAAGCAAAACACACAAGTGTGTGTTCTTTGTGTCTTAAAGCGAGTAATGTCGCACTGATGTTACTCAATACGTGCGTGCTTCCACTAAATTGACTTACCAGGTAAAACATCGAATCAAAAAAAAATATATATATATATATTTGCGTGCTTGACATAATCTTCGGCAGCCAGCGCCTATCAGAGTTGACACGTTTGAGTGAAAACAACTTAAGGCAACAAATAGCATTCAGACTTGAAAAAAAATGTCAGGGTATTAAGAATTCGGGTTCTGAAATTATCTCAATTATATCGATTAAATCGATTAATAACGATGTCGATGTGTGGCCAGCATCGATGTAATCAAGTCCAGCTCTCTGTCACGTGTCCGCTCCTCTAGCACCCTGGTCAGCACCTGTCTCCTACGAACATTTGATTGTAGCAATCAAGCTCATCACCGACACCTGCTTATGTAGATGGCCACAGCTTTGTCAATTCACCTGTGATACTACCAGTGATGCTGGCCGTACTCCGACTGACTCCCGTTGCCAACCTTGCTTGCTTCTTTGCCCGATCAGCCCTGAACGCTGCCCGGCCTGACCTACTGCCTGTTCCTGACCACTTCTCTGTCTTTCGTTTTGTCTGTCTGTTTGCCCGATCTGCTCCGAACTCTGTCTGGCCCGACCTGCTGCCTGCCCCTACCACGAATTCGCTTTTCCCCTGTCTGCCTCGACGACGCATGCTACTACGACTCCTGAACACCTGCCCGTCGGTCTACCAGCCTGCTTGTTCCCATCCCGCAACCAACCAGCCGTGTTCCGACACCTGTTGTCAGCCCGATCCTGCGCAGCTTCTCCGCTGCACCTGCGCTGCCAATGCTCCAGTCTCTCACTTTCCTTTTCCCTATTTTCAATAAATCTGTTCACGTCGCATTTGGTCGTCCTGTCTTGGTAGTGACACACTAGTGATGTGCATTCCAGTTCTTTTAAGTGAACTGAATCTTTAGAATCAGTTCACTCAAAAGATTCGTTCAAACGAATCGTTCAACGAATCCCCCCCCCACACGCACACACACACACTGATTTTTATTTTTTTTTGGACCTCTCGTGGAAACAACCCATACACATCAAACAATACAACTACACAACCCCCACCCCCTCAATTTTTTTTAAAATTATATATAATAATAATAATTGGCTCGGGTAATTCACACATTTCTTTCTATAATACGACACCTACACTGATCCGTTGGCAACAGTCTCTCACCCGGTCGTGAACGGGAAGTTGCGTCATTGACGGGTTCGTGAACAGGAAATTACGTCACTGACTCGTAAAGTCCCGCCTCCATCTATCGCTCGCTGCTGATTGGTCTTTCGCGCAGATTCACGAATAAGTGACAGACAGCATTGCTGCTATGCCAGCCGACACACGATATGCCAACATGGATGTTTTAATTTTGTATTTGTTGGCTTGTTGTTGATGGTGTTATGGTGTATATGTTATGGATGGTTGTTAGGGTGGTGCTCACTCTAACTTGTTTTGCAAGAACCACACAGGAGACAAGTCCTTTTAGGTGGAGAGTCCATTCGTCGCTGTGCGTACAGCGATGATCGAATGAGGTCTGACTCTGGCCTCATGCAGGAGCATTTTTATTGAGAGAAACAAGAGTGGGGTTGAGAGTGGGGGTGTGGGTGGACAGGATGGGGTTGAAGCCCCTTCCTGCTGATAAAAGCATAGCAGGGGGTCTTTTACGACGTTGTATAAACAAAGCCACTTTGATTGCTTCCTCTGCAGCTAGTCAATCAGTTCAAAAGATCTTAGCACTTTGGTCTACTACTTTTGTTAAGACAGGACAAGCTAGGTAAATTATTACAGGTTACATTCCAACATAATCATACGATGAAGATAATCTGTAAACCCTAACAATGGTGGATACCGAATGTGTTTGTGTTTGAATAAAAGGTTGGAAAAAAAACCCGTTATGCCGACATTTGTTATTTAAGGGAACACCAACTCATATAACAACGTAAAACACATATACGTACATATTGTCATATAAAGCAGTTAACCAAACGTCAGATTTTTAGGTTTTGATTGGCGAATATAAAAACAAGGAATAAAACACCAGACACGTTTTAACAAATGTTTATTAAAATAATAATAATAATAATAATATGAAAAGTAAATTTCAAACCAGCAATCTAATATGAAATTGCAGTAGATATATTGGATAACAATATTTAGGCATATACTATATGCATACACGTTATTTAAAAACTACTATGCAAATGAAAATCATTCACTCACTCACTGATTCATTCACGCACAGATTCGTTCGTTGGTGAACGGGAAATGCAATTTGCGACTCGTTCGTGAACGGGACGCTACGTCAATGACTCGTAAAGTCCCTCCTCCATCTAACGCTCTCTGGCGCTGCTGGTTGGTCGATCACGAAGATTCACGAGTGAGTGACAGACAGCATTGCTGCTATGCCAGCCGACACGCGTTATGCCGACATTGATGTTTTAATTTTATATTTGTTGACTTGTAGTTGATGGTGTTATTATACCGAATGTGTTTGTGTTTGAATCAAAGGTTGGAAAAAACCCGTTATGCCGACATTTGTTATTTAAGGGGACACCAACTCATATAACAACGTAAAACATATAAAGTTAACCAAATTGTTTTAATGTTTTAATTGGCGAATATAAAAACAAGGAATCAAACACCAGACAAGTTTTAACATAAATGTTTATTAAATAATATTAATATTCATAATAATATTAATAATAATAATAATATTAAAAGTAAATTTCAAACCAGCAATCTAATGTGAAATTGCAGTAGATATATTGGATAACAATATTTAGGCGTATATATGCATACGCATTATTTAAAAACTACTATAAGTGTTATAAAAGAAAGATTGAAAGATTTGACGACAATGCCGAGTTCTGTCAAAAAAGTCAAAAGTCAAAGTCAAAGTCTGATTTAATGTCAAATTCTTCACATGCCAAGACACACAAAGAGATCGAAATTACGTTCCATGGATGACATGACTGAGAGTGACCCCACAGAGATGGAAGCAGCCAAGTGGGATCTAAAATATATCGGTCTTTATATATTTTGTTGCCGTTCAACAGGAACAACCAGCCATATACGATTTGTCTTTAGCATCTTTATCATATTGAGGGCATCAGTGTGATTTTCATCCTCTGCAATCTAATTGACTACAATCTTGAAAGGAAAAATGGTATCTTGAAAAATAAAGCACATTTGTTTGTTTGTTTATAGGTCTTCACCAAGTCTGGTGCTAATCAGCACCTCTTGAGAAGAGCACTGGATCTTAGAATTTCCCTGGAATGTTCTCTGCTGAAACTGAGCGAGTTGAACATTGACTCGAAGAGTGGAGTAAACAAAATGGTGCGTTATTGTTATGTATGTACATTTTGGTAAGTTGATTTTAAATGTGACTTTGAATGAAATCATGATTTCATTTTGTCTCAACGATTGGTTAGTTTTTGATAGTTTTAGTGGTTTTCAAACTTTTTACACAAAGTACCACGTAAAAAATACTTATTAAAATAAAAAATAAAAAATAAATTAGAATATTAATCTCTCAGCGCTGCCATTGTGACTAATTGCGTAGCGCAGACTATTTGTATAAAGGACATCTAATGTTATTTTAAACCACTGTAGCATTTTTCATATTGAACATTAACGCTGCCTTGAATATATATATAAAAAAACTGTATTTAAATAATAATTCAATTCAATTATAATGCACATTAGGTAAATTAAAAAAGTGTCCCTAAGTAAATATTTTGAACCAAACAGTTGTCAAAAATGAAATGCAACTGTAATAAACGTCAAAGTTAGTAAATGCAACTGAACTGCACTTAGGCTGTGTTCATTTTGCATACCACCTGAGTTAACTAGACATCTAAGAAAACGCTATTTGGCAGAAAATGATTAGAGAAGCTCTGGGGTAGCTAATAGACCTGTCAAGGAAGATTAGTGGTATAAAGATGTCACTTTACCGATCATATGAGCTGACTACTCCCTTGAGACAAAGAAGCATGTGTGTTTTGGCCAGAAGAGTAGGCTACAATTGAACAGTTAAAGATGGTGTACTTAAGACAGACAAGGAGGGAAAGCTTTTTTCTCACTGAATGATCAATTTCTCGGCAGACAGTGACAATTGGGAAAGCCAATGGAAATAGATACGAGGTCTACAAAATCACACTGGATTGGTGATAAATTGATACCGTGCGACAAATTTAAGCAAGAAAAGAGCTCTTGGTCATTTCAAGCCTGTGTTTTTTATCTGGATACAAATGGCCAAGAGCAGTGTTTCCCAACCACTGCGCCACGGTGAGACATATTCAGCTGTGCCGTGGGAAATTGGCCATTATTAATTACGGAGTGCATTGTAAATAGGATCGCCAAAACAATGGTCAGCGCAAGGCCTGGTCAGCCACATGCTAATGGCGCATGCGTGGCTAATCAGAGAATCTTGATTTTCATGTTGTCAGTCTGATTGTGCTGCATTGGCACATATTCAGTTTGCTGCTGTGTGCTTTTGATAACTGACGCTCTGACTGCTGTGGTGCATTTGCGGAAATCCCAGCATGTACGTAGTTCAACAGTAGAACCTGAATTGTTCATTTTCACCAACATAAAATACACAGTCAAGTCGTGACACCTTGAATGTGATAACCACTCAACGTCTTTAAACGAGACTTTGTTCTTATTGCAATATTTATAGAGCTAGTCTAAAACAGTAAACAAAGTCATATTGATTCTTTTGGATTTTAATCCCAATCACTTTCAATAGTTTATTCCTTATACTGTCTAAAACCTTTGATTAAAAATAAAAAATACAATTTAAAAAATACATTATATATATATTTATTTATTTGTATCTAATTGATTGATTTGCGTGTCAATGCTGATCCACTGGCTAGTAACCCATAACAAGATTGTGTTTCGAGCAGGTACGGGATCATGTCTACCAAGTCTGAAGCGGAAACGGAATGCTCGTTGTGTTGCAGTTACAGATTCGTTCTTGATAAACGTTTCCACAATAGAACAAAATAACATTATTTGAAAACTAAACGAAAATGAAACGAAACGAAACAAAACGGCATTACAGTAATCCCTTGTTTATCGCGGATAATTAGTTCCAAAAACCTCCCGCGATAAGTGAAATCCGCGAAGTACAGTCACCCTCTCATCTGTACATTTTTTTTTTATCGGTACATTTTTTGTGTCAATAAATGTATATGAAACCATTTAAGTGCATATTTTATTATTAGAACATTAAATAATTGTTTCAAACATGTACATAATACATTAATAGTATAAATAACATACAGAAAATTTTGTATAAATATTGAAAATATAAATATTATACGTGTGTGCGTGTAACATGTTAACAAGAAGTACTGGGCAGGCTAACGAGTTAGCGGAAATATGCTAATTTGCGATCGTGCTAACACGCGAAAACGGACCTCTAAAGGAATTTAAACGAACAGTTGGAGCAATACTAGATTGTCCTAAAGGTTAGACACGTGATCGTTAATTTCTCGTTAGGAGACCCACTTACATCGTCAATGACTCCTGTACCACTGTAACCGACATATGTACACGAATGTAAAACAGGAAGTGGTATCGCCTGAAAACGGCCTTCAAAATACAGTGGAGCCTCGGTTGTCGAACCGATTAGTTGATTAGTTGAATACCCTACTAGTATACTTTTTCATGATATTCTAATATTTTGAGATAGGATATTTGAGTTTTCTTAAGCTGTATGCCATAATCAGCAATATTAAAATAATAAAAGGCTTGCAATATTTCAGTTAATTTGTAATGAATCCAGAATTATGACATTTTTGTTTTTTTAATTGCATTACAGAAAATAAAGAACTTTATCACGATATTCTAATTTTACATATATATACGTATATATATTATATTTATATATATATATACATGTATATATATATATATATATATATTTTTTTTTTTTTGAGAATCAGTGATAGTTTAATGCTGTTAATAAATGCATTTGTTTTCAAAAAGCTTTTTTTGAATATCCATGCTTTTGTCAAGGATCGGATGGAGCAGGGCGACCAAATGCAGCTTGGACCAGGGTTTATTGAAGCAAACTCAAAAGGCAAACTGACATGACTTAACAAACAATAACTTGACTGACTGACCGGGACGTGAAACAAGAAGACAGCAGGACATGACGACAGCAAGACAGTACGGCAACAATGATCCGACAGGGAGTGACACGCAGACAGGACTTAAATACGAGACAGGTAACGAGAGGCAGGTGACTGTGATGTACATGGTTTGTGAGTTGACACAGGAAGGGAGGGGCGAGTACACAGACAGACAGAAACCATGACAACCTAGACCATAGGTCGGCAACCCATGGCTCCGGAGCCACATGTGGCTCTTTCATCCTTCTGTTGTGGCTCCCTGTGACTGTGAAATAATGAGTATTTTATAAAAATTAAATTTTATTTTAGTTTGTTCATTTTAAAATATAATTCTGAATTTGAAGATTATGGTAAACTTGTAACATTAAAATTACACGTTTTTAATATTTTTACCGCCCAAAATATGCGTCACATCCGCCGATGTGCGACATTCGAATTCCTGGCGTCCCTCAGGTCTGGCAGCCGGAGTTTTTCCAGCACACTACCAGCGTGATAACTATATATTAAGTGAAGTAGTCGTTTTTTTTAATTCAGGAGGACAAGTGGCTGCACACTCCAGTACACGCAATGGGAGAGAAGCAGACTGCGCATTTTTTTGGTTTGCATTGCTTGTTCAGTGCTGGTGGATAATATTTGGATAAGTTTGGATTTTTATCTCATAAATAAGAGGACAGGTGACTGCAGGCTGTTTGCATTTTTTGTTCAGTGGGTTGGGTAAGTTTGGATTTTTATTTCTTAAATTCGAGGACTCGAATAGACACCGGGTATTTTATTTGAAATTAAGCATCAACCAAGTGTAAAATGCTTTTTGTTACATGCAGAAATAAAATTCTGTGTTCTCTGCAGCAGTTTGTTGATTTCATTTTCATAAATGCAATAGTTTTTTGTACATAGCATAATATATACATGCATAATATATATAATGATGTCAAAATGGGTTGTGGCTCCGGGTGCTTTCTTT
The DNA here is from genome assembly GCF_901709675.1 of Syngnathus acus. NCBI lineage: Eukaryota > Metazoa > Chordata > Actinopteri > Syngnathiformes > Syngnathidae > Syngnathus > Syngnathus acus. Next base: position 27,563,665 of record NC_051095.1, read on the forward strand.
TCATTGGGGGGCGGTCCCAAATGGCTCTTTGAGTAAAAAAGGTTGCCGACCCCTGACCTAGACACATAGTAACACGGCTGGGGACGATACGTGACAGTACCCCCCCCACAAGGGACAGCTCCCGACGTCCCAAAAACCCCAAACTACAACGCGGCGAGTGCGGGGGCGGGGGGGAAGCGCACCAGTTCAAATGACCTCACTGGCCATGGCAAAGTCCTAACCGCGCTCGGCGGCAACTCTGGGGACATGAACCGCAATCGGCGGCTACTCGGGGGGGACATGAACTGCAATCAGCGGTTACTCGGGGGGACACGAACCGCAATCGGCGGCAACTCTGGAATACGAACCGCAGTCGGCAACAACTCTGGAACACGAACAGCAATCGGCAGCAACTCTGGAACACGAACCGCAATCGGCAGCTACTCTGGAACACGAACCGCAATCGGCGGCAACTCAGGAACACGAACCGCAATCGGCGGCAACTCTGGAACACGAACCGCAATCGGCGGCAACTCTGGAACACGAACCGCAATCGGCGGCAACTCTGGAACACGAACCGCAATCGGCTGGAACACGAACCGCAATCGGCGGCAACTCTGGAACACGAACCGCAATCGGCGGCAACTCTGGAACACGAACACGAACCGCAATCGGCGGCAACTCTGGAACACGAACCGCAATCGGCGGCAACTCTGGAACACGAACCGCAATCGGCGGCAACTCTGGAAGTCCGTACCGCAATCGGCGGCAACTCTGGATGTCCATACCGCAATCGGCGGCAACTCTGGAAGTCCGTACCGCAATCGGCGGCAACTCTGGAAGTCTGTACCGCAATCGGCGGCAACTCTGGAAGTCCGTACCGCGAGCAGCGGGATTTGGAAGGCGGGGCTGTGCGCAGCGGCAAGAGCCATCACGCGCCGCAGCAGTGGGAGTGGGGCCAGGGACGATCGCGGGTCCAGCGCAACTGGATCGAAGTCTGGCAACGGTCGCGGTTCCGGCGACGCTGGGGTGGGGCCCGATGGTGGCCGCGAGTCCTGATGGCGCCGGGAGGAACTCCTTCGGCGGCCACGAGTCCGGCGTCGCTGGAGCGAAGTCTGATGGCGGCTGTGGAGCCCATGCCATTGGAACAAGCTCGGACGACGGACATGGATCGGGCGTCGCGGACGGGAGCTGGTGGTGGAGGGGGTCCAAGCGCTGGTCGCTGTAGTGGTCGGATCATTCTGTCAAGGATCGGATGGAGCAGGGCGACCAAATGCAGCTTGGACCAGGGTTTATTGAAGCAAACTCAAAAGGCAAACTGACATGACTTAATGACTGACTGACCGGGACGTGAAACAAGAAGACAGCAGGACATGACGACAGCAAGACAGTACGACAACAATGATCCAACAGGGAATGACACGCAGACAGGACTTAAATACGAGACAGGTAATGAGAGGCAGGTGACTGTGACCTAAAATAAACTTTATACTTGTTTTTATGCCAGTCATATCATTATATTTCATCGTATTTATATATTTATCATACATGTATTATTTATTTATATAAATTTATTATTTATCTATTTAAAGGCCGGTCCGCAAAAATATTTTTGACGCGTAACCGGTCCGTGGCGCAAAAAAGGTTGGGGACCACTGGTCTAATGGACGTCTAATAGACGTCGATATGCTACCTAGACATCTAGGCTAAACCTCGGCTAGAAAAGGTCTAAAAAAGGACGTTTTTTAGACGTCTATGGCAGTGGTCCCCAACCTTTTTTGTGCCACGGACCGGTTACGTGTCAGAAATATTTTCGCGGACCGGCCTTTATATAAATAAATAATAAACTATACATTTATAATAAATATATAAATACGATGAAATAAAATGATACGACTGGAATAAAAACAAATATAAATCACATAAAACTAAAACTCACCATTACGTTGAATTAGTGGGAGCACTCAGCTTGTTTCTCAGAAACGAGCCGGTCCCATCTAGGCGTAATTGGAGACAATGTCCTTGTTCACGTTTTTTTCTTTCGAAAAATTTCAAAGGTTGGTCTTTTAATGCAGGATGCTTGGTCTCCATGTGCCAAAGTTATTTTGAAGACTTCATTGCCTCGTTAGCGAGCCTGTCGCCACATATTAGATCTGTCCGCTGCATTTGACACTGTCCACCACAATATCCTCCTTAATCAATTTCACTCCACTGGGTTCTCTGGCACTGCTCTAACCTGGCTTCAGTCCTACCTGTCAAACCAAACCGAGTACGTTTCCCTGGGAGGAAAAAAATCCAACATACACACTGTCACCTCTGGTGTCCCCCAGGGATCTGTACTTGGTCCTACCCTCTTCACTCTCTACATGCTACCCCTCGGCAATATAATCAGGAAGTTCGGCATCTCATATCACTGCTGTGCGAACGACACCCAGCTATACCTCAAACTCGACCCCCCGCCCTCCACAACCCAGCCTCCTCCATCTCCCTCATCCATCCTCACCCTGTGTCTGGAGGAGATAAAGGCGTGGATGAATCTCAGCTTCCTGCAAGTCAACAGTGACAAAATCTAAGCAATGTTAATTGGCACTCCCCATCAGATCCATACCTGCCCAATAACAAGCATCTCATTCGCCGATCACACTATCCCCCTCTCAGCCATTGTCACCAACCTGGGTGTGAAACTGGACCCTCAACTCAACCTAGAGTCACACATAAAACACATCTGCAAAACCTCCTTCCACCTCAGGAATATTTCTAAACTCCGCCCCACACTTACCCTGCCGGATGCTGAGAAACTTGTCAACGCCTTTGTCTCCTCCAGGCTAGACTACTGTAACGCACTCCTCATCGGGATCCCTAGCAAGAGCCTCCAGAGACTACAGTACATCCAAAACAGCGCTGCTAGGATCCTGATGAGGGTGCGGAAAAGCGACCACATCACACCCATCCTCCGTTCTCTGCACTGGCTCCCCATCAAATTCCGAACTGATTACAAGATCGCCCTCCTCACTCACCAGTGTATCCTCGGACATGCTCCCCCATACCTCAAAGAACTCCTTGCCCCAAAACCTGCCACCCGAAGCCTCCGCTCATCCAACTCACACGTTCTCGATGTCCCGAAAACCAAGTTGCGCACCATGGGCGACCGGGCCTTCTGCCATGCATCCCCCACACTGGAACTCCCACCCCGACCACCTAAGAGCACCCCAATCCACTGACTCTTTCAAAACCGGACTTAAAACGCACCTCTTTACCCTAGCATTTCCGTAATCCTGTTTTCCGCATCCTGGTTGTCGTCCAGTTGTTTTATACTTGTCTTTGCATTGTTTTCTTGTTTTTACTTGCCATGTAGCACTTCCTCCGAATGTAAAGTGCGTTACAAATATAATTTATTATTATTATTATTATTATTATTATATTGTACAGAGTGGGCTTAGCGCTTCAGAGTCACCTGTGGCGATAAATCCATATTTTAAGTAGGACTTCTGAAATTTTCTTTTAAATGCAGCTTTCCTTTTCTTAGAGGTTGTAGCCTCTTCTTCTTCCGTCTCCTCATTGGGCTTTTTTCCTTTTCCGAAGAAGCTTTCCAAACATCTCTGATTCTTGCTCATTTTTGCTTGCTTCGCAGGCTCGACTGGGGTGACATGTCACTTGACCGGAACGAGCGTCTTGACCTGTGTCAAGAGACACAGATGTACTGACGGATGTAATTGGGAAACAATCGCCAATTTTTTTATATTTTTCAAAATAAATTTTTACTAATTTTTGCTAGCTTTGCGGGCTCGACTGGTGAAACATGTCACGTGACCGGGACGAGCGTCTTGACCTGAATTAATTGATTGTCGATAGAAAAAAAGAATTTTTCCCTGTGCCGGACTTTGGACATGCCTGCCCTATACAGTCCTCAGGCTCCCCAACAATAGCGGTAACAGTTTGCATTATTTTATTGCAATGTTTTTCCTTATTCAGATTTGTTTCAAGACTACAGTTACAGTTAGACTTCACTTTGATGGTTAATGCAGTTATTGCAATTTTGTTGTTTTATCACAGTAGATTGGTTTATTTACATTTCAAAAGCCAGAAGCCATTCATTTACAAATGTAATTGCACTATCGTTTACATAGTATTTAAATGTTCAGATATTAAGATGTGATAGACAGTTTTTGCATGATTTGAATGAGGCAAAATAACATTATTTTTCTCTTGAATATATTATAATCATTTGTTTCAGCTGTAATCATTTTCTGTATAAAAATTAAATTTGGTGTTCAAAAAGTCTTTTTTCAAACTTGAGTCTTGAAAAAGAGGGGGTCGTCTTATAACCAGGGTCGTCTTATATTCGGGCCAATACGGTAAATGTGCGAGTATCTCTGCCTGTTGAGACATGTAAACGTTTATGGATTATTTCGACTGTTTCAGAAACCCGAATTCTGACCATAATCCGAATATTGACTGTATGTAAACGTACCACACACACACGCGCACACGCACACACACACACACACACACACACACACACACCGTCTCTCACGCATTCAATGTGGTAATCATTTGCCGGAACTTGGCAGGCCAAGCTACATTACCATATAAATAGCTACTGCACTGAATGCCCCTCACAATGTAGTCCATTTAAATTTCAGTTCATAAGATTGAATCGATTTTTAAATGTGGTCCCATCTAACTTGTCAACAGACAATTCAAGTCAGGGTAGCAGTTGTCCGGTGCAACACCAAATTGTTTCCTGCTTTTAAAGACAGCCCAACATCAGTCTTGTTTTAAAGTGCTATTTAGGTCATTGGGTAGGTCTTTCTGTACATCTAATTGTTAAATATGTTGGAGTATATCATAAATTCAATTCACTTTTTATAAAACAAATATGTAAGAAAAATTAGGGCTGCAACTCATGATTATTTTTATAATTTGCATTCCTTTCCACAAAAACAGAATGATGCTTCAAATTTACAGTGCATAAAATCCACACACATATTAATGTTGATTCAGTGACTGGTTTGGTATGCAGCAAAAAAAGGAAAAAATTGTTATCCATCGTAGTCTGCATTCATGGAGGACGACAGAAGTCTGAGAATGTTTACTGTTGAGAGGATAAAATGCAATTTTAAATTGAACAAGGCTCTAAACAATTACTCTGATAACAAAATGATCAATTATTTGGACAATGAATTCCTTGTTGATTAATTGGCAAATGTTTGCACCTGTCGGGGCCAGGGGCACAAGGCAATTGAAACTATATGATGGTCCCATGCCCAGATAAATGCGGCAGGTTCAGAAGGGTTAAAACCTTTCCAAACAATTACGATATTCACTGCCAGCCTTGTTCCAAGCAGCCAACTCAATAATGCCAGGTGTTTTAGAGTAGTTTGACTGATCTTTCAAGGCCCACAGAGTATTGTGTTTCACAGCTGTGTAAACATGGAATGTACCAAAAAAAATTACTCTTCTTTTATCAGAAAATTGTTTTCTACCTTTCTCCAATCTTTAGAAATCAACCGTAGTAGATATGTTTCACCATTGTTTCTGTTTCCAGAAAACAGTGCAAATTAACTTTTTGTGGAAAGATTTCTTTCAAGCAGAACTTTGACTTATATACCATTATTGACCAATGGATTTTGGTTTTGTTTATTTTTTTCAAATATCTAAATAGGGCTTTCCTTCCGTACAACTTAACCAGCAATGAGAAAGTGATTTTGACTTTGAAGTATTTTATTTGCAAGTAAAATTATTGAAAATGTTCTAATTTGTTTAAGCAAAACAAAACAACTCAACAGAATTTGGAATTTGGTCCACACACGGCGCACCTTATTAAAAGGTGCACCTTCGTTTTTTTGAGAAAATTAAAGACTTTTAAGTGTGCCTTATGGTGTGGAAAATATGGTACACAAGGTTTGTTTATGATCGGCAGGAAACATGGCGTTCGTTCATCGGAACAGTTCTTTGGATATCTGTGAACTATCACCTCTGTTGGGTGTTTTGTTCCACTGTGATTAGATCTTATTCTTGGTGTTGAGGGTGTGATGGATACATACCAAATATTCAATTGCTTTGGAAAGATTTCAAGGTGGCTCCTGCTGCTTACAGGCGCTAAAGAAAATAAGAAAATATTGTACTTTAATATCTACATGTTTATTGAGTAAAACAATACACAATGTTTTGACAAGAAAGTAAAAACATTTTCTTTATGTAGTGTACTCACTGCCCTGCGATTGACTGGCAACTAGTTCAGGGTGTCCCACGCCTACTGCTCGATGACTGCTGGGATAGCCTCCAGCACGGCCGCGACCCCCGTGGGGACAAGCGGTATAGAAAATGGATGGATGGATGGATGGATGGATGGATGGATGGATGGATGGATGGATGGATGGATGGATGGATGGATCTGTCTATTCACTGTAAGATATACGTAGAGGATAATATACCAGGCGAAATGCCTCGAAAAAGTCAACATTTTCTTTGTAGGAAGGGAGGGGGTCCTGAAAGAGTACACTTTGTACAGTTTGGAAAATGTTGATAAATTTCGAATGACCCCTAGTTGTGTTTGTAATTTCACCACGATTTGATAAAACTTTATTGCATAGGTAGTGATCTGATAGGTCATTTGTGAGAAGTGGCAGCAGAGAGAAAAAGATTACTGCAAAAAGGAGAATGGAGAGAGAGGGGGAGGGTGCCGAGGGTTTCAGAGCAGGCAAAAGGCTGCCTCGCTAGATTTCAGTGAGGTTTCACAGGACATATAACATGTCTGATGTTTAAGCACACATGAAGACACAGTGGTGTACAGCTACTTGAGCCATGACCCATTAAAACGTATTTGTGCAAAGTTGCCAAGCAGTCATATATTACAAGGATACATTTCAATGTTTAAATTTGCATTTTATGTTGGTATTGATCACTTGTCTCTTATGATATTGATCATCAAATATTGCCCAGCCCCTATTGGGGGATTTGTGAGTTTGTCTACAACGAGAGTGGATTTTTGAAATTGTTACTAATGATTTCAGAAGTGTTGTTTAGCCGGCGTCAGATTACACCAAGTAACTCGATAATGAGCTGACAGAAATGTGTGTTTTGAGTTGTCTTGATGTGTCGTAGCCCGTGAAGTGTGACATTCTCAACGATTTGACGTCTGGTGTCTAGGACAGTTCACAACCACTATGACGAATGTTAGAGTGGCGCTCACTCTAACTTATTTGCAAGAACCACACGTGAGACAGTATGCCCTTTTAGACTTAGACTTAGACTTAGACAAACTTTATTGTCATTTTGTCAACACGAGGTGTACACAAAACTAAATTTCGTTGCATACGGCTTTCAACAATGTAGTGGTATTGCGGCTGGTCAAAAAGTGACATTCTATATAAAAATATGAAATAAGATAAGTATAAAGTACAAAGTGCAGCAGTGATAAAGTATGTAAACAGTGCAGGAGACAAAAGCAGTATTTACAAGTGTGCAGAGGAATGCTACGTTTGAATGTTCAACAGTCTGACGACAGCAGGGAAAAAACTATTGCAGAACCTGGTGGACCTGCAGCGGATGCTGCGAAACCTCTTCCCAGAGGGCAGCAGGGAGAACAGTCCATGGTGGGGGTGTGATGGGTCACTGATAATATTACGGGCTCGGGACACGCAGCGCTGGGATGACAAGTCCTGAATGGAGGGAAGAGGAGCCCCGATGATCCTCTCTGCTGTCCTCACCACTCTCCTCAGGTTCTTCCAATCGGAGGCGCTGCAACCTCCACACCACACCGAGAGACAGCTTGTCAGAATGCTCTCTATGGTGCTTCGGTAGAACGTCCTCATGACGGGTGGGGGCAGGTGGGCTCTCCTCATCCTCCGCAGGAAGTACAAGCGCTTCTGTGCCCTCTTGACCAGTGTTGTGGTGTTCACAGTCCAGGTGAGGTCGTCTGTGATGTGGACTCCCAGGAATTTAGTGCTGCTGACCACCTCCACACCTCAGCAACTGGTTTTAGCACTTGCAAGTGGAGAAAACCTTCGTCACCTTGTAGCATACAAGGTGATCGAAAAGTAATCTGATTTAGGCCCCTTGCAAGAGCATATATATTGAAAAAACAGGGTGGGGGTGAGAGTGGACATGTTTGGTGGTCACCTCAGCAACTGGTTAATCAGTGCAGAGGGTCTTAGCTCTTTGTTATACAAGGTTGTGGAAACAGAAACTAGAGGAGCGTTTTAGATAACTAAGCAAGAATGTTTCCACACCATTTGGAAAGTTTCAACAACTGAATGTGGAAACTTTCTAGAGTCAAGGAAAGGTGAAAGGTTTTAACAAAGTTAATAATTCTAGTCTACATTCCAGCATAATCATACGATCAAGATAATTTGTCAACCCTAACAACGAAAGTCTGGCATGTCAGAATTTTTGTTCGTCTTGCTGCATAGTGTGACATAACCTACGTCGTCCTTCGACTGGTTCTTGGGCATTGAAAACATCGGAAAAGAGTGCCCTCCTACTCAGGATGAGAGAGTGGACATGGCACACACACACAAACAAACAAAATGGAATAGAAAGGAACGGACAGTACCTCAGCTGCTCTCCGGTGGGCCACGATATGGAGGAAAGATTTGTAGAGGTCTCTCTCTCTCTCCCCCCCGACATGACGACCCTCCAAGACACAGAATATTTATCTTGTAGTCTGACAGCGTGACCATTGTAGGTGACAACAATGTCGTGTAGTCTAAGAAGACCAATACTCTTTGTTAAAATTATAACATTATCTGTACAGGTCAAAATGGACTTGGGGTTCAGTTCTTCTGACTTTACAGGTCAAAATGAATTTGGAGTTTAGTCATTATCCACATACGCATCACTTTCATGCTCTGATTTGAAAGTCATTATGCTCATCATTTCAAAAGTGTTTTAGGTCAGCATGAAAATGTTTTAATAGAAACAGTAGAATCTCTCTCTTACTCTCTCTCTCTCTCTCTCTCTCTCTCTCTCTCTCTCTCTCTCTCTCTCTCTCTCCCCCCCCTCGACATGACGACCCTCCAAGACACAGAAGAATATTTATCTTGTAGTCTGACAGCGCGACCATTGTAAGTGACAACAATGTCGTGTAGTCTAAGAAGACCAATACTCTTTGTTAAAATTATAACATTATCTGTACAGGTCAAAATGGACTTGGGGTTCAGTTCTTCTGACTTTACAGGTCAAAATGAATTTGGAGTGTACGCATCACTTTCATGCTCTTCATGCCCCTTGGGGGGGGGGGGGGTGCTAATGGGACGTCCAACGCTGCCTGTTCGTTTCGCTTTGGGGGGGGGGGTGCAAATGGGACGTCCGACGCTGCGTGTTCGTTTCGCTTCGGGGAGGGGGGGGGGTGCTAATGGGGGGGCGGGGATGTTTATGCGCTGGATAGATTTCTTGTGGCTGAGAACGTGCGGGCAGTGCGCGATTGCGCACGCGCGCAGCTTAGAGGGAACATTGCACCTGTGTGTAATCAAGTCTCCGTATAAATGCACCTGCTCTTTGATAGTCTCAGGGTTCTGTTTAAAGCGCAGAGAGAACCATGAAGACAAAGGAACACACCAGGCAGGTCCGAGATACTGTTGTGGAGAAGTTTAAAGCCGGATTTGGATACAAAAAGATTTCCCAAGCTTTAAACATCTCAAGGAGCACTGTGCAAGCAATTATATTGAAATGGAAGGAGTATCAGACCACTGCAAATCTACCAAGACCCAATTTCATTGTCACAATTGTCTTTTTTTTCTTCAAATGACAAAATAACCAAATATAAGCCACTCGGGCAGATGTGAACAACTCTAAAAACACAAATTCTGCCTTTCATTCATATCTGAAGAGTCTGATAACAATGAACAAACTGTATGAAATACCTTAAATTTACATGAGTTTAAAATTATTTTTGCCTCATAAACATTTTAAACAGAAGTTATAAGTAATGCAAAGTTGTCTGTTATTATTAAAACTTAGAACAAGTGAATTTTGCTTTTGTCATTTACAATATCTTTCAGAAAGTAATAGTTTGTGTAGCGCCTACAGGTTCATAACATCAACAGTATTAACATGGCCACTTCGTAGCTTGCTTTAGTAATATTTACTTTTGACTCACAGCCCCACGTGAAGAATCGCTGTTGTGATGCCAGTTCAGCTTGGAGCTGCTTCACTTTATCAGCGCGGTCACTCCCTGTTAGCTTGTCGTATGTGTTAGGATGTTTCGTCTGATAGTGTCTGTTTAGGTTGAAATCATTAAACAAGACAACCGTACCTTTACAAACTAGACAAACACAATTGCCTTGATTTTCAGTGAAGAAGTATTGTAATTCCCATTTCTCTTGAAAGCGACGGCCCTCAATGTCAACTTTCCTCGTTTTCTTTGCAGACGCCATGGCAGAAATGAGCGGGGGAGGGGTGGTGCTGCCACCTTTTGGTAATAGGAGGAATTACAGTTTCAAGTTTCATGATTTTTTTTTATTCAGTTTGACAGTGCAGGCTGGCCATAAATAATACATTATAAGACCGACGCTCTGGGCCGTAGAAATCTGACCGGGGGCCATATTTATTTAAACATGGCTTCTCTAAGACTTAGAGGTTTTTAAATGATTACAATGATAATCGTGGGAGCCTCTTTTATTTACAACAACAAAAAAAAACACTCCAAATTGCCCGTGAGGTGTGAGTGCGAGTGCTAATGGTTGTCTATGTCTTCCCTGCAATTGGCTGGGAACTAGTTCAGGGTGTCCCCCGCCGACTGCCCAAAGTAAGCTTGGATAGACTCCACCCTCGTGCGGATAGGCAGTTCAGAAAATAGATGGATGGATAAATTAATCATTCAAAAATGACATCAAATTACCCCGCCTTTTTTCTCAACATGAAATGTGTTCATGAAGTTCCACTTACGTAGTTGGTGCTGCCTCTGTCACCCATGTTTCACTGAGGAGAAGTCTCGATCATATGTCATAAGAATTTTATTCATCATCGATGATTTGTTAACCTGTGATTTAATATTAAATAGAGCTAACCTTGCAGTGATAACCAGAGACACCTGCTTTTTCAGAGGTTGACAACCTATCCAAACTAGGTTAGTAGCAGTAGACTTAATTCTTTCATCTGAGAAACAGCTCCCAGAGGTCAATAGGACGGTCAGAGTCAAATTCTGCAAACAATTCCCACAAAGAATTTTTTGTTTGTTCGCTGCAGTGTGAAGCATAGAAAATATATATTTTTACAACTTTCTCTGTTCTGACAATGTGGGTGGGAAAGACCTTCGTGCTCTATGCACAATCTGTAAATTGTTAAAACATACAATTATAATTACTCCGAAATATTTTCTGTTTGTGTATTTGGTGAGGGGTGGCGGCAACTGAATCAAGGCTTGTTGGGTGACAGAGCGGTCCAGCAACTTGTAATGCCGCAACAGCAAGGCGCCTCAAATTTGAAAGTGCTCTATTGTAGAGCAGCAGCAGCGTGATGTCAGACAAGCACTTCACAATTTACAATTCACAGCATGATTAAACTATCCCATTTTCTGCCGAGCCATTCGTTTTTCTCTGTTTCTCTGTTCCTTCACCATCTTAAAACAAGTTAAGGAGGTACTTTTTTTGCAACCATACATGTTGCCGAGGTGCAGTTTAACCCGTGTCAAAATCTGTTTTTACTGATGGTTGCTACGTCAAAAGCAAATATGTGTACATTGACAACCGGTAAATTTGAGTTGCTGACTTTTTCACACTGAATGAGTTTGAAAAGGGCTACAACTCAGGAATGTATGTTGTTTTCTATTTATTATTTGCACTAAAAACACATTTCCTTCTGTCATTAAGGCCTCATCAGATGAAGAGGATGATGATGATGATGATTGCAGTGATTTTATTGTGGTACCAGAAAAAGGATGCAAGTCACATCAAAATAATCTACAAATGGAAAATGGTTAGTTTAACACACACATTAAACACACATAATAATTCTATCACGTTTGCATGTCCTGATGATTTCAAATCTCTGGCTGCACCAGCACTTTTAAGATCTATAGTTATAGTAGAGCCGTCAAATGCACCACAGATTGTACATTTAAGAAGCTGACCACATTTATCTGAAAAAAAATTACCTTTAATCTCAACCCAAATAAAATCTGAAATGGAACTGCTACAATGCATAATGTCACACAAGATAAAATCTTCAGCAACAGTGCTCAGCATGTGAATAAAGAGTTCCAGATCTGCAGCCTGTGGACCTCAGGCTTCCTAGACTAGTATGGAAAAGTATCAAATTTGGATTCATACATTTTCATGTCTGAAAAATTATGGAAATTGAACTATTAAAAAATATATAAATATTCATGTGTTCAAGACTCTTTACAACAGCTCTATTTTCCAAAACAAAAACATATGAAGCTTTAAAGAAATATATTGATTTATCCAAGCCGCTTCAACTACTGCACAATGTTTGTGTGACACAGTATCATGATACGGTCTTGGTGAATATTGGATTCTGCTTGGCTCATATAATTACATCAGTGTTCATTATCAACTGATAATTCAAATAACAAAATGGACAATTAAAAAGTAACTTCATAACAAAAAACTGACAAATACATACCAAGTCCTTCACATGGTTGTTTTTAACATTAGGACGACCAGCATTTTCACACTGCTCCTTTTTGCGTGGCAAAATGGCAGCGTGGTGGGGTACTTTACATATCATTAGGCCACCTTTCCTTATGTGTACATTACATGCGGTAAATAAGGATGGGTGTGGGGGGTTAAAGCAAAGATGCCAAAGGTTTACAGCACACAGCAAGCTTTGGACAGGATGTGTGTTTCCGATGGAGTAGAAATAACTCTTGTGCGGAGTTCTGACTCTGAAAGTTCTTCTGGTAAGATTTACTAAATTTCCTATTTTCATACATAATTCGAATAGTATCTTTGTCAATTGCACATTATTTCGACATGTCACGAATCAAATCGCAAACATAGGGTCACCCTTTAGATGAGGAGACTTGATGGCAGCCAAGGAGGTGTATAAGGAAAACCTTCAGCAGCAACAACCCGCACCTGACACAGGTAAAAGGGCATTGTGCCAAGTTAAGTGTTGCTGCAAGAATAACCATGCCACTAAGCATTGTGTTTATTGCAACAAGTTATTCTTGCACTCGTATTATACTTGCACTCAATGCGCTGCTGTGACAAGTGAATATTCCCGCTGTGGGATGAATAAAGTTTAATCAATCAATCAATCAATCAATCAATCAATCAATCAATCACTCAATCAAGTTAAATTGTTGAAAATACAGAAAGGAGCGGTTTTGGGAGTGCCATATGTGTTCAGACAATCTGTAAGCAATGTCGCGCATACTGCACTGTGCATATGACAAAGCAATACGACAATAACATTTTGTGTTTATTGTAACAAGTTCACATGTGGCAAATGCATAAAGGAGATGATGTGGGAGTAAAAGATGTGTTCAGACAAACTAAGTCAAATGTCACCCGGTAAGAATAGAAATAATAATATCGAAATAAAAAAAGATTAGCATAATAACTATTAAAGGAATAGTAGTACAAATATAATTCCAAATGTTATGGGGATGTATTTATGGCCAAAGACTGATAATGTTGACAATGTCCTGATGGAAGGACCTGGAAGGACTTGAGGCGAGTAATCCCATCTCCCAGATGAGCTGCGCATTCCTTCAGCACCTTGCCCCCCCCCCCCCCCCCCCCCCCAAGCCATCTGGACCACAGGCTTTAGATCTATTTAGGCGACCTAATATGGATAATACCCTCTGCTTGTCAACTTTGACTGATGGACAGCTGGTGGTGTTGGGAGTCCAGGTGTTTTTGGATTGGGGCTTAGCAAACCTGCCATAAAAAGCATTCAGTTCTGCAAAGATAGTAGGATCTGAGCACTGAATAAGAGTTTTTGTCTGAGGTAAGGCTCCTCCACGTTGTTGCAATCAGGTTTAAAAGGCAATCAGGGAGTAAAAACTCAGTGGTTCACAGTCGTTGTCAGTCATAATCCTTACAGTTATGACTCAGCTTGTGTTTTCTCAAAAACATTCCTTTGTTTTGTTCCATTCATATTTTATTTTGCCAAGTGACATTAATATAGGCAGTTAATGCACTTTGAGGTCTACAGTTATCTGTATTAATGGACTTTGCATTACCAATCGTCTTCCCCTCCATGTCGGTTCACACCTACACGTCTTTTGTTAACCAATGATAATTGTACTTTTGGAAAATTTAGTATGAGCGGGAGAACGCCATTCGCCCTCCATGTCACACCACCAATTTACTTAATGCGTGGTCATTTTTGTTCTATTAAGGAAGGTGCACACTGACACAAAAATCAAGCTTACACAAAAAGAGTTGAATTTTATCAGATCATATTATTAGTTTGCGTTCAGAAAAGAGTTATAATCAGCGCTGGACCGCCTTTCAATCTCGTGTCATTTCCACCACCACTCAGGCAGAGATCAGAAAAGTGGATGCTAATTCAGGCGGTCCTTACAATATATAGCTATGCCTACTTTTAGTACAATTCTAAGAAGGTGGGGTCTATTGGTCTTCTTGTCCTTTTTCGTAAACTTTGCGCTATGTTCATTCTGCCTGTCTCTTGGACAGTGTCAATTCCTGCAAACATCATTCGAACAGCCTCTTTCAACATTGATTACAATAACCTTATTTGTTAGTCCCAAGATGGTTCATGCTTTCTCCCCTCCTGATTATGAACTCAATATTGATGCCTTGTAGTTTTGTTCTATCTCAACATAATCAGAGCTACTTTTCCATGCTGCCCAATTTTTTTGTATGAAACATTACTCCCTCCTTCAGATTGTCATTGTGCAACAATGTTTAAGAATCTCTATTGCAAGCCATTGAACACTGTGTTTCACTAGTGTTTAAAGATTATTCAGAACACATATTCATGTATATAAATCTGAATACTACTGAATACTGTATACGACCATATGCATTTATTGTTTTCTTGCTAATCTGACTTTTTTGAAGTCAAAGTCAAAGTCTGCTTTATTGTCAACCTCTTCACATGCCAAGACACACAAAGAAATCGAAATTACGTTTCCACTATCCCACGGTGACAAGACATAGTACACGACATACATACAAGCAAACAACACAAAATAAAAACAAGAAGGCACAAACAATGAATAATAAGAGTGATGAATAAATAATAAATAAACAAATAACACAATAAATAAATAAATAAATAAATAAATAAGAGGAGCAAAACGGAGCAAGTGTGCATACAGCAGACAGTCAGAATATAGCGCAAAAGTACAGGACGCTACGCAGAAGGGGGGAGAGAGTTCAGGATACTAACAGCCTGGAGTACGAAGCTGTTGGTGAGTCTGGTGGTGCGGGAGCGCAGGCTCCTGTACCTCTTCCCAGAGGGCAGAAGATCGAACAAAGAGTGAGCGGGGTGACTCACATCTACAGTACACCTGGTCAAGCAATAACTCTGATATATAAGCATCTGATTAGGTGAAGAAGTCTGGAAATTAGCATTAATATCAATATCAAATGTAAAAAGTATTGAATTTTGAAATTTCACATGTGTAGGAACTCTGGGACAAGCATGTTCATGAAAAATAAGATGGTACGCAGGCTGGCTTTAAACAAACTGTCACAGATCAAATTACAAAGATTCTTTAAAATTTATATTGTCATTGTTAATGTTTTGCATTTCACATACTTCCTACAAAATGCCAAGCCCAGTTTAATTAAAAAATAGGTTTTTAATAACACATTTCTGAATGTTTCCAAACCTACCAAAAGTTTGGGTATAGTTACTCTGGTTTATCAAAAGTGATGTTTTAATCCCACACAAGCACACTACACCATAGAGCAGGGGTCTCAAACTCCAGTCCTCGGGGGCCGCATTCCTACATGTTTTCCAAGTTTCCCTCGTTAAACACACCTGATTCAAATGATCAGTTCATCCTCACGTTCTGCAGGAGCCTGATAATTGAATCAGGTGTGTTTAACGAGGGAAACTTGGAAAACATGTAGGAATGCGGCCCCCGAGGACTGGAGTTTGAGACCCCTACCATAGAGAAACAGCACAATTTACATCCACTACAATGTATATGTTCAATGGCGGGCAATGTTTAGGAATTCAAAGACAACGATTTCGACACAAGAACCGACAAAAGAGGGTGTTGTTAAACCCTACATGTTAGAGCTGATCAGAACGTTGGAGTCGGTCAGTGGAAGAGAAAGTGAACGCAAAAGTGGTGATTGTGACAGAGGAGCTTGGAGAAACACAGATTGGACTGGAAATACAGACTGTTGTTTGTGCACCCCTGTATCTACTGTACATACACTTGCCCTAGGAACCTCTACTTGGTAGCACAACAGAATGAGAAACATGAGGGGCTTTCACACCACAGTAACCAATTCAGGAACTTTTCCATCTACAGCAGGGGTCCCCAAACTTTTTCCTGTGAGGGCCACATAACTTTTCCCTTCTCTGATGGGGGGCCGGTGTCAGTTTGTAACAGAAAAAGTGTGACGATCGTAGGGGAGCTTAAAAAATTTATTGTTTTCCAGAAAGCCACATATAACCAAATAACGGATATTTAATAACCCTTTCCAGGTTCTTTACAGAAAAAAAGTCAGGAAACAAATAATAACACTATTAATGAAATAAATAATAACTAAATAACCCTCTCTGAGTTCTTCACAGAAAAAACAGGAAATAAATAATAACTAAATAACTCTCTCTGGGTTCCTCATAGAAAAAAAAGCCATGGAACATTAACTTTCTGTTGTGCCATGCACAATCTTAACAGATAAAAGTTCAGCTCAGTTGTCAGAGCAGAATCTCTCTGACACATATGAGCAGTCTCTTAAAGTTCTTGTGTTCCTTCCTTATAATCCTTTTGTAGGTTCCAGTAGGCTTGTAGACACCGCTGTCTTTTTTGTTAAAGATTGCTAGTGCGTCATAGTCTGGAGTAAAATTTGTTGTGGCAATTCTTAGGCGAGATCCGAGGTGTTGGTCCGTTTACCTCGATCTGTGACGGTTTGATGTTGACGTTCATGTGGCTGAACGTCACGTCGCGTACGTCGATCCAAATTGGCCACTCTCTTTTAAACGCTCGGCACTGTGTCCACCTTGCGCTCTAAATTCGGGACTGATACAAATAGAGCGCGAGTGCGCCATGTCCGTACTACTGAGTACGTACACGCACTTGTGAGTGTGCACCGAGCTTTCTGACACGGCTTCCGGTAGTAAATGCGCAGGCGAGCGCTTCCCCATCTACTGGGGAAACGCAGTCATTGCAGGCAAAATGACCAAAAAAAAAAGTTTAATAATACAATTTGTTCAGGGTTGGCGGGCCGGATTAAACGGTCCCGTGGGCCGTATCCGGCCCGCGGGCCGTAGTTTGGTGACCCCTGATCTACAGTAATCCCTCGCTACATCACGGTTCATTTATCGCGGCTTCAGTACATCACACATTTTTTCCCCAAAAATAAATAAAACTTTCAAAATAAAAATTCTAAATTGAGGAATTATGGCATGAAAGTTGCCCGCACACGAGCAGAAGGCAGGGAGTGCCCACACAATTGCAGTACGTACACTTGTATCTTGTTATAATAAAAGTTGTTATAATAGAGTTCTAAAAACATATTTAGTGTTTAACCTTGTTATAAAAAATATAATAATAAAAGAGTTCTAAAAACATATTTACAGTATGTACACTTGTACCTTGTTATAAAATATATAATAATAAAAGTGTTTTAAAAACATATTTACAGTATTTACACTTGTACCTTGTTATAAAAAAGTTTTTATAGTAATAAAAGAGTTCTAAAAACATATTTACAGTATGTATACTGTAGCTACATCTACATATGTTACACACACACACACACACACACACACGTATCATATTTATATTTTATTTTACTGGTTCTTTAATCACAGACAAATTATTTATGTTGCTTAACCTGACATGTTTCGGCGTGTACTTCCGCCTTAATCAGAGTGTCACTAGTGTAGTTGTGACGCGTCTTTATCAGCTGATGAATGAAGGCGTGGCTCACCTGTCAGATTTGACAGGTGTCAGGTTTAAATCGCTGACTGAACAACTATTAAGAGAAGAGCATCAGCAAACAAACCACAAGTGAGACAGAATATCAAGTCTTTTCTCGCGAGGAGTGCAGTACAGATAGTTTACAACAATCTCACAACACTAAATATCTGTGTACACTCCCGCTCTTTTTATTTGGATTTGCCCTACCCACAATTGTGAGGCAAAAGCCCCTAAAGGAAGGGGGGAGCACGTGGGCTTTGCCTCGTAAGCAAAATAATAAGAACGTGAGAAAAAGGAGTTTGAGTTGAGAAGAGAAAGTCCTTGAGCTCTAGCAAGGGAGGTTTTACGACCTTGAGTAGGATGAGACAAGCTAGGTTATTAATTACTGGATACGCACAAACATAATCTAACGATCAAGATAGCTTGGAAAACCCAGACTTTGATGGTCACTTGTAGGTTCATCTGAAGTGCAAGACAGCAATGAGGCATGTTGTCTAACAAAGTGGTCTTTGTTAAGAAGGAACTGTCTCGGTAGATGTCTTCTTTTTGCTGAGTTGTCAGCTGCGTCCTGTCTGACCTCTCTCCTGGCCCAGCCGTACCTTTTCTCTTCTGTGGTACATCATAAAAACAGCAAGGCCAAACAGCAAGCATATATTGCAGTAATATTGCGGTAAAGCATTGACTAGAGAACGCATGATAACATATATATACATTTTCCTAACAATTCCCTCCTGATTATCATAAGTTCTCAGAGACCATCTTATCACCTAAAACCGGCCACTTCAAAAAGATTTTCAGCCGTAGGATCACAAGTATGAGCACAAATAAGTTTACACCAAGAAAGGATAAACGTTGCGATATTATCATTCGGAAACACCCAGATCTGGGAAGAAGTCTGTAGACCCAAGTGCAAAAATTCCATCATCATCATCGTTATCATCATCATGCTGGCGTTCAGACATTAGAGGCATACCCCGGCCATCTTGTCTTCCATGGGCGATATTGCTGTAGTGATGAGACGATTAAACAGAGCACGGAGACATGGAATACAACAACAACCACACAAGGTGAGTATAGCAGTAATTGAGGACACAAGGGCTTTATACTTCCCAAAAGCAGTCATCCACTTGTTGTGCTCTTTCATCCTCGTCTTGAGGGATTGCAAGCTTGCAATCGCCTTCGTCAGGCTCCCATCAGGGGCGGTGTCATTCTGGATGAAGGTGCAGCATTGTTCCCTGAACATTGCGCAGACCCTTCCTTTCTCAGACAACAACATAACAAGAGCATTGCGGTTCTGGATTGACATTAGGGAAGGCGTGGCTAGCTGTTCGTGCACTGCCTCAAGTCCCGCTTGTGTCCTTTGCCCAATTTCTGCATGTTGCAATGGTTGTAATGTATCATGTCGACGTTCTTGTTCATCGTACACCACCAGCAAATGGAAGACTCCCATCCTGCTACAATTTGGTCAATTAATTCTTATTAATCAGGAACTCCTCTGGGGACTCTGATTGCATCAATTTCAGTCAGATCATCGTCGCCTCTCAAATTTAAAGACATTTTGTTTGTTTGTTTTTCCAGCTTTTTCCCAGATCTTGGCATGTTGATACATATACAATTTAGCTTGACTACATTCTCTGAAAGCAATGGCTTTCTTTTTTCTTTTTTCAATGGATATTACTGTATAGAATGCTCTGTCACACATTTCACAATCAGTAGATGTGACAGATTTCACACAATCTTTGGTCAATGGCAACGATACAACATAAAGAATCGGTCGCAAATCCATACATATGACATATTCAATTTTTGCTTCTTGTCTTTACAGCTTGTTTTGCCATTAGCAATCAATTGTTTCGTTCTTCAGTAACTCTTATAGTTACCTGAAACAAAATATCCACATTAATTTTTAGATATAATCATCCCATTCTTTAACATCTACAGTGGTTGTTGACAAAGTACACATATAAACATCATATTTTCATGGCAGTCCAGATCCGACACAGCAGATCATCCTGCAAAGGTCAAATTGATCTTTTAAACAGCATTGTTTCCTTTTTTCTTTTTTATTTCTACCAAATTTTAATCATCCTTAGTTTCCCACTTGGTTCCAAAACATGGTAATCTATATTGTCGCCCAAACAATTTTATACGGGGTTAAACCCACAGTAATTGTAATATTTATGAACAGTTTGACCAGGTCTAAACATTTTGTCCATGATCTTCCAGTTTTTTCCATGCACATTTTCACACTTTATATCCTGTCATGAGAATTAATTTCTGAAATCTCACATCTCGGCATTATTTCTTTACATAACGTTTTTTTTTTTTTTTCCACTGTTAAGGCATTCAGTGTTTTTGTTGAAGCCAATTCAAACCATTTTGAGAATGCATCTATTATGACCAGGCATTATAACCCTGTGGATTGTGTTTAGCACATGTTAAACTCTACAAAAATTTTGTTTTATAAATGTTTTGAATATGAATCAATTCATATGTTGTATAAAGCTGACTGAACTGCCCCATTATCCCCCCTCTTGAGCCATGCGACACACAACCATGGCTCAATATTGCTGCCCACTTGTATAGGTGTTTTGTAGGATAGGTCAGTCTTCTGGTCATTTATAGATACCATTCTCCACTCTTGCCCCTCTTTTCGTCCATAATCGAATTTCAGTCTATGGACTTTGTCGCTGCACATTTTTAAAAACGTTTCAGTAATTTAATCTGCTTCTTGTGTGCACAAAATTTGAAGCGTCTTTTGCACTACAGCTATGCGGTTCCGTCCGCAAGCTTGTTACCTCTTGGCACCTTATCAGTCTCATGTGTGCCCTGCACACGTGCATATAGCTATTTTTCGTGGCAATTGGACTGCTTCCACAACTAGCTTAGTTGTAGTTTCTTGTAGTTTCTTGTAGTTTCTTTTCAATCATTCTCTCATCGTTTATCACAAGAATCTTAGCAATTTGAATGAAAATCAAAATGTATGTTTTATTTTACTCAATTGTATGATTTAGAGCATCCATATGTAGTAAAGTGTTGTATTACTACATATGATTTCATCTTCATTTAATTTGACACACCTTTCAAAATGCTTCTCAGTGTTCCAGTGCACACATGCTTTGCGTGTGTAACTGGTTGTCTCAACCCGTGTTCCACATCCTAATCTTTTCTCCCTCAAGGTGTCAAACCAATCAAGATAAAAAGATAAAAACCAACAAAATAACCGCCAGTAAATTAATATAATAGTCAATTGTTGTTGTTTCTTAACTTTAACTAACTCAATCACTCTCTTATTCTCAAATGTAAAAACTTGTGTAGTCTTGACACAACCAATCGACTATTTCTTCTAAATTTAGTTTTGAAATGTTGTTATTTAATAATTTTGCTTCATCCAATTCCAGAAAGCAAGTTCTTTCCATCTCTCAAATTTTGTTTCATCAGGGCTAGGCATTAATGCAGTGTGGACCAGTTTCTGCCCACAAAAAATTGCTCGCCTTTCTTTTCTTCTTATTTTCACAAAATTGCTTTTGTTTTGCGGTGCAAATCAGATAGACTACAGTCTAGCAAGTTCTTTTGTGCACCTACATTAGCCAATTGTAACACATAACACTGACAGCACACAGACAACACAAAAACTTACAGCAGAGACACAGCTCACAAACAATACCAACAAACAACGCTGCGCAAACGTCATCCTCTATTTTGACGTTTTGATTACACTTTTTTTTTTTTCATCAGCGCCTGTTATCCTTCATGCAAATATTGTCACATCTTCCTTAAGCATCACCCTGTTTCAAATATTCAAACATTCTCTGAGAAACTCACACTTTCCCTGCTTCGCCCGCAGCCATAGCAACCCTCGTGCGAGGGGGGCGCAGCATCAATGTTGATTGGTCACAGGCTGGCCATTTCCTGCAACAACCATGATGCCGGCCCACCGCCCACACGAGCATAGCAAAGGCCCACGTGCACAGCCCCGCCCCGCGACTACGCGCGAGCGCAGGCACGCTTATCAGTCTCGCCCTCTCAAAGGGCAGGCCAGCTTTGCTGTTGCGCCCTTCGTCATGTTCACATTCGACATCTTTCACTGTCTTCTACACAACATTTGCTGTCTCTTATTCTCGTCCTATCAAGCCACCGTTCTAGTCACTTTCTGCCACACACTGCTCATCTCAATTTCTCCAACCAACTTAAACACATTATCGCCTACTTCTCAATTTTCCTATTATTCCTAAACAGCTTCCTGAACATTCTCCATTACTGATGTCTTCCATAGGACACACATCTCACTCGCGCACATATATACACGCCCATTCATGAGGATCCTCTGCGCGCACACGCACACACACCAACACAAAAGGATGACGCACAACATACGTATAAGACCACATAGATCCCACGAAGAACACCTTTTTGCTCGTCTTACTTGTCAGATTTATTCTTTATTTTACTTTTAGAAGCTATTTGTAATTCTTTTCCATTTATTTAGCCAATTTTAACTTCAGTGTTTCTTTATCTTACTTTATCCTTTTAACACAAATATCTCCTGTATATTTAAGCTAATTTCTCTTTAATTTTGGCAGCCAGGTTCCCACTTCATTACATGGAAACCTGATTTGATTTGGTTTTGGCCTAGCCATAACTGTCTTTGTTAATTTGTGCAGTCACGTGCCATGTGACCGTTTTCTCCGCAATTCCAGCATTCTATTGGAGGTTGCACAACTCCTCTTCCTCGGCCTCTAAAGCCTCCTCTGTTAGACATTGCTCGCCCTCTCTGGCCTTTCTGTCCTCTGCCTGCATTTTGGTAAAAAGTGTCACTATCCTGGTCTACCAGAAAAGTGTCTTTTGTAGCTTTCATTCGTTTTCGTTTTTGTTTGTCTATTACTACTTTTTCCGCATGGAGGGCATGATTTATGTATTCCTCCAAAGTTCCGGTGTTCATGCCTATATAATGTTTGATCACCCAGCCTTGTATTGTTGGTCTGGACCCTGCGTGGATGGCATTTCTTAATTGCTGTTGATAAGCACCTTGAGGCGCATTATCTTCCACCAGTCCACTGTGTGTTTTAAACACTTTTGTCATTCGCACTCGATACTCATCAAAGGTTTCATTATCATTTTGCTTTGTTCTCCCTATTTCTGTATAATTTGCTCTGATTTCCTTTGACCAATCCATTTCTAGCGGGCTTTTCTGCCTAGTGGCTCTGTCCATCAACCCATAAGGAGGAGGTGATTCCTCAATTTTGTGTGTGTCATGTATTTGCGGATACAACTTCGCTATGATCTTTAGTTTTGAATTTGTAGCATGTGTTTTCTCTTCCCGCTCTTGTACTTCTTCTAGTTCTCCCTCAAATTTATATTTTTTAACCCATTTATCGAAATCTTTTTTAAGTCGGTCGGGATCCTGCCTTTCAATTATTTTCCAATCTTTGCATTTTAGTTCATGTCGGGGTAGGGACTTTCGCTTACTATTTAAGTTTCCCATGGTTTATTTTTCTAAATTTTGGAGTTGGTAGTTTGAATGGCACCTACAGTGTCCTAAAACCAACTTTATTCACAGGACAGTGGTTAAAAGTTCGATGTGTGGTAAGTCTCCTTTCACCTCCCCGAAGGGAGCGGAGAGTTCTTGCCTCTGCCCCCACACAAAGCCACTGTTTACAATCCTGTGTGTTTATATAGAGGAGCGCTCAAATGAGATCACTCTCAGTCAAACTGTACACAAGCATACCACGCGCGTTTTTTAATAACAGAGGAGTCCGCACTCCCGTTGCGGAATTTA
This sequence comes from Syngnathus acus, assembly GCF_901709675.1. Lineage (NCBI taxonomy): Eukaryota > Metazoa > Chordata > Actinopteri > Syngnathiformes > Syngnathidae > Syngnathus > Syngnathus acus. The sequence goes on from NC_051095.1 coordinate 27,587,469, forward strand.
ACTAACAAAGTTAGGGGGCTCCACACCGCCCCTGCGGAATTTAACTGTTTCTGATTGCACTTGATAGGGTCTAGAATTCTCAAGGTCTTTAAGTGACTTCTTGTCACTGCTCGTTGTAAGTGACCTCGTCACTGCTCATTCATTAGGTGACCTCTTGTCACAGCTCATTCATTTCTTTTCAGTAGAATTAATATTCCTACTCACGGTCTGCTGATTCTCCTCCTCGGATAGCCTCGTCAACCCTCCCGGTGTCCAGCCGGACTGATCGAGACAGTCCCTTCAAAGGGCTTTTGTTTACCTCGGCCGAGGATTTTCGCCTGTGTCGAAGAGTCAGCTGGAACCGTTCAAGGTGTATCGAGGTCCCGGAACGAGCCCCCAATTTCTGTCAGGTTTAAATCGCTGACTGAACAACTATTAAGAGAAGAGCATCAGCAAACAAACCACAAGTGAGACAGAATATCAAGTCTTTTCTCGCGAGGAGTGCAGTACAGATAGTTTACAACAATCTCACAACACTAAATATCTGTGTACACTCCCGCTCTTTTTATTTGGATTTGCCCTACCCACAATTGTGAGGCAAAAGCCCCTAAAGGAAGGGGGGAGCACGTGGGCTTTGCCTCGTAAGCAAAATAATAAGAACGTGAGAAAAAGGAGTTTGAGTTGAGAAGAGAAAGTCCTTGAGCTCTAGCAAGGGAGGTTTTACGACCTTGAGTAGGATGAGACAAGCTAGGTTATTAATTACTGGATACGCACAAACATAATCTAACGATCAAGATAGCTTGGAAAACCCAGACTTTGATTGTCACTTGTAGGTTCATCTGAAGTGCAAGACAGCAATGAGGCATGTTGTCTAACAAAGTGGTCTTTGTTAAGAAGGAACTGTCTCGGTAGATGTCTTCTTTTTGCTGAGTTGTCAGCTGCGTCCTGTCTGACCTCTCTCCTGGCCCAGCCATACCTTTTCTCTTCTGTGGTACATCATAAAAACAGCAAGGCCAAACAGCAAGCATATATTGCAGTAATATTGCGGTAAAGCATTGACTAGAGAACGCATGATAACATATATATACATTTTCCTAACAACAGGTGAGTCACGCCGTCTGCTGTCTCTACCACCTGGAGCAGCATTCTGGAGGGGTGAAAGGAATCCGTGATAAATGAGGGATTACTGTACTCTTGTAGATTGTGTTCTTCCCGAGTTAACACACAAAAAAGTTTCAAGGTCTGGAAGGTTCCACCAGGGTGGCACCAGTACCTACTATGAATCAATCAACATTTATTTATGGAGCACTTTTCATACAGTTGTGTAACTCAAAGTGATTTACATTAGTTAAAAACAAACCTCCAGCGCACCCACCCCATCGCCAGCTGTCCCACAAAAAACAAGACCGGGGAATACGCTGAAACAAACACACATGCATGCACGCACGCACACACACACATCAGTAATCAAAAAAGAAAACAACCAGACTGAGAAGCCTAAAGAGACCTGAAGCTCTACACAGGGCATCCAGGGGACGAATGCACCACCCTAAGGAGCCATTTACAGCAGGACTGTACCATCAGCCGCTGCCGGAGGCCATCACCACGGAGTCCCCAATCCAGCAGAATTACAAGTACTTGCATCAATTGCAGTCGAGGACCCTGTGTGTTAAAGCCACAACCACGGCCCAGAGCAGCACCCGCCCCAGAAGGCTTCCTTTGAGGAAACACTGAGGAAAGTGAACTAAGTGAAAGTGAACAATATTTCAAAAGCCTAAAATTATTTGTCAGTAGAAATACTAGAAAGTAAAATAAACATCCTAAAGCAGGGGTCTCAAACTCCAGTCCTCGGGGCCGCATTCCTACATGTTTTCCAAGTTTCCCTCGTTAAACACACCTGATTCAATTATCAGGCTCCTGCAGAACGTGAGGATGAACTGATCATTTGAATCAGGTGTGTTTAACGAGGGAAACTTGGAAAACATGTAGGAATGCGGCCCCCGAGGACTGGAGTTTGAGACCCCTGTCCTAAAGCATGAATGCTTAAGTAAAACTAACATAATGGATACAGGGGGGGCTATAAATAAAGCAGAATGGGTTCATTTGAAATACATTTAAAATAACACATATAATAAAGGTTAAGATGACAAAATAAATGTATTAAATACATTTCAATTAAAAGCTAAATTGAAAAGGTATGAGTCGTCACCTTATCGTGGTGGAGGGGTTTGCGTGCCCCTATGATCCTAGGAGCCATGTTGTCTGGGGCTTCATGCCCCTGGTAGGGTCACCCATGGCAAACGGGTCCTAGGTGAGGGGCCAGACAAAGCACGGCTCATCAGCCCCTTATGATGAAAAAAATTAATGGATCACGTTTTCCCTCGCCCGGACGCGGGGCTCGAAGGCGAGCGTCTGGTGGCCGGGCCTTCGCCCATGGGGCCCGGCCGGGCTCAGCCCGAAAAGGAAACGTGGGTCCCCCTTCCCATGGGCTCACCACCTGTGGGAGGGGCCAAAGGGGTCGGGTGCATTGCAAGCTGGGCGGCGGCCAAAGGCAGGGACCTTGGCGGTCTGATCCCCGGCTGCAGAAGCTGGCTCTTGGGACATGGAATGTCACCTCTCTGGCTGGAAAGGAGCCCGAGCTGGTGTGCGAGGCAGAAAAGTTCCGACTAGATATAGTCGGACTTGCCTCCACGCACAGTTTGGGTTCCGGTACAAGCCCTCTCGAGAGGGGCTGGACTCTCTTCCACTCTGGAGTTGCCCACGGTGAGAGGCGTCGAGCAGGTGTGGGTATACTTATTGCCCCCCGGCTGGGCGCCTGCACATTGGGGTTCACCCCGGTGAACGAGAGGGTAGCCTCCCTCCGCCTTCGGGTGGGGGGACGGGTCCTGACTGTTGTTTGTGTCTATGCACCAAACGGCAGCTCAGAGTACCCACCCTTTTTGGAGTCCCTGGAGGAAGTGCTGGAGGGCGCTCCTTCTGGGGACTCCATCGTTCTACTGGGTGACTTCAATGCTCACGTGGGCAATGACAGTAAGACCTGGAAGGGCGTGATTGGGAGGAACGGCCCCCCCGATCTGAACCCGAGCGGTGTTCTATTATTGGACTTCTGTGCTCGACACGGATTTTCTATAATGAACACCATGTTCAAACATAAGGGTGTCCATGTGTGCACTTGGCACCAGGACACCCTAGGCCGCAGTTCGATGATCGACTTTGTAGTCGTGTCATCGGATTTGCGGCCGCATGTTTTGGACACTCGGGCGAAGAGAGGGGCGGAGCTGTCAACTGATCACCACCTGGTGGTGGGTTGGCTCCGATGGTGGGGGAAGATGCCGGTCCGACCTGGCAGACCCAAACGTTCTGTGAGGGTCTGCTGGGAACGTCTGGCGGAATCCCCTGTCAGGAAGAGCTTCAACTCCCACCTCCGGCAGAGCTTTTCCCACGTCCCGGGGGAGGCGGGGGACATTGAGTCCGAGTGGACCTTGTTCCGCGCCTCCATTGTTGAGGCGGCCGACCGGAGCTGTGGCCGTAAGGTCATTGGTGCCTGTCGTGGCGGCAATCCCCGAACCCGCTGGTGGACACCGGCGGTAAGGGATGCCGTCAAGCTGAAGAAGGAGTCCTATCGGGCCGTTTTGGCCTGCGGGACTCCGGAGGCAGCTGACAGGTACCGGATGGCCAAGCGGAACGCGGCTTCGGCGGTTGCTGAGGCAAAAACCCGGGCGTGGGAGGAGTTTGGCGAGGCCATGGAGAATGACTTCCGGACGGCTTCGAGGAAATTCTGGTCCACCATCCGGCGTCTCAGGAGGGGGAAGCAGTGCAACGTCAACACTGTTTACAGTGGAGATGGCGTGCTGCTGACCTCGACTCGGGACGTCGTGTGTCGGTGGGGAGAATACTTCGAAGACCTCCTCAATTCCACCGACACGCCTTCCATTGTGGAAGCAGGGCCTGGGGACTCTGAGGCGGACTCTCCAATCTCTGGGGTTGAAGTCACTGAGGTAGTTAAAAAACTCCTCGGTGGCAAGGCCCCGGGGGTGGATGAGATCCGCCCGGATTTCTTAAGGGCTCTGGATGTTGTGGGGCTGTCATGGCTGACACGTCTCTACAGCATCGCGTGGACATCGGGGACAGTGCCTCTGGATTGGCAGACTGGGGTGGTGGTTCCCCTCTTTAAGAAGGGGGACCGGAGGGTGTGTTCCAATTACAGGGGAATTACACTCCTCAGGCTCCCTGGTAAGGTCTATTCAGGGGTGCTGGAGAGGAGGGTCCGGCGGGAGGTCGAACCTCGGATTCAGGAGGAACAGTGTGGCTTTCGTCCTGGCCGTGGAACAGTGGACCAGCTCTTCACCCTCAACAGGATCCTCGAGGGTGCATGGGAGTTCGCCCAACCAGTCCACATGTGTTTTGTGGACTTGGAGAAGGCGTTCGACCGTGTCCCTCGGGAGGTTCTGTGGGGGGTGCTTCGGGAGTACGGGGTACCGAGCCAACTGATAAGGGCGGTTCGGTCCCTGTATCACCGATGCCAGAGTTTGGTCCGCATTTCCGGCAGTAAGTCGGATTCGTTCCCAGTGAGGGTTGGACTCCGCCAAGGCTGCCCTTTGTCACCGATTCTGTTCATAATTTTTATGGACAGAATTTCTAGGTGCAGCCGAGGCGTTGAGGGTGTCCGATTTGGGGACCTCAGCATCGCGTCTCTGCTTTTTGCAGACGACGTGGTGCTGTTGGCTTCTTCAGGCCGTGATCTCCAGCTCTCACTGGAGCGGTTCGCAGCCGAGTGTGAAGCGGTCGGGATGAGGGTCAGCACCTCCAAATCCGAGTCCATGGTCCTCGATCGGAAAAGGGTGGAATGCCCTCTCCGGATCGGGGATGAGATCCTGCCCCAAGTGGAGGAGTTTAAGTATCTTGGGGTCTTGTTCACGAGTGAGGGGAGGATGGAGCGCGAGATCGACAGGCGGATCGGTGCAGCGTCGGCAGTAATGCGGACTCTGTACCGGTCCGTCGTGGTAAAGAGAGAGCTGAGCCAAAAGGCAAAGCTCTCAATTTACCGGTCGATTTACGCTCCTACCCTCACCTATGGTCACGAGCTATGGGTCGTGACCGAAAGAACGAGATCCCGGATACAAGCGGCCGAAATGAGTTTTCTCCGCAGGATGTCCGGGCTCTCCCTTAGAGATAGGGTGAGGAGTTCGGTCATCCGGGAGAGACTCGGAGTAGAGTCGCTACTCCTCCACGTTGAGAGGAGCCAGATGAGGTGGCTCGGGCATCTCATCAGGATGCCTCCTAGACGCCTCCCTGGGGAGGTGTTCCGGGCATGTCCCACCGGTAGGAGACCCCGGGGACGACCCAGGACGCGCTGGAGAGACTATGTCTCTCGGCTGGCCTGGGAACGCCTTGGGATCCCCCGGGATGAGCTAGATCAGTGGTTCCCAAAGTGGGCGGTACCGCCCCCCTGGGGGCGGTGGAAAGATCTGGGGGGGCGGTGAGGAAGAAAGGGGCGGTAGGGGGGCGGTAGGGGGGCGGCAGTCGATTTGTACACAACACGCCGCTCTGGCCCAGTCAGATCCGACAGCATAGACTACAAAAGCAAAAGCTCAGGTTTGTAATTTCAAGCTTGTAATGTTCAGAATTTTATCTTATAATAAAAACCGCATTCTGGCGGTCAACATCATCTTGAGTTCAAGTCAACATGAAATTGGGGACTCGCCAGAACGCGCCGTGTTGTGTTGTGTTGAGCTGGTTAGGGCAGTGGTCCCCAACCACCGGGCCGCGGACCGGTACCGGTCCGTGGGTCACTTGGTACCAGGCCGCCAAGCCGCACAGAATTATTTTTTTTATCGACGATCAATTAATTCAGGTCAAGACACTCGTCCCGGTCACGTGACATGTTTCCCCAGTCGAGCCCGCAAAGCTAATATGTGGCGACAGGCTAACTAACCAGGCAGTGAAGCATTCAAAACTGCTTCAACACATGGAGACCAAGCATCCTGCAATAAAAGACAAACCTTAAATCACTTCGGGTGTCATTGTCTCCGATTACGTCTAGATGGGACCGGCTCGTTTCTGAGAAACAAACTCAGTGCTCCCACTAATTCAACGTATTGGTAATGATATTATAAATGTATTATTTATTTATTTATATAAATGTATTATTTATTTATATAAATGCCTTTGGGGGGGGGGGGCGCTAGGAATTCACTGGGGAGCCAAAGGGGGCGCCAGCCTGCAAAAGTTTGGGAACCACTGAGCTAGATGAAGTGGCTGGGGAGAGGGAAGTCTGGGAGTCCCTCCTGAAGCTGCTGCCCCCGCGACCCGACCCCGGATAAGCGGAAGAAGATGGATGGATGGATGGATGGATGAAAAGGTATGTCTTGAGCGGGTTCTTAAAAACATGAACATTCTCTGCAGCCCTGAGGTTCTCCGGCAGGCTATTCCACAAACGGGGGCTGTAAAACTGAAACAATGCCTCGCCGTGAGTGTGTGTCCTGACTTTTGGGATGATTAAAATGCGGTGGGAGATGGCAGCGGTCACCTTTTGTGGGTGGAGCAATCCTGCCCGGGCCGGCCCGCCGTGCTGCCTCGGTTGACATCAAGCTTTTTCACTGCTTTTTCTTTTTTTTATGAGCACTATTTGAAATCTAAGCTCTACTTGAAATCTTTGTCCAGATTTGAGCAAAAATCATCTTTGTTTGAATGTAATAGGCATGACCACACCATCACTTTTCTGCATTTGCCACATGTGTACTTTATAGTGTCATGTTCGTCCTTCGCTTTCGAAGATGACCATGTGACTTCACAGTGTCTTATGTGTGCGGAGATGGCTGATGAGGCCAATCCCTGCACGGAATGACCGGTTGCTGTGGGGGCAGGTTAGGGTTGAGGGCTGGTTGGGTGGGAGAGAAGAACTGTCCGCTTCGTGGATGCGTCGCTTTTCAAAGTCTGCAACGCCATGCTTGACTGCAGAGCGCCAGTTTGGTCGGTGTTGGGCATCAGCCTCCCAGGTCTCTGGGTCCAGACCGCAGCTTTTGAGACTGGCCTTTAGGGTGTTCTTGTACCGCTTCCGCTGGCCCCCACGAGAGCGCTTGCCAAGGTGTAGTTCGCCGTACAGAAGCCTTTTTGGAAGGCGTTCGTCTGGCATGCGGCAGACATGACCAGCCCATCTCAGCTGGGAGCGCTTGAGGATGGCATAGATGCTTTCCATCTCTGCCCTGTAGAGGACCTCGGTGTCTGGGATCTTGTCCTGCCATCTGATGTTCAGTAGCTTCCTGAGGCATCTCATGTGGAAGGCATTGAGCTGCTTTGCATGTCGGCTGTAGACGGTCCATGTCTCACAGGCATAGAGCAGGGAGGGGAGGACAACAGCACGGTAGACCTTGAGTTTGGTCTGCAGGCAGAGCCCTCTACGTTCCCAGACACAGCTGCGGAGTCTGCCGAAGGCTGCACTCCCATGTGCCACCCTGTGCATGATTTCCTCATCTATATTGGCCATACGGGACAGGATCCTACCTAGGTAGACGAACTTTTCAGCTGCCTTGAGATGTTCACCATTCACGCTGATGAGGGGCTCAGTGTAAAGGGCTCCAGGAGCAGGTTGGTACATCACCTCTGTCTTTTTTGTGCTGATGGTGAGGCCAAAGTCAGAGCATGCTGTGGCAAAGATGTCCATGCTCAGTTGCATTTCCAGCTGACTGGATGCATTGAGTGCGCAGTCGTCCACGAAGAGGAAGTCGCGGACTGTGGTTGTCTGCACTCTAGTTTTTGCCTGTAGTCTCCGTAGGTTGAACAGCTTGCCATCGGTGCGGTAGCACAGGTCTATTCCCATGTCCCTAAAACGGTATGCGTCTGTCAGCATGGCTGAGAACATCATGCTGAACAGAGTGGGTGCCAGAACACAGCCCTGCTTGACTCCGTTTTCCACCTGGAAGGGCTCAGAGTATGCACCGTTGTCTTGGACTCGTGCCTGCATTCCATCATGGAACTCGCGGACCATGTGGATAAAGATGTTGGGACAGCCAAACTTTGACATGATCTTCCAGAGCCCCTCACGGCAAACAGTGCCTTCGTCAGATCTACAAATGTGGAGTACAGACCGACGTTCTGTTCACGACACTTCTCTTGGAGTTGGCGAGCAGCAAAGATCATGTCAACAGTTCCACGACCCTGCCTGAATCCGCACTGGCTCTCTGGGAGGAGGACTTCATGCTCAAGATGTTCTGTCAGACGGTTCAGCTGAATTCTGGCCAGGATCTTGCCTGCTACAGACAGCAGAGCAATGCCACGATGGTTGTTGCAGTCCTGCCGGTTGCCCTTTCGCTTGTATAGGTGGACGATGGAGGCATCTTTGAACTCCTGAGGTAGCTTCCCTTGGCTCCACATGGTGCAAAAGAGGTTTGTCAGATGTTTGGTCAGGGGAGGTCCACCAGCTGCATAGAGTTCTGCTGGAATTGCGTCAGCGCCAGGTGCTTTGCCGTTAGGAAATCCTCTGATGGCTTTGGTGACTTCAGCTTCAGTTGGTGGCTCATCAAGAGCAGTGTTGACTGGCACTTGAGGGAGGCGCGCAATGGCTTCATCATTGATGACTGAGGGGCGGTTGAGGATGCCGCTGAAGTGCTCAGCCCAGCGCTCGAGGATCTTCTCTCTGTCTGTGACCAGGGTGTTGCCATCAGAGCTGAGGAGAGGGGGAGATCCTGAAGAGGTGGGACCGTAGATGGCTTTGAAGACGCTGTAGAAGTTCTTTCATTCTGGTCTACATAACCTTCAGCCTTCCTGCTTAGCCAGTTGTCCTGCATTCGACGTAGCTCCCGCTGGGTGGTTGCTTTGATGTTCTTGAAGGCAGACTGTTTTTGAGATGTTGGGTCACTGAGGTGGGCTCTGTGTAGGCGATGTTTTTCCTGGAGAAGATCTCTGATGTGGTCATCATTCTCGTCGAACCAATCCTGCTGCCTGCAGACTGGAGGTTCTACTGCTTTGAAGGCAACAGTATGAACGGTGTCTCTGAATGCAGCCCAGTCCAACTCCACGTTCCCTGAAGGTTTCAGGTCTTGCAGTTTACTGGCGAGCTCTTCATCCAGGGATTGTTTCACAGAGGCGTTGGCGAGCCTGGAGACGTTCAAACGCTTTGGGGGTTTGGAACCTTGAGGCCTCCTGGGAGGGTGGATCTTGATGTTCAGCCTTGATACCAGGAGCCTGTGGTCAGTCCAGCACTCTGCACCACACACTGCCTTAGTGACCCTGACATCCTGTCTTTCCCTTTGCCTGACGATGACATAGTCCAGTAGATCCCAATGTCTTGAGCGGGGGTGCATCCAGGAGGTCCTGTTGCGCTTTGGAAGGCAGAAGACTGAGTTGGTGATCAGGAGCTCGTCTGCCGCACAGGTCTCCAGCAGGAGGGTGCAATTGCTGTTACAGCTGCCCGTGCCATTTTTGCCGAGGACCCCTTCCCAGGACTTGTGGTCGGTGCCGACTCTGGCATTAAAGATAAAATGATGAGCTTATCTGCCTTGGGCAATGCAGTGATTGTGGCTGTCAGGTCCTCGTAGAACCTCTCCTTCACATCGTCGGAATGTCGGGGGCCTTCCATTATCACCTACTGCACGCTCGACATTCCTAATGATCAAGACCCTAATACAAGGAACACAGCAACAACAACAAAAGACAAACACCCCCAATATCATCCCACCAGAAATAATCTCAAAAACGGGGCATATGTTATGCAAGAGTGTTGTAATATACTTTTGAGTAGTATTAGATACATGGACCCTTAATAGTAACTGTATGTGTATTGGTTCCAATAGGACAAATTAATATTAAAATGTATCAGGTCTTATCAGTAGATACAGTATATCAGTGGCCAGTGCTTATGTCACTAGAAAGTCCTTAACTGATCACTCATCAGTTCCGCAAAAAGATTTGCTGAATGATGCCACAATGACTCAGTCCAGGTTCATTGATTTCTTATGGGGTTAATAATCTCCTTTATTGACCTTTATTGTCACCAATGGAGTCATAACAAATGGAATGATTTTCAAATAAAATACCAATAGCTAGAGGAAAGAAAATAAAATACAACTTGTAGACAAAACAAACCAGCCATACGTATCGGCTGAAAGAAAACAGAGAGAAGCACAGTTAGTTGGAGGGTGTGTGAAAGGGGAGGGGAATGAATGAATAAGTTTGTATCAAACATGTAAACCAGGGGTCTCCAAACTACGGCCCGCGGGCCAACTGCGGCCCGCGGTCCAGTTTTTATTGGCCCGCAGCAAATTCTGAAAACATAATTGAATATGGCCCGCACAAGAAGCTTGAGCTCAACTCTGTTGCACTTCTCAGTTTCCACACTAGATGGAGCCCGCCACACAAAGCGTTTGACGTCCCATTAGCACCCCCCCCCCCCCCCGGAAGAGAAGCGAACGCGCAGCGTTTGACGTCCCCTTAGCACCCCCCCCGGAAGAGAAGCGAACGCGCAGCGTTTGACGTCCCATTAGCACCCCCCCCCCCGGAAGAGAAGCGAACACGCAGCGTTTGACGTCCCATTAGCACCCCCCCCCCCCCCGAGAAGAGAAGCGAACGCGCAGCGTTTGACGTCCCATTAGCACCAACCCCCCCCCGCCCTGCACACGGCTCCCCTGGCCATTATAGTAAAAAGAGTTACTTTGCCGATCCTCAGTTTGTGTCAATTGCAATCTTGAACCATCCGTCTCTTTTTTCTCAAGTTGTTCCTTCAACACTCGCAGCTGCATGTTTTTTATTTCTCGATCAAGGTCCTCATCCTGTTTATTTTCTTCCTCCTGCCTCTTATCACAGCGGTTTAAAAAATGGCACAAATGCTTTCCCCAGCTCTCCAGAGACAATGAGTCTGGGCCCGCAATGCCGTCTAATGTATCCTGTATCTTTTTTGGTTGGGTTTTGTAAATTGCCAGCTTCATCAGAGACTGTGGTGTGCCCGACAACGGATATTCACCCGTCTCAGCCTTCCATAAGAGGCAAACACGTTCAAAATACTTGGCAGGGTTTTCCCCCTTCTCACACCCTACTTCACCCTTAGCCTTGGTAGAGGGCCGGGAAGGGTACATCAAGTAAAGTGCATCCCACACACGTTGAGAAATGGGGGAGAAAGGGTGACTGTCCCTCAAATCTGCAGTGTTAGCCTTCCTCTCAAGAACCTGCAAATCTCCCGGTGTCACATGCGCTAAAAGACATTTACGTACATCTCCCAGTGCAGCGTTCGTAGGCAGAACCAGTTTACAAAAAGCCGCAGCCCATTTTGTTCCTCCTTCCGAAGGAGAGGGCAACTGGCTACGCAACATATTAGCTTCAGTCAACGAAAGAGGATTATATTGTCTAGAGATTATTCTGCCCGTCCTATCAGTGGCTTCGACTAACGGGGCTTGGAAATGCCTATTTTGGTCACCATCTCTTTTCGCATTCATTGCTCTAGTAACAACCTGTGATGCACGTGTGTTAGATACCGAAGACACCGTAGGCATCAGGCATGCTTGGTTTCATGGACGATGAAGGATATGCAGTGAAGCCAGCGCTAGGCCGTCCCTTATCACGTTTTTGTTGTTTTAATGGCGTACTAGTGGTGTCTGTATAAGTCTTATCTGGTTGTCTCAATGGCACAAAACAATCGGCAGGCGCCCGGCCCATCCCGTCTGTTATTACATCCTGTACCACAAACACTTTCTCATCCGATGTACCTTCTTCTGCCACAATTTTGTAAATATCTCCTTTTCGGAGAGGAATAGTATTATCATCGCCACAATCTATGTTGCCTGTGACCGTTATTAAATCCTCGACAAACGGTTCATCCAGCTCCATACAATGTGATCCCTCATCGTCATTGTCATCTATCCCAATGCAGGGCCTTCCACCCCCCTTTTCTTTTGTCAACTCTCTCACTTTCTCACTTAGATGGCGTATCGTTTCAGATAAGGCGGCCAGCTCATCTTTGTATTTCCCTTGGCCCCACACCGTAGTCATTGGGCCTTCTATCTCACACGTCAAAGTCCCTTGCTTAATGTCAATCACAGGTGCCTGCATCACATCAACAAGCGAATTACCCTGGGCCTTCAGCACCTCAGGGCCACGCTGTGCAATATTACTTCTACCAACTATCTGCCCTTTCCTCTGTTGAGCAGAAGCTTCAAGCTCACTTTCAATTTTATCCCCCTCACAAAAAGCTGGATGTGTAAACACATCCCGACAAAATCTGATCAAATCCTGTATGTTTCCGACCCTCTTTTATTTTTTACCTTGATCTCCATGATTTGCAGTGACCATCTCATTTATAGCCAACTGTTCTTTGGTTCTTAACTCCCTTAAAATGGCCCTTCTGGCCTCCTTATTTGGGAGTTCCCCCTCTAGGGGACCAAGCCCTCCCAACTCTAACGATTTCTGTGTCCAAATCTGGCACTTTTCTTCATGTTTTCTGGTATTCATGGGGATAATTTAATTTTAACAATCTCACAACAACATCAATTTTCTCCCCTTCCGTTCTCTTTCCACCTTCTGTCGCCACCATTTTATGACTGCACTTTCAATCTCCCCTACACTATTCCCCAAGTCTTTCACTCAAAATTTACACAGAAGTAACGATATATATATATATTTTTTTTTTAGTCAAAACAAAATCTCACATCATGATAACTTCACTAAACAAATAAAATATTTGTTTGTGGCCGAACACAGTGGTCAATTATGACCTCACAACCACCAGAGCAACCACAAAGCAACAAAACTCAGCAGTAAGTTGATTAGCTAGAGGTTAATTATAAACCCCACAAGGTCAAAATCGGACCTTAAAATCACCACAGCAATCTCAAAAGAAAGTACTTGATTTTGATGTCATTAAGTGGCCACAGAGTTCTTTCAATTTAGCCAGACTTAACACGGTCATCCGTGACCTCACACAGTGGTCACAAGCGCTTTTTTTTTTTTTTTTTTCTCGACGTACTTAACCAGGTCCCACACAGTGACCTTTTGTGACCTCACACAGTGGACACAGAGCTCTTTTAACTTAACCAGGTCCCACACAGTGACCTTGACCATACACAGAAGTCACGAGCGCTTTCAAAAAACATAAACTTCGATCATTTTGGCATTTACCACAACTCACACTATTTTACATTACTTCAATATTTTTAGTAGTTTATAGCAGATATTTAACCATCTAACACAATCCTCGTTCTCAGAAATTTCAACAATCTACCCCCGTAGGGGTAGGCAGAAAATGTTCTTATCAAAAAGAAGGTATTCTGCTCACCTTATTTTTGGGCCCAGCTGAATTGTTGAAATTTCCGCGGGGATGGCGTGATGTCGAAAAACAGGATCAGCGAGCACAAGACCACGGGTCACGGCACCATCTGTTAGGTTCGTTCCCAGTCCTTTATCTTTAATGCACGATATGCTAACAGTAATTACCAAGAGGCAGCCTTCACAGTTTAACTATTTAATGTATGCCAGAATGATCGATGCACAGCTGTGGAGCCCTTTCTGCGAGATGCGGAAGAAGGTCTAACTCCCAGCGCCAAGGTTCCTGCTCTTATACTTTACTGAGCCGCCTTCCTGCAAGGAGGCGACTCTGCCATCTTGTGTGATAATGTGTGACCTTGTAGTCTTAACTGAGAGCAACTTCTACATATGTGCAAAGAGTGTCATAGAGAAGAGAAAGCTAATAAAGCAAGAGAAGGGTTACAGTGATATAACGGCATAGCTCAAGCTACCTAGCTAATCACATGTGCCAAAGAGGCCTATTCTAACACGCACAATCCATGCGCCAAGGGTGATTGGTGTCACCTTTGTCCTGTTTCCTTGTTTCTTACCGCTGGTAATGGGACTCCTGCCAGCCGCGGCCAGCTGGCCAGGAAGAGGTGAAGCAGGCAATGTTTGGGGCACCTTTTCTAGCCCGTTCCTCATGCCAGGAGGTAGGCAGTGCAAACCTAAATAGGGCTGCCTAGTCACTCGGGGGGCTGCCGGAATCCAGTGCTGCCTCGGTTCACTGGACAACGACCCTATGGCCCGAGCCGCCTGCGTGGATCAAAGCCAGGATCATTGCAGAAGAGCAACGTGACAACAACGAGACAATGATGAGAGGGAACTTGGTATGTTCAATGGTGAACTTGCCCAACTGTTTAATTTGGCGACAGAAGATGAGGACTTGGACGGATTTGTGTACGAATATCGAGTAACAATAATGTGAGTACAGTAGAGGACATGGTTAAACAGTAGAATAAAGTACAACTGAACTCTCTGTCTTGCTCCCGTGACGTTTTCTTGTTTACCGTAAGTCATGGCATGCATGCGCCATATACTGCAGTGCGACCAATGTGTAGATTAAATACAAAATAGACCCTGCAATTGAGTTTGTACCTTTTTACCCGAAGCGCCTTATTGTGCGGAAAATACGGTAAAGTAAAATCGCAGCAAGAAAATCAGTTAGGCGGGCTTAGCAAGTGGCAACATAAGGTGGAGGCTGGTGGCTCCCTGACAGCGATTAAGTGGTATTATATATACAATGCTAGATAAGGCCATGACCACACCAAACTTTTTGATATTCCATCTATCTTAAGATTCTTTTTTCTATTTATTCTTTTTTTAACCAAAAAAGTTTGTTTGTCAGCAATAAAGGTCAAAATGCAATAATCCATCCATCCATCCATCCATCCATCCATCCATCCATCCATCCATCCATCCATCCATCCATCTTCTTCCGCTTATCCAGGGTCAGGTCGCGGGGGCAGCAGCTTTAGGAGGGACTCCCAGACTTCCCTCTCCCCAGCGACTTCATCCAGCTCATCCCAGGGTATCCCAAGGCGTTCCCAGGCCAGCTGAGAGACATAGTCTCTCCAGCGCGTCCTGGGTCGTCCACGGGGTCTCCTACCGGTGGGACATGCCCGGAACACCTCCCCAGGGAGGCGTCCAGGAGGCATCCAGATGAGATGCCTGAGCCACCTCATCTGGCTCCTCTCAACGTGGAGGAGCAGCGGCTCTACTCCGAGTCTCTCCCGGATGACCAAGCTTCTCACCCTATCTCTAAGGGAGAGCCCGGACACCCTGCGGAGGAAACTCATTTCGGCCGATTGTATGCGGGATTTCGTTCTTTCGGTCACGACCATAACTCGTGACCATAGGTGAGGGTAGGAGCGTAGAGCGACCGGTAAATTGAGAGCTTTGCCTTTTGGCTCAACTCTCTCTTCAACACGACGGACCGGTACAGAGTCCGCATTACTGCCGACGCTGCACCGATCCGCCTGTCGATCCCGCGCTCCATCCTGCCCTCACTCGTGAACAAGACCCCAAGATACTTGAATTCCTCCACTTGGGGCAGGATCTTATCCCGATCCGGAGAGGGCATTCCACCCTTTTCTGACCGAGGACCATGGATTTGGATTTGGAGGTGCTGACCCTCATCCCGACCGCTTCACACTCGGCTGCGAACCGCTCCAGTGAGAGCTGGAGATCACGGCTTGAAGAAGCCAACAGCACCACGTCGTCTGCAAAAAGCAGAAACGCAATGCTGAGGTCCCCAAACCGGACACCCTCAACGCCTCGGCTGCGGCTAGAAATTCCGTCCATAAAATTTATGAACAGAATCGGTGACAAAGGGCAGCCTTGGCGGAGTCCAACCCTCACTGGGAACAAATCCGACTTACTGCCGGAAATGCGGACCAAACTCTGGAATCGGTGATACAGGGACCGAACCGCCCTTATCAGTTGGCTCGGCACCCCGTACTCCCGAAGCACCCTCCACAGAACTTCCCGAGGGACACGGTCGAACGCCTTCTCCAAGTCCACAAAACACATGTGGACTCATCATCGGCGGTCACTTCGGACAAGTATGGCTGTCTTCTTCTCGGGGTCGTCTACTTGTGGGTCAGCAGGTGGGCGTAGAGGCCGATCCAGGCTCCACATATTTTTGTGCAGTGTGGGCAGGGGAAAGTGGTGGTGGGTTGTGGTCGTTCTGGAGCCTGTTTTTGTCTTTCCTTGCGGAGTTGTCGTTTGGTTTCTGCGACACGGCGGAGTTCCTTTTCGTGATGTGCTGCACCTTCTTGCACCGCTGCCCTCCAGCTGTTCCTGTTCAAGGCGATGCGCTCCCTGTCCTGAGATGTTATTTGGAATTTGTTGAGATTGGTCTAGAGCACAGGTGTCAAACTCAAGGCCCGGGGGCCAGATGCGGCCCGCCACATCATTTTATGTGGCCCGCAAAGACAAATTGTGCATCAAATTCATGTGTCATTACTCGAATTGCAAATTGTCTTCATTTTTAATATTTTATTTTTAAATATTTGACCAGTTTTTACTCGTCTGATTTGAAAACGAGTTACTTGTCAGTTTGTTTTGTAGTTTTTACTGTATATAATATGAGGTGCTCATACATTTATTTGGGGTGACAGTCATAATGGCCCTCCGAAAGAAGCTATGACTACAATGCGGCCCGCGAAGAAAATGAGTTTGACACCCCTGGTCTAGAGGTTGTCCTTGAAACGTTTCTTTTGCCCAACTGGGGCTTGCGGACCTCTCTCCAGCTGGGAGTATAACATCTGTTTGGGCAGGCGGGTGTCAGCCATGCGGATGAGATGTCCTGTCCATCGGAGTTGGTGCTGCATTATTAAGCTGGTGATGCTCTGTATCCTGGCTTCCTCCAGAACGCTGATGTCTGTGCGTCTGTCCTCCCATTTGATCCTGAGTATTTTCCTCATGGTTCTCTGGTGGTGTTGTTCAAGAGCTCTTAGGTGCCTGCTGTAGGTTGTCCATGATTCTGCCCCATAAAGTAAGGTGGGGAGAACCACAGCTTTGTAAACCAGGACCTTGGTGTCAACCCGGAGGTCTCTGTGTTCAAAGACTCTTTTCCAGAGTCTGGCGTACGCTCTACTGGCACAGCTCAGGCGATGGTTGACCTCAGAGTCAATGTCAGCTTTGGAGGAGAGAAGGCTGCCGAGGTAAGGGAAGTGGTCAACATTTTCAAGTGCAGTGTTGTCCACATTTATGATGGGCGGAGTAGATGGCTGGTTGGGAGGGGGTTGATGTAGCACCTGGGTCTTCTTGATGTTCATGGTCAAACCCAGGACTCTGTATGCCTTAGCAAAGGCGTTCAGGATGCCCTGGAGGTCTTCTGCAGAGTGTGCTGCAATGGCATTATCGTCCGCATACTGGATCTCCATGATCATGGTGGTTTTGATCTTGGTTTTGGCTTTGAACCCCTTAAGGTTGAAGAGCCTGCCATCAGTTCTGTAACAAATTGGGATTCCCTGTGGTAGTTCTTCGCCAATAAGGTGGAGCATGGCGGCAATGAAGACAGAGAACAGGGTGGGTGCAATGATGCATCCCTGTTTGACCCCTGTCTCTACAGTGAAAGTTGTTGAGCACTGTGGCTGTCATTCCGTCATGTAATAATCGCAGTATTCTGGCGTATTTATCCGGGCAACCATACCTCAGAAGGATACCTCCATGGGGCCTGGCGACCCACCGTGTCAAAGGCCTTTGTCAGGTCTATGAAAGCCATGGACAAAGGCTGTTTATGCTCACGGCATTTTTCCTGGAGTTGGCATGTTGTAAAAATCATGTCTGCAGTGCCTCTAGATCAGGGGTGTCAAACTCAAATTCACAGTGGGCCAACATTTTAAATTGAACAAAGCAGCGGGCCAAGGTTGAACAAATTAACCTTTTAATATGGAATCAAACAAGTTTTGATTTTACAATGAATATTGAACAAGCAAGGCTTATATAACGGCGGGCCAGCTCTAATATTAATTTGAAATTGCCTCGCGGGCCAAATATGATTACACTGCGGGCCAAATTTGGCCCGCGGGCCAGAGTTTGACACCTATGCTCTAGATGGACGAAAACCGCACTGTGATTCTGGGAGAACTTCCTCAGACAGTGGCAGTAGGCGATTGGCAAGAACACGAGCAAGTACTTTGCCAACTGTTGAAAGGAGTGAGATGCCCCTATAGTTTCCGCAATCCGCTTTGTCTCCTTTCTTGAAAATGGTCACTATCAGAGCGTCCCTGTGCTCCGAGGGGAGTTCTTCTTTTTCCCAGACCTTCAGAAGGAGAGCATGGAGGCGGCGCTGGAGCTCTGGTCCACCTTCCTTTATGATCTCAGCTGGGATCCCATCTGGCCCAGAGGCCTTGTTGTTCTTCAGGCTCCTGATGGCATCTTGGACCTCTGCTAAAGTGGGAGTTTCACCCATGTCTTCCCTGATGGGACTCTGAGGGATGTGACTGAGGAAATCTGACTGAGTTGTGCTGTCACGGTTGA